>NW_027509141.1:13622500-13950000 GCF_051911475.1 Siphateles boraxobius | reverse complement strand
CATGCAATTTCAAGTATGCTAAGAGTCTCAAAAGCATCAAAAAATAATCTTAAAGTTTGATGCGTTACCACGGCAACAGTATCTAAGATATCAATAATCCTTTCACAGGTCTACATCTGCCGTGTGTTTACATTATACACATAAAGTTTTAAGCAAATCGGGTAAAAATAAGAGGGTGATTTAAAAGCATTTTGAAAGTGACACCCTTCCTTCTGCCAGTTGGTGGCGCTATAACTTTGACTCACAATAGTCACATCCATGTGATCGGCCTCTTACAGCGAACACACTGCTGAAGTTTCATCAAGATCAGTCAATGTATGCAGAAGTGATAACACACTTCCTGTTTGCATTATTCGCCATAAATTTGTTTCCTCGCCACGGCCAAACCGTTCGAGATATCAAAAATCCCCTGGCAATTTTCCATCCTCAATGTCTTGACTTCATGCACACCGAGTTTGGTGACGATCGGGTGAATTCCCTAGGAGAAGTGTTTCAAATTCCTGAGCATGAGTTTCCAAACAACCCATAATAGCCGACTTCCTGTCGGGCTGGCGTAAAAAGTAAGAGTACGAAGGATATATGAAACGATGAGATCTATATGTGTACCGATTTTCATATTAATTCATGCAAGCGTGTTTGATATATGGACATGTTTTCGAATCCCGTTCCAGGGGGTGCTGTCGAGCCCCCCTGCCACGCCCGGGTACCATCTTCCGTCCGGCCCTGATGGCCGCGGGTTCTGACCCGTGTTCAAAGTTTCAAGAGTTTTTGAGCACGTTAAGGCCCCCAAAAGTGCCCAAAAATTAGTAAAATAATAATAATAATAATAATAATAATAAATAATCCTAAGGAAAACAATAGGGCCTTCGCCTTTTCAAGGCTTGGGCCCTAATAATAATCCTTAGGAAAACAATAGGGCCTTCGCCTTTTCAAGGCTTGGGCCCTAAATAGAGCAGTGAGGAGCGATGACGGGCCCAAGCCGGTGGCACCGCAACCCCGGTGTCTTTAGATACCTAAAGGCACCGAGATGGCGGTGCCGCCGGCTTTGGCCCTTTCATCGCTTCTCGCAGCTATATTTATATTCATATATATATATATATATATGTGTGTGTGTATATATATATAAATGTGTATGTGTATATTAACACACACACACACACTGTTTAAAAGCAAAAAATATTTGTCCAACCTCATTTAAAAACAGTGTGTCGGTGCCATCTTTTGGACATTCATCATATTGCATTGGTTTTCATTTCTTGTCCTCAAACAGAGCACTAATCTGTTTATGTTACTCATGCTACATTGATTAAAAAGAAAAATCAAATGTGTTTTTAGTGGTAGTATTATTTTATACAGAAATAAATTATAATTCAGATGAGAATAAAGTTAGTGTTAGTTAAAATTTTAAGGAAAACAAATATATTGATATTTGCGCAGCACACAAAAAAGAAACTCCGTTAACAATATAATGCCTATAAAAATTTAAAATATGGAGTTTTTATATTTTTAACATATGATACATTTAAGCAACCTCACATGACGAGTGCTCTCTCCTGAATACCATCACGATTGAAACTGTGACATTGATTTTATACAACTGTTCAATAAACAATTGCAATTAAGTCACTTATATTTTAGATGCAATATTGACTGTTTTTGTTCTGTTTCAGCAGTGAAAATTGTTAAAGATCACAGCAGAACCATCGCACATCTCACAGCAAAGTGTTTTCTCATTTCTGAATGATTCATTATTTTGAACGAATCGGTTGACTCAAAGATTCAATGATCAATCCATAAACCTCTGTCTCATTCATTAATGACTTATTTGTTTGAACGAATGAATCAATAAATCGCTCATGAAGACGGTTGCCTGGCGACACCTAAAGGCGGTTTAGTGTTATGTTTAACCCCCACTGTCGATTTGATTAATCAAATTTCATTAATCACGAGATTTAAGAGCTGACTGAAAAGATGATGACAGAATATTTTGTGTAAAAGCGCCTATTTAAGCGAATCTTAAAGTCACACGTTGATTAATCGGGATTCGGGGGGAATATATTTATTTATAAATACAATAGGCCTAACTGAGTTTTATGTACTATTTTGATGTCAATTTAGACACAAGAGGTCAGTATAGCCCTATGTATGTTTTTTTTGTTTTGTTTAACCAAATAGCACTAAATAGACTGTTTCTAACTTTTTCATACTTCTTGAGTTGAAAAAACAGAATAAAATGGGTTTAGTTCTAATATTTGTATCATTTTATATAAAAATAAATGGTGTATAATTAAATTTTTAGAAGATATGAGACGTTTCCTGATTCTTTTTTTGACATGCCTTTAAACCCTCGCCATAGCAAAACCGTTTAAGATATTCAATATCCGTTCACAATTTAGCATCTTAAATGTATTTTCATCATGTTGAAAAAGTTTGGTGTGAATAAAATATACTAAAAAAATAAATAAAGATTAGATCTATATGTGTAGCAAGTTTCATATTATTACATGCATGTGTGTTTGATTAATGGACCAAGTTTTCAGACCAAGTTTATGGACCAAGTTAATTTAATTAATAAACTAATTATATAAAACTATTGTCAATGCAAGACAAAAAAGTTGTTCTATACCTTTACTTTATTAATACAAATTATTTATAAAATACAAAGCTTAAGACATTTATTTTCCTTTAATGCAGGCAAATGCAACCAGTCATTAAAGGGTTAATCTAAACTATCACCCTACAAGCCCCCCTCCCCACACACACACACACACACACACACTCACTCACACGTTATACATATACACACACACACACACACACACACACACACACCCATATATATATAATGATTTCCATTACACCAGAGTAGATGTTAAAACTTCATGCTGATTTGTACTCAGCTTTCGCCAAGATAAGCACCAACTAAGATGTAGCTTTACAGTAACCTATGCTTCTCCATCCATTTACGCTTCTTTTTCATATGGTGATGTGAATCTCCTGTCTGGTGTTAATAGCTGCAGTGTATTTGCGCGTCAGCACACGCAACGGCTGCAACCACAGTGTGGTCCCCCCATAACAACCCTCTGGATTGTACTGAGTAGGGAACATCTCTAGGGTCTTCAAGTGGGCACCTTCCGCCCTCAGTGTTTTGTCGACTAGCCTACGACACCTCAAGAGGGCTCGACAGTGACTCTGGCATCCCTGAGTCACCCCCCTCCGTCCCCCACTCAACTCAGCCCAGCTTACTTACCTTTTCCTCCCTCCTGCTGCTGAGGTTGCTCCTTCCTCATAGTTCACATGTGAACAAACCACAATCTCTCACAGACTTTCCGCAACCCGACCATACGCGCCAACCGGTTTGACTAAGGCTGTCGAGCCCCACTGCCGTCATTAAAGTAGGTTCAGTGGCAACGGTTCCGTATGTCATACTACCTGTCCAGACACCAATCCTCATTCACGCAAAATACACAGGAACATAGTATTACAATGCAAACTATACAAATAAACCAACAGACTCATCGAGTTTTCAAGAATTCTTCTAAACCGTAGCGTGGCGGCCTGTACACAGCCAGCCAGAATCTTTCCGTCTCAACCACAGCCAGTTGCTGCTCCTCTCTGCTGCTTTAGATAAGTTCTTTACTGTGCGACGTAACTCTTGGCCACTGAATCCGACGTCTCGGAGGAACCGAGTTGTAGAGTGTGCCACAAATCCTCGACAACCTACTTCCACTGGATAAACCCTGACTCTCCATCCTTGCTGTTCTGCTTCAGTGGCCAGCTGAGCATACCGCAGTTTCTTCCTCTCATATGCCTCATCTACAGCATCCTCCCATGGCACTGTTAACTCTATCAGTTGAGCAATGCGTGCTGATCCAGACCACAAAACAATATCTGGTCGGAGGTCAGTGGTGGCAATCTCAGGTGGAAAAATAAGCCACTGATCAAGATCAGCCAGCATTTTCCAGTCCCTAGCAGCTTCCAGTTGTCCTGTACGAGAAATGGTTTTAACACCTTTTCTTGGTGGTTGCTCGCCTGGGCGGAGGAATATTGTCTTCTGTGTGTAATGTTTTGCTAGAACAGGTGGCAACTTATTGGTGATGTTACGCTTATCTTCCAATGGTGAAGCCAAACATCGCAGTACTTGGTCATGGCACCAAGTAAACCGACCCTGGCTAAGAGCCACCTTACATCCTGTCAAAATGTGCCTTAATGTGGCAGGTGATGAACACAAAGGACAAGAGGGATCCTCTCCTACCCAGAGGTTTAGGTTCTGTGGTGATGGGAGAACATCATATGTTGACCTGATAAGGAAACTGATTAGGGCTGTGTTGAAAAAATCGATTCACCAATTCTGAATCGATTTTCATATTAATTTCTAAAGATCGATCCGTAACTCAGAGGATCGATTTAATAATAGGCCTACATTTTCCCCGTGAACTTTAACTTGCCGCGTCATTGAATTCACGCATGCGCGCGAGGTGGAAGGACATTAAAACAACGAATATGGCGGTCAGTAACGTTAAGCAAGCTGTTGCTTTGAAAACTCCAGAAACGCTCAAAGCTGCGATCTGTCTTATACCTGGAGTACTTGAAGGTTTTCACAAAACTGTGACAAACTTGTGTTTTCTAAAGGTTTTGTAATTTAAAATTTTATTTACTACTAGGCTGTATCACGTGCCGTTTGAACTGACGCGCTACAGCGATCTGTCACATTTAAAAGCGCCAAAACGTTGGAAATATTGACAGAATCTGACAGCTGAGAATTTGTTCCATATCAAAAGTAACCTTCTCTGTCTAGTCTGTCGGTGTCAGTGTCCTCTTTGTCCGCGATTTTTCTCTGCATGAGAAAATGCAGTGGTCCAATCAGTAGTTAAGAGCCTGAACTTGCTTATAGTAATTCGGAAATTAGTGCACATGAGTGGGAAAAAAATACAGCACAGAAGAATGTCTAATTTAGCGTGAGATTTCTCTGTTGAGCGTGAGACCGTGAGATTGAGGCTGAATGCGTGAGTGTCACGCCAGATGCGTGAGAGTTGGCAACCCCGACTCCATTAATTTGCAGTTGAATGGCTATAATAATAGTATCAATATGTTGCATACCTGTAATTCAGGTAACAGCTGGAAAAAAATGCTTTTTTCAAAAACACTTATCTAAATCTCGAAGATCGGATCAGATCGGATCGAATCGAATAACGATAATCGATTCAAGATCTTGAGAATCGGAATCGAATCGATTCTTGAAATTTGAATCGAAACCCAGCCCTAAAACTGATCCTACTCTCTTCCATTGACCAAAGGTCTTGCCAGCCCATTTTGAGTTGTTCAACACTCTCCCATCTCATCCACTATCCCTGCTTTGCCTAGGAAATGGCCTTTATACACCTCATCCTCTCCTCCTGCTTTCGCACCTCGTTGACTACCAGCTTCCTCCTTTGAGCTGGGGCTGCCTTGTACCATTTAGGAGGAGCTAAACTGAGCCCAAAACCCCCTCTTCCATGCTGTACCTGTCCCACGATATCACCAATTTGAAGGGCCGCCTTTGCCTCTTCCACAGATTTCTTTGCTGACCACTTTCTACCAGTTTTTAACACAGGTCCTGCCTCCTTTACACATTTGTCGGGTGACTCTACTAAGGTAATTTCCAGTCTGACCTTGGCACACTTAAACTCCTCATTTAAAGCAGAGACTGGCAGCTGCAATACTCCTTTACTATAAAGTCCCACTCTGCTGAGGCAACGTGGAACTCCCAACCATTTCCTGATATATGAACTTATTAACGCTTCCAGCTTATCCACTGTTGTCAAAGAAACCTTGTACACAGTCAGTGGCTACAGCAACCTCGGCAGTAGACCAAACTGAAAGCACCAGAGTTTTAGTTTGCCTGGTAGAGCGCAGCTGTTTATGCTCTTCAACCCTTCCACTGCTTGTCGTCTAACTTCTCCCACTCGAACTGTCTATATACACAAATGTTTTATCTAACCGTTAGAGATATCAAAAATCCCCTGGCAATTTTTCATCCTCAATCTCTTGACTTCATGCACACCGAGTTTGGTGACGATCGGGTGAATTCCCTAGAAGTAGTGTTTTAAATTCCTGAGCATGCGTTTCCAAACAACCCTAAATAGCCGACTTCCTGTTGGGCTAGGGCTAGGCTAATTTCAAACCCTGACTGTATGTATATATATATATATATATATATATATATATATATATAATAGTTGACAAAGGTCCAACTGAAGGTTACAACAACTGATTGACATCAATTATGTACATTTTATTTGTGCCGGCCTGCATGAGTCAAGTCAAGTCACCTTTTTTTATTTTACGCTTTTTACAATGCAGATTGTTTCAAAGCAGCTTTACAGTGATGATAGGAAAACAATGCAACAAAGTTTGTTTCTAGAAGAAAATAGCATCATAGTCCAGCTTAAAGGAGAACTCCGGGCAATTTTTAAGTTAATCTTGATCGTTATACCTTTGTGAGTAATGTCTATAGAAAAAAAAAAACGAACCGGATTGGTGCTTGCAACATGGAGCTGTTCCCGCAAATGCCCAGAGCTCCCACTCAGCTAAAACGGCAGTTATGGGGGCATATACATAAAGAGTGTCTTTGTGCCTCATAACAGACACGAAATGCAATTAAAATGTCTGTGCAACATGAACAGGCCCCTTACATGTGAACAAGATGCGTTTAGCAACTTAGCCATTGTTTAAATTCACCTAAAAGTGTTTTAGACGGCTATCTGTAGTCTCGCGCTGAAGTCCCGTGGGAACTGAGTTGGAGCCGGAAAAAGGTAAATACCAGTGTGCAGGTGGGAGTATATTATATATAAATATAATTGAAGACATAGAAGCCAGTGAAATAATTAAAGTTTTGCAAATAAGACTACGAAAACATATTACTGCACATCTCAAGCCGTGTGTGCCCAAATGGAAGGATAAATAAAGTTTACATTACCTACAGTGGTTGCACACGTCTTCGTCCACGGAATGGATTTTTTCTTCAACCGCCCCCGCTGTGTTGTGTCTGTGTAGTAATCCTTGTCAAAGTGTTCGCTGCAAATTCGTAATCTTTAGCGCGTACTTGTATGGGAGTTTGCACATCAAGTTGAAGTAAAACTAGCCACAACTGCAGATTCTCGAGGTCATGGAAAGGAAGACGATGAAAATATAAGTTCTTGTATTTTCGCATTCTGTTGCCACAATTCGGAACGACACAAACGCGAACCATTTCTTCTTCACTTGTGAGCAACTCCGATCATCACTCTTCGCACACTACGCTCCTCCCACGTGCACACTGTTTACTTTTTTCCGGCTACAACTGAGTTCCCACGGGACTTCAGCGCGAGACTACAGCTAGCCGTCTAAAACACTATTTAGGTGAATTTAAGCAATGGCTAAGTTGCAAGGATGAATACACAGACACAACACAGCGGGGCCGGTTGAAGAAAAAAGCCATTCCGTGGACGAAGACGGGTGCAACCACCGTGGAGGTAATAACTTTATTTATCCTTCCATTTTGGCACACACGGCTTGAGGAGAGATGTCCAGTAATACTGTATGTTTTTGTAGTCTTATTTGCAAAACTTTAATTATTTCACTAGCTTCTATGTCTTCAATTATATTTATACTCCCACCTGCACACTGGTATTTACCTTTTTCCTGCTACAACTGAGTTCCCACGGGACTTCAGCGTGAGACTACAGCTAGCCGTCTAAAACACTATTTAGGTGAATTTAAACAATGGCTAAGTTGCTAAACGCATCTTGTTCACATGTAAGGGGCCTGTTCATGTTGGACAGACATTTTAATTGCATTTCGTGTCTGTTATGAGGCACAAAGACACTCTTTATGTATATGCCCCCATAACTGCCGTTTTAGCTGAGTGGGAGCTCTGGGCATTTGCGGGAACAGCTCCGTGTTGCAAGCACCAATCCGGTTCGTTTTTTTTTTCTATAGACATTACTCACAAAGGTGTAACGATCAAGATTAACTTAAAAATTGCCCGGAGTTCTCCTTTAAGTCAGTTCAGTGACGGTTAATTTTTGTTGTAAAAAAGTTATTAATTTAGTTCATTTATATACAGTATATAGCGGCTTTGGAGAAAACCGTGATGTCATCGACCAGCTCAGTTCAGTTCTCATATAATGGTGTCAATGCAGACAGATCAATAATATTGTTGAATATTAAATGTCCCCAACTAAGCAGACCAAAAGACAAAGGCGATAGTGGCAAGGAACCAAAACTCCATCAGGTGACAGAATGGAGAAAAAAAAACTTTGGGAGAAACCGAACGAACAGTATATGATTATGATTTAGGCAGCATTACAGGTCACAAGTCAGATTGTATCAGAACATTCAGAATATATATCCAGTTCCATCTGATCAGATCATCAAGATCAGATTCATCATGCCGGTATGAAGACGGGTTTGTTGATGATCAGTGCAGATGGCTGTCGTGTTGATGAGGCCTTAACTGAGAAATAAACATTAATACATGCATATATTCTACAACATAAACATTTAAATAATTAACAGTATTCAGTCTGTATACAACAATCCCATTCATAAAGTTCTATTGGACAATGGTAAATAATTATTCTGAACATCGCCACAAGAAAAGGCGCTAGTAGCACGTAAATGTCGCTCAGCTGTTGCCCCACCAAAATATTCATTCAAACATAGACCTCTATATGCACTGAATTAATAGTAAATAATAAATGTGTTCAGCATTCTGCAACAAACATTTTTCTTTTTTTTTCTAAACTATTTTAAGTCTTAAAGTGAGCAGGATATATTAAAATGAAGCGCGTGGATTCGGCAGGCATGCATTTATGATACTAAGCGGAGAAGCCAGTCTCGGAGCCCTCCCTAGCGCTACAGCGACCCACAAATTTCCAATGGAATTCTGTGGTGAAAAATGGAACTGCAGCATGCTCTCATAGAGAGCTATTGGGGCAGATTTCTGGCTGCACCGCTTATATCAGTCCACTTCTGCTATGTGTCTGCATCAGGTCAGTAACTAGTTTGCATGTCTGTAATGCAATCTGTTGCTCCTGTCTGCCTTGCTGCTGGTTTGATCCTTTTCCTTTTCCTATTTAGCACCTAAACTCTGGAACAGTCTACCTAGCATTGTCCGGGAAGTAGACACACTCTTGTCAGTTTAAATCTAGACTAAAAACACATCTCTTTAACCTGGCATACACATAGAAAATTATACTCCTATTATTCAAATCAGTTAAATGATTATTAGGCTACATAAATTAGGTCAGTAGGAACCGGGAACACTTCCTATAACACCGATGTACTCGTTAAATCATAAGAAGAATGATTATTAGTCTATAAATTAGGTCACCCGGAACCGGGAACACTTCCTATAACACCCGATGTACTTGTTACATCATAAGCAGAATGAAATCAACGCTAATGTTAGTCTTTATGCTTATTCCAAGGTTTACTGTAATCAGCTGGATCTGGGCCGTATCCAAATTAGATGGTGAACCTGCGCTTAGACACGACCACAACGCATGTAGTCAGCCGTATGCAGGCCGTATCCAAATTAGATGAAGGAGCTGCTCCTAGACACGACCACAACGTATGATGTAGTCAGCCGTATCCGGGCCGTATCCAGATCAGATGGATGACCTGGGCCTAGACACGACTACAACACATCCCTGAAGTATCAGCAAAGATTGTGTCAACTAGACTCCCCCCTGTGAAGGCCTCATCGACATGATAGCCATCAATAATAAATTATAAATGTGTTCAGCATTCTGCAAAAAATATTTTTCTTTTTTTCTAAACTATTTTAAATCTTAAAGTGACCAGGATATATTAAAATGTCAGTAACTAGATCCTCAACAAACCAGTTCCCCTAACCGTCGTGATGACTCCAATCTTCAACCAGATGGAACTGGATAATATTCTGATTGTTCCAATCCAATCTGACTTCTGATCAATAATGCTGTCTGAATCATAATCATTCACTGTTGGTTCGTTGGCAAGAGGAGAACTGCCCCCTGACTGAGCCAGGTTTCTCCCAAAGTTTTTTTTCTCCATTCTGCCACCTGATGGAGTTTTGGTTCCTTGCCTTTGTTGCCTTTTTTAACCTTTGTTGCCATTGGCTTTTGGCTTGCTTAGTGGGGGACATTAAATTTAACATTTAATTTAATATTCAACAATATTATTGATCTGCCTGCATTGACACCATTATATGAGAACTGAACTGAGCTGGACGATGACATCACGGTTTTCTCCAGAGCTGCTCTATATACAGTGTATACAGGTCCTTCTCAAAAAATTAGCATATTGTGATAAAGTTCATTATTTTCCATAATGTAATGATAAAAATTAAACTTTCATATATTTTAGATTCATTGCACACCCACTGAAATATTTCAGGTCTTTTATTGTTTTAATACTGATGATTTTGGCATACAGCTCATGGAAACCCAAAATTCCTATCTCAAAAAATTAGCATATCATGAAAAGGGTCTCTAAACGAGCTATTAACCTAATCATCTGAATCAACTAATTAACTCTAAACACCTGCAAAAGATTCCTGAGGCTTTTAAAAACTCCCAGCCTGTTTCATTACTCAAAACCGCAATCATGGGTAAGACTGGCGACCTGACTGCTGTCCAGAAGGCCATCATTGACACCCTCAAGCAAGAGGGTAAGACACAGAAAGAAATTTCTGAACAAATAGGCTGTTCCCAGAGTGCTGTATCAAGGCCCCTCAGTGGGAAGTCTGTGGGAAGGAAAAAGTGTGGCAAAAAACGCTGCACAACGAGAAGAGGTGACCGGACCCTGAGGAAGATTGTGGAGAAGGACCGATTCCAGACCTTGGGGGACCTGCGGAAGCAGTGGACTGAGTCTGGATTAGAAACATCCAGAGCCACCGGGCACAGGCGTGTGCAGGAAATGGGCTACAGGTGCCGCATTCCCCAGGTCAAGCCACTTTTGAACCAGAAACAGTGGCAGAAGCGCCTGACCTGGGCTACAGAGAAACAGCACTGGACTGTTGCTCAGTGGTCCAAAGAACTTTTTTCGGATGAAAGCAAATTTTGCATGTCATTCGGAAATCAAGGTGCCAGAGTCTAGAGGAAGACTGGGGAGAAGGAAATGCCAAAATGCCTGAAGTCCAGTGCTGCTTCTCTGTAGCCAGGTCAGGCGCTTCTGCCGCTGTTTCTGGTTCAAAAGTGGCTTGACCTGGGGAATGCGGCACCTGTAGCCCATTTCCTGCACACGCCTTTGCCCGGTGGCCCTGGATGTTTCTACTCCAGACTCAGTCCACTGCTTCCGCAGGTCCCCCAAGTTCTTGAATCGGTCCTTATCCACAATCTTCCTCAGGGTCCGGTCACCTCTTCTCGTTGTGCAGCGTTTTTTGCCACACTTTTTCCTTCCCTCTGAGGTGCCTTGATACAGCACTCTGGGAACAGCCTATTTGTTCAGAAATTTCTTTCTGTGTCTTACCCTCTTTCTTGAGGGTGTCAATGATGGCCTTCTGGACAGCAGTCAGGTCGCCAGTCTTACCCATGATTGCGGTTTTGAGTAATGAAACAGGCTGGGAGTTTTTAAAAGCTTCAGGAATCTTTTGCAGGTGTTTAGAGTTAATTAGTTGATTCCGATGATTAGGTTAATAGCTCGTTTACAGACCATTTTCATGATATGCTAATTTTTTGAGATAGGAATTTTGGGTTTTCATGAGCTGTATGTCAAAATCATCAGTATTAAAACAATAAAAGACCTGAAATATTTAAGTTGGTGTGCAATGAATCTAAAATATATGAAAGTTTAATTTTTATCATTACATTATGGAAAATAATGAACTTTATCACAATATGCTAATTTTTTGAGAAGGACCTGTATATATGTATATATATATATATATATATATATATATATATATATACACACACACCTAAAGGATTATTAGGAACACCATACTAATACTGTGTTTGACCCCCTTTCGCCTTCAGAACTGCCTTAATTCTACATGGCATTGATTCAACAAGGTGCTGAAAGCATTCTTTAGAAATGTTGGCCCATATTGATAGGACAGCTTCCTGCAGTTGATGGAGATTTGTGGGATGCACATCCAGGGCACGAAGCTCCCGTTCCACCACATCCCAGAGATACTCTATTGGGTTGAGATGTGATGACTGTGGCGGCCATTTTAGTACAGTGAACTCATTGTCATGTTCAAGAAACCAATTTGATATGATTCGAGCTTTGTGACATGGTGCATTATCCTGCTGGAAGTAGCCATCAGAGGATGGGTACATGGTGGCCATAAAGGGATGGACATGGTCAGAAACAATGCTCAGGTAGGCCGTTGCATTTAAACGATGCCCAATTGGCACTAAGGGGCCTAGAGTGTGCCAAGAAAACATCCCCCACACCATTACACCACCACCACCAGCCTGCACAGTGGTAACAAGGCATGATGGATCCATGTTCTCATTCTGTTTACGCCAAATTCTGACTCTACCATCTGAATGTCTCAACAGAAATCGAGACTCATCAGACCAGGCAACATTTTTCCAGTCTTCAACTGTCCAATTTTGGTGAGCTCTTGCAAATTGTAGCCTCTTTTTCCTATTTGTAGTGGAGATGAGTGGTACCCGGTGGGGTCTTCTGCTTTTGTAGCCCATCCGCCTCAAGGTTGTGCGTGTTGTGGCTTCACAAATGCTTTGCTGCATACCTCGGTTGTAACGAGTGGTTATTTCATTCAAAGTTGCTCTTCTATCAGCTTGAATCAGTCGGCCCATTCTCCTCTGATCTCCAGCATCAACAAGGCATTTTCGCCCACAGGACTGCCGTATACTGGATGTTTTTCCCTTTTCACACCATTCTTTGTAAACCCTAGAAATGGTTGTGCGTGAAAATCCCAGTAACTGAGCAGATTGTGAAATACTCAGACCGGCCCGTCTGGCACCAACAACCATGCCACGCTCAAAATTGCTTAAATCACCTTTCTTTCACATTCTGACATTTAGTTTGGAGTTCAGGAGATTGTCTTGACCAGGACCACACCCCTAAATGCATTGAAGCAACTGCCATGTGATTGGTTGATTAGATAATTGCATTAATGAGAAATTGAACAGGTGTTCTTAATAATCATTTAGGTGAGTGTATATGTAAATATAAATAAACTAAATAACTTTTTTGCTTGCTTGCTTTAAGAATAGACATGATTGTTTTCTTCACTTGAATTCTTAATTTGCAACATTCTAAAACAACATTCGGATGCAATAAATAATACATTAAGGCAATTCTAGCATTCTATGCGTTTGTTGGGTGTACTAAAGTCTGCCAATCATCATTAGAGCGCCACCCTCAGGCTGAATAATGCAAGGACATCAGAATTCTGCCTAAAGTGTGTCTGATGTGTTCAGCGACTAGAATATAAATCTTACAAAATGGGTATCATAAATCTGCCCTACTTAAATTTATGGCCAGGAGCCGCTACTGTTTAAGTGCATAAATTCAATTTAAAATATAGCTGCAAGCAGCCATTATCGGGGCCAAGCGCAAAGTGTCAGACCAACTGCAACAAGGAGCAATTAAAGACATTTAAAGGTGAATTCAGGCAAAATGGCTGAAAAACCATATACGTTAACAAAAAATATGATTTAATGGATTATCACTTTCGACCAATAGGTGGCGCAGTTACGAAATTTTTGTGGTGTGGTCAGAGTGAGGTGCCAATGACATACAAAGACTGGTGTCAAAATGTCAAGGCATTGCAGAGATAAAGCCTGAATAGTCATTTTGGCAGCATGACTCAAATTTGATCCTGCGGTATACGAAAACAGTTAGTCAGTCATCACGAAATCCATAACTTTTAGTCTGCACGGTCTGGAGATGATATGATTCGATTTTGGTGAAAATTGGACAAACGGTCTAGAAGTACGAAAAAGTAGGTTTTAAAGAAAATAAATATGGCGGACAGGAAGTTTGGCTGACAAAATTGTTTTCGGCATAACCCAAAGAATCTATTAAGACCAGTGTCATTACAATAGGCAAATTTATTCAAAATGTATTAGCATTTTTGGCAATTTCGTTATAAATGTTTTACCACAAGGTGGCGCTGCCCTTAAACTTTTTACGTATCTTCAAGGCATGGTGCTGATGACTGCTGATACGCTAATGCATTCATAAAGTATAACATTTCATATCACAATACTGTATTGAAGTTAATGGCAATTTCATGTTTTGTTCTTGAAGTGAAGAGGTTCGGATGTAGACTAATTTAGATGGATGTGAAACACAGCAGGCAGTCGGTCAGAACTGTATGAGTTGACTCTTAGTTGAAGAGACACACCAAGCAGGGTCTAAGTTTCACTTTGTTTACTGAAGAGCTGGTTGAGTTTACATGTGTGGTTCTATAACAAATTATACAAGAGAAATAAACATTAATATATACATACATTTATTCTACAACATTAACATTTAAATAATTAACAGTATTCAGGTTGTATACAACAATCCCATTCATAAAGTACTATTGGACAATGTTAAATAATTACTCTGAACATCGCCACAAGAAGGAAGTGTAAATTTCGCTCAACTGGGCATGTCATATGCATGTGATAAGCAGCTGATCACCATGTGATAATACTAATTTCCAAATTAGCGCGTACATCCAATAATAACATAGTGTCCAATACATAAACGTCTAACCTAAAAGTAATGCATAGAAAACTCCAAAATACACTGAATAGAAAGAGTAATAAAGTCAGAATGATGCTAATCGGCTACTCTTTAGACTAATAAATGTAAACTACTAGTTTCTTGGTATCAATAGGAAATATTTGTAAATATAAACTTACTTGACATGTACGCACACTGCATCTTAATAGATACTTCAACTGAATAGTACTCGAACAACTATGGATAAACTATAATGAAGCTGCCCAGAATTTTACACTCTTAACATATGCGCAGCATCTTCTCTCTAAATACCAACGCGGTTCCACTTCAGCACAGGTGCCGCTTTGGTAACATTGTGCGCTGTGATTGGTCAGGATCATCTGGGACATTTAAGGGCATCCGGGCCTTTTGTACAGTTCTATTATAGCACCAACAAGTGGCGCAATCCCACTCATTTTTTAATGTGTCCTCAGAGTGAGCCCATAGATATGTGTGTCAAATTTGGTGAACATATCTAATTTTGTTTTGAAGTTATAGACATAAGTATAAACGCATACAAATGACCCACACCTGACTTTGTTTGCATTTTTTATGCCACTTACAATTAATATTTTGACATTTGAGCATTAGTGTGCAGCCAACGACCTATGTTTTCAAACTTCTGACTGTGGTTTCGTCTCGATCAGTCTAACGGTTTTGGAGATATTAGCAAATATTTTTTAAGCGCTAAATCACAACGCTACACAAACCGTAAGGCGAAACCTAGCATGTTTGGTATTGTTGGTTCTCGGTAAGGATTCAGGAACCTAATGAGATGACTCCCGTAAAAATAAGTCAACCACACCCAGAGTTATAAGCATTTGAAAATTTTATTTTACCACTAGGCGGCCCGGGTTCGAAACTTCTCAGGCTCCTTCAGAGCATCGTAGGAGGGTCACTGATGACCCATACTGAGTTTTGTAACAATACGATCATGCTTTCATAAAATACAGCATTTTGGTACAAAATAAAAAATGGCCGACGCCTAAAATGGTCGATATTGAAAAATTGGATATCAGTCGACTCGGCATGACGTCCTGAATCTAACGAGACCAATTTTATGATTTTTGGATAAATCACTGTGAAGTTATTAGCAAGTATAGCCATTTTTCATATCTCCGGACGAGTATGTGGCTCTGCGCCGAAACGCTGCATGTAGCCTCAGGCCATGGTTGTGATGGCATGTACCAAATTTGGTCTGAATCCGATAAAGCGTAATGGAGATACAGCCTTATGTCTGTTTTTGTGCAGTATTTGAGAATGGTTTGATCAATCGACATACATTTTTGTCGGCATGGTCTGAAGATGATCTGGTTCAACTTTGGTGAAAATTGGAGCAATCGTTTTGGACGAGTTTGAAAAAGTAGGTTTTTCGGAAAATTTTCAAAAGACGGAAAATGACGTCATAGGGTGCAATCAAATCTGCTTCAGCCATGGAACCATGGGATTTCAATTTTGTTTCTAGCCCTTATGATTCAAAAGTTATTAGCATAAACATGAGTGAAACCTTGGACAGTTGGTGGCGCTAGAGGGATTGAGTTAAAGACTCCAAATTGTCTATGGTGACAGTTCGGACTGTCCTCTATCAGTGTGCCAAATTTCATAACTTTCCCACAAACGGATTTATGGGCTGTCATAGACTTCCAGAGCGGAAGAAGAAGGAAAAATAATAATAAATATAGCTGCAAGCACCCATTACCGGGGCCAAGCGCAAAAAAGATGACAAGACATGCCAACATAACTCGGAGCTTCAGACCATCTGCAGCAAGGAGCAATTAAAGACATTCAAAGATGAATTTAGGCAAAATGGCTGAAAAATCATAAGCCATTAAATCATATTTTTAGTTAATGTATATCACTTTTGACCAATAGGTGGAGCAGTTACGAAATGTATGGGTTGCGGTCAGAGTGATGTGACAATGACACATACAAAGTTTGGTGTTAAAATGTCAAGGCATTGCAGTGATAAAACCTGAATAGTAATTTTGGCAGCATGCCTCAATTTTGCTGCTGCGGTATATGAAAACGGTTTCGTCTATCGTCAAGAAATCCATCACTTTTAGTCGGCACGGTCTGGAGATGAGACTATCCGATTTTGGTGAAAATCGGACGAATGGTCTAGGAGAAGTTTGAAAAAGAAGGTTTTAAAAGAGAATAAATATGGCGGACAGGAAGTTTGGCTGATTATGGCAAAATTGGTATCTATGTTTTCGGCATAACCCAAGTAATCTATTAAGATCAGTGTCATTACAATAGGCAAATGTATTCAAAAGTCAATAGCATTTTTGGAAATTAAATATATCTTTTGACCAAAAAGCTGTCTTAAAATCTACGCATTCTTTGCTTGGCCCCTAATAATAATAGGAACGCCAACGGATACAATAGGTGCCTACGCACATTCTGTACTTGGCCCTTAATAAGAACGCCAACGTTTTCAATAGGTGCCTCCGCACCTTCGGTGCTTGGCCCCTAATTATATTTAAATGTAATTAGGACATGAAAATGATAAAACCAATAGGCCTATATACTGTATGTTTCACATTCTTTCTGTGAAAAGAAAGAATCACTACAACTTCTGAGAGTGAACAGCAGTGTTTTAGCATTACATAAAAAGTAATGTCACAAATCTGACCATGTCATTTTAA
Organism: Siphateles boraxobius; assembly: GCF_051911475.1. Lineage (NCBI taxonomy): Eukaryota > Metazoa > Chordata > Actinopteri > Cypriniformes > Leuciscidae > Siphateles > Siphateles boraxobius. Next base: position 13,932,658 of record NW_027509141.1, on the reverse strand, counting down.
CTTCATCATAAAGGAATTATGCTTAGGGCACCAAAATGGCTAGCAGCAGTACTGCTGACACGTATCCAGTTTCTTTCCCAACTGTTCACATTTACTTAAGACATAACCAACTGTTCATAAATACTCGCCAAGACAGGCATTTTGACATAACTATTGTGTGTATTTGACTGTTTGAGTGCAAGAAGCCACAAAAGAGAACTGAATTTGTGATTGCATGCTGTCCGAGAGGTGGCTTGTTTGTGCGCGCACTGTGGGTGTCACACGTAAGTATCATTCACTTGCCCAGTCTATTCTTTGCTATATGCATCGATCTAAAGCTTTGACTTTTCGCAACTTAACTTTTCAAAAAGTAGCCTATTAAAATCATTCAGATATTGCACACCGTTGAATATCGTGATATGTCCATTTGTGATATTTCGATATATAATGCAGCCCTTGTTAGTCATATTTTTCATGTGTTGGTGGTAGTACTCGTGCATTGTGCATTGTGGAGAAAATACATACACTTTTATGTTACTGTACTGATAAAACATGGTCAAGTTTAAATATAGTTTCTTCAAATGTCAAATTAAATATAGTTTCAGTTTTAAGACCATGTGTTCTATTATAATCTATTCCGTCATGTCTAGTTGTTTTTTGACACAGGGACATATGTTGTGTGTACGCCCCTTCACTTTTTCTTGTATTCACAGTAGCTCTACATTTGCATAAACTGGGACAGTACTGCATTTCTGCTCACAATTCAGACTGGGCAAGTTTCATCAACTGACCATTCTTCTTGTCAAGTCCTAATATATATATCTTCTGTCCTACTGTAGGTTGTATGGCTGAAGGACTGAAGTTTGAATTACTTGAGCGGGAGAAGTTGGTGGATGTTCTGGCAGGGCCAGACTCATACAGAGATCTGCCCCGATTACTGTCTCTTGCTCACGGAGGCCAGAGGGCCAGCAATGTGTTGTTGTCATTAGAGGAGACTTATGCTGACGTCATGCCTGTCCATAGGACTCTGGAGGGGCACAGTGCTTTTGTGTGAGTAATGCAGTATATCAGGAATGGCATCTTATGATGAAGACTAATGTATTTTCAAAAGTTAGATTAGATTTAAATGAGTTAAATTAGATTTCATGTTGGCTTAGGAGTTTTTATTTTAAATCTATCTCTTTAAATGTAATAATTGTAGATGTATTTGAATGTGTAAATGCACACAGATTATAGTAGATGCATCAAGTGTAGTGACTTTGGAGTCTACTCTTAGGGCTCCAGACTAAAATATGAGAGCAGTGACACTGGTGCCACCAAGTTTTACAAATGGTGGCATCAGCACCCTAGGGTACTGGTGCCAACATCTGATGACAGAAAGCGAACGGACGCGTCGAGTATAAACAAGGCTTTACGGAGCGAGAGTGCGCTGAGATTTATATGAGAGAGAGACCGAAGAATTATAATATATATATATATATATATATATATTTGCATGTATGTGTGTGTATATATATATATATACATACATACATACATGCATACAATTATAGCATTATTTATTGTTTTAGCACTTTTATGATGGCAAGCAATAAACGATTTGCAGTGGAACAGGCTCTGGAACAATTACTGTAGAGTGACAAGGAGAAAGCATTCCTAAGAAAAACGCCTGGGACTATTTGTAAAAAAAGTTAGATTTTTATTGTTCTTTACACATTTTATTTAACAATTACACATGTCTGTCAAGCAGTGTTGGGAGTAACGCGTTACAAAAGTAATGCATTACAGTAACATATTACTTTTTGCTGTAACGCAGTAGTGTAAGGCATTACTTATCAATTTTCAGTAATATTTTACTCGGTACATGTTCAGTAAGGCTTGCGTTACAACAGACTTTTAGTTTTAATTGTAAAACAAACAACAACAAAAAACAGCAAGACCGCGAGACATTAACGAATGAAAAATGCAAGTAGGCTAAATTACCTGTTCGTGGTCAGTCAATAGCCGCGTGTGGTGTCCAAGTCTGTAAATAAAGACTTAATGGCAGCGTCTGATATATTTGTATAGCGATTTATTTTTTACAGGAGTGCCGTGAGGCATGATTTCGGCCTCTGTGCTCGCGCTGGCCAGTGGAAAAGCGGCTAATGGTGAAGATGGCATGAAGAAGACTACATTCGCGAGATGGACGTATGCGCATTAGGCTATTCGTTCTGTGTTTTCTTTCTAAACAGTTAGGCTATGTTTATGTGGTATTTTTCATGTTTTCATCACAAAATCATGTTTTTGATGCGGTGGTGACGCGTTCATGTAAGGGCGGCGGCGCTGCCGATGCACCGAAAAGCTGTCACAAAGAACCGGCAAAAGCAATGATTATGAATATGTCAAATATAGGAAGGAGACATTTTAATTGTTTATTAATAAAGTCAAGATGAAGTTGACGATGCTGCCTCGCGATCTTCGCAGTAGTGAATGCACCAGAGAGAAATGCACATTTCATTTCATAAGCAGAGAGCAGTCTGTTTTCTTTCGTTTTGAATTGTTCTGTTTACAAGTAGACATTTCAATATAGATATATTTTTCAGGTCCGTGAATAGGCTACCTTATACGCTGAGTTTCGGTTCATTTATTAGACGCGCTCCAGTTCACGCGCTTAAATCCAGGCAATTGGTTGACGAAACATTGATTAAATTTAAGATCCAATTAATACAAAACGAAATTCACTTTAAAGAAAGGCTTTGTGTGTGTAAGGTCTCTGTGAGAGTTTTAAAGCACTCTTTTAGTGCCGCTTCAGACCGGTCGCGTCCATAACGGAGAACTGTCACGTCTGTAACATTGTTTTTTCCTCATAAATGCGAACACGAAAAATAAAATAAAATGAATATTTTATGTTCTGTGGAGAGCCAACCCTTCTTTATCCGATTTGCGCAGTGTAATTCACAGAATTACAAAAATAAAAAAAATAAAAAAATCGTTGCCTCCTAAAAGTTAAAGATTTTTTTTGTCATGCATGACTGTCTATTTCCCTAATATTAAATATAAAACGCATGTGTAGACTGATATTTTTCTAATGTCTGGACTCCTTTCAGGGAGGAGCCTATGGATAAACAGACGTTTCAATATTTTGGTAATGCATTTTCTGAGAATTTATATTTAAAGTTTTGACTGCAAATGTCATGTCCATAACGCTGGAATTCCCAAATTTTAAATAATTTATCCTCAACTAGTTTTGTGGTGTAGGTCTACGTATTTTATAATGTTAAGTTAACTTCAGATAATACTAATAGTAATTTAAAGATGTGGTAGCATTGGAACTGGACGGTATGGATAACGCTGGGAGTTGGAAGGGGTGTGTCGCGATTCTGCAGGTTCGTGGATCTGAGTGTCGCGATTTCGGTTTCATATGATATGGCATATCCTTACAGCCCTGGTCATTTTAGAATGTTAAGTTCTACTCCTGTATAGTTATTTTGGTGAAAGTAACTCAAAAGTAATACAGGAGTAATGTAACGCATTACAATTCTGAGACAGTAATATTGTAAGGTAATGAATTACTTTTAAATAACAGTAACAAGTAATATATAATGTATTACAGTTTGGGAGTAACTTGCACAACACTGCTGTCAAGCAAAGGCTTTGACAAATATATTTTTTGTTCAAAAACTGTTCACTATTGTTGTGTGATGTGTGATTTTCAGAAATAAATGACAAAAGTTTATCTCTAGTTTATTGTACATTTTTCACTCATACTTCCTTTATAAACACATTACATGTATGCTTATTTTAGCTTAGGGTCTTCTGAATCCATAGATACCAAACACATATTGTTCCATTTCCATTACATATAGTTTATAAGCCCAAATGTAAAAATAGAGAAAACGGACCAAAAAGGGCTTAGTCACCAGAGAGTCAAACGTGCAGTAGACCCAGTTGAGCATTACAATAATCTAGCCTTGATGTCATGAATTCATTAACTAATTGTTCTGCATTTTTAATTGAGAGCATATGACGTAATTTAGATATATTTTTAATATACATACATCATAAGAAGGATTGTGTCTACGTTAATATTAGACTCTCTGTTTATCCCGAGGTTTACCGTATCTGGATCTGATGAAGGACCTGCGCCAGGACACGATGACAACGCAGTCCTCAAGTGTCAACTAGTCTCTCCAATGTGAAGGCCTCCTTCCCTTCCTTTTACCTCTGTACAAATAAAACGTTGTCGGGATAATTCCGGTTCACGTGGCTATGTGGAAGCGATAAAAAAATTCTGTATTATACATTTTTCAAGGCTTGTACCTTGGAACCTATTTCATGGTTTGCGTTCTCGAGCCACCAGGCACTGTTTTGAGCAAATGAGCGGCCGGATCGCATTAAGGGTTTTCTGTTAGAACGGTGTCTTGTTAGCAACCCCTAGGTTAATAACTGATGATCGTTGCGACGGAATTGAATCAATCAAAACTAACTTTAGCTAGACAATAACTTTATTCTAGAGTTGCTGTAAAGCCAAAACAATCTCTTTTACTTTAATTTTCTATTATCACTGTAAATCTGCTTTGAAACAATCTATATAGTTAAAGCGCTATATAAATTAAGGTGACTTGACTTGACTACTAATAATAATACAATTATTATTAAAACAAATTTTCTTCCATGTTATAATTTCTAACAGTAAACATCTGTTGTGTAGCACTTGTTTGCCAAAAATTTAAAAGGCTTGTTTAATTTTCATTTTAATAAAAGATAAATTACTGTTTTATACCTTCATTTGATTACCAGAAAAATAAATGAAATAATAGAATTTGATCTTTTAATATAACTGTCTTAGGACATTAAGCCGTTAAACGTTTTTCATGTTAAGCGTTTTAGAATGTATTTTATCCGCGCACACAATTTGAAAAGACTCAAATGGACACAGAGACACAGACAGAGTGAAAGACTAGATTTTTCTCTCTCGATCAGGTAGGGTACAAGTAATTTCAAAAAAATTCAGCCGGTTCTAATTTGATTTTTGGATGCTGAGAACATGTTTAGATAAACTGTCACTCGAGTTCAGCGTTTATTGTTGTTTCTGCAGTTAAAAAGACAAAGTTGACCATTCTGGCTATACTTTCGATATTTTAATAATATCTTTATATATTTTTTTACTTTATTGATCACTCAGTGTAATCTAATTTAACTATTTGTGGCTTGTGTTTTAATTATATGTTCCCCTGCACTTTAGGCACTTTGCACACAATTGTTCTGCATCTTGTGACTTGATTCAGACTTATTTCGTTTTTTTTATTTTTTTTAGAAAGGTATATTCTGTTCTAATTTAATTATGTAAATTAATTGTTGATTATTTTTCGGTGCATAGATGTGCAAGTACCTTGTAGGTACTTAGAGCCTGCTCGCACAGGCAATTTAGCCGATTTAATTTGATTTGCATGTGAAATGCAAATCCTTTCTGCAGTGTGGCCTTTCTGCAGTTATTTATGTTATTTCTTAGTTGTATTGATCCGAAATGTTTTTCTACATTTTTTTCTATATCTTTGTGTGATGTTCTGTACATCGCGGCTTTAAAATATTAAAGCACCGCCCCCTCCCTAACCCCACACACACGATTCGACTATTAGTCGACTATATGGAAGACTTGACGATTCTGATTCGACTATGAAAATCCTTAGCCAGGGACCCCCCTACTTCATACACATGGACAACAAGACATTCTGATAGAAAACATGCAGTTTCATGAACTTCTGATGCTCGGGACAATAACAGCAATTCTTAAAATATTAGCTATTTATATCAATTGGATTCAGGATATGAAGGCCACAATACTAATATTGTCCACCAGAGGGGGAACCACAGAATAACAAATCCTTTTAGATCTCATAGTTTAAATCTGCAGTCCGTAACTTTTGGTGCTCTAGCTGTTAATAAACAGAACGCACGCATTTTGCAGAGGAACATTGCAGCACGCATCTTGCAGAGGAACATTGCAGCCCTTTATCTTTTAGCCATTAACAGAGCTAACGTTTAGCCGTTAACAGAGCTATCTCTGTTTATGTCTATGATGAGTCACGCAGGTACTGGGCTACTCCACAGTGGTACAACCCCGACCAGTCTAAAATAGTCAGAATATAATGCTTATTATAGGTGTACCGTAGTGATTCAGGATAAGACAAAAACACTGTTTGGAAAATGGATTCATGATGTTCTCGCTTATTATATATTTTTTTTTTTTTACATTTTGAACACAAAAAAGTTATGGACTGCAGCTATAAAGTCTCTGTAAATGGTTCAATAGATTGACTTGTAAGTAAAAAAAATTAATATAAATTTATTATAGTTTCATAAAGTTTAATAAAGCCCAATATAACCAGCTTGCAAATAAAACTGTGTAATGCATATAGATCATTCAATGTTCGAATAACTTTTATTGTCAAGTCAAGTCACCTTTATTTATATAGTGCTTTTTACAATGCAGATTGTTTCAAAGCAGCTTTACAGTGATAACAGGAAAACTCGAAAAAAAAGTTTGATGAGACAAACTTTAGGTTGGTTTGAAAAAGCCAGACCAGAGAGTTGAAGAAGTTTAAAATAGTTTGAAGTTTAAAGTAGTTTGAAATTTGATAGATGGATTAGTTAGAAAGAAAGAAAATGATAAGTTAGAAAGAAAATAAAGATTAGTTAGATAGATAGAAAGATTAGTTTCAATAAAATAAAGATTAGTTAGAAAGAAAGATTATTTAGAAAGAAAGAAAGATTATTTAGAAAGAAATATAGATAAGAAGGAAAGAAAGAAAGATTGATTACTTAGAAAGAAAGAAAGAAAGATGGATTAGTTAGAAAAAAAGAAAGAAAGATAGATTAGTTAGAAAGAAAGAAAGAAAGATGGATTTGTTAGAAAGAAATAAAGATGGATGGATTTGTTAGAAAGAAAGAAATATGGCTTAGTTAGAAAGAAATAAAAAAGAAAGATGGATTAGTTAGAAAGAAATAGATGGATGGATTTGTTAGAAAGAAAGAAAGATGGATTTGTTAGAAAGAAAGATTGATTAGTTAGACAAAAAGAAAGAAAGATGGATTAGTTAGAAAGAAAGAAAGATCGATTAGTAAGAAAGAAAGAAAGATGGATTTAGAAAAAAGAAAGATGGAGTAGTTAGAAAGAGAGAAAGATGGAGTAGTTAGAAAGAAAGAAAGATGGATTAGTAAGAAAGAAAGAAAGCGAAAGAAAGATAGATTAGTTAGAAAGAAAGATAGATTAGTTAGAAAGAAAAAAGATTTGTTAGAAATAAAGATTAGTTAAAAAAGAAAGAAAGATTAGAAAGAAAGATTAGCTAGAAAGAAAGATTAGTTAAAAAGAAAGAAAGTAGATTAGTTAGAAAGAAAGATAGAAAGATTAGTTAGAAAAAAAGAAAGATTAGTTAGAAAGAAAGAAAGATTAGTTAAAAAGAAAGAGATCAGTTAGAAAGAAAGATTAGTAAAAAAATGAAGAGAAAGATTAGTTAGAAAGAAAGAAAGATAGATTAGTTAGAAAGAAATATAGATAGATTAGTTAGAAAGAAAGAAAGAAAGAAAGATGGATTAGTTAGAAAAAAAGATTAGTTAGAAAAAAAGATTAGTTAGAAAGAAAGAGATCAGTTAGAAAGAAAGATTAGTTAGAAAGAAAGAGAGATTAGTTAAAAATAAAGAGAGATTAGTTAGAAAGAAAGAAAAAAAGATTAGTTAGAAAGAAAAAAGATTAGTTAGAAAGAAAGATTAGTAAGAAAGAAAGAAAGATAGATTAGTTAGAAAGAAAGAAAGATAGATAGATTAGTTAGAAAGAAAGATTAGTTAAAAAGAAAGCTTAGAAAGAAAGATTAGTTAGAAAGAAAGATAGATCAGTTAGAAAGAAAGATTATTTAGAAAGAAAGAAAGAAAGAAAGATTAGGTAGGAACAAAGAAAGATTAGTTAGAAAGAAAGAAAGATTAGTTAAAAAGATCAGTTAGAAAGAAAGATTAGTTAGAAAGAAAGATTAGTTAGAATGAAAGAAAGATTAGTTAAAAAATAGAGAGAAAGATTAGTTAGAAAGAAAGAAAAAAAGATTAGTTAGAAAGAAAAAAGATTAGTTAGAAAGAAAGATAGATTAGTTAGAAAGAAAGAATAGATAGATAGATAGATTAGTTAGAAAGAAAGAGATCAGTTAGAAAGAAAGATTAGTTAGAAAGAAAGAGAGATTAGTTAAAAATAAAGAGAGATTAGTTAGAAAGAAAGAAAAAAAGATTAGTTAGAAAGAAAGATTAGTAAGAAAGAAAGAAAGATAGAATAGTTAGAAAGAAAGAAAGAAAGAGAGATTAGTTAGAAAGAAAGAAAGATAGATTAGTGTTGTGGTAAAAATTCTGTTAAACAGCATCACTGCGTAAGAGACACTCAGAGTCAAATTAATAAAAAAAGGAAAGTATTTATTCTTGCAAGAATAGGTTCAGTCTAGTACACAGAAGTTACGCTGTGCAAGAGAGTGCAAGAGACAGCCTATATACTCTTTTCAAGGTTCCTCCTCACCCGCTGTACCTTTCACCCACCCAGATAAGGTCCTTACTGCTGTTCAGTTTCTACTTAAAGACACAAACTGGTACTGAAATAAGCTGGCCAAAACTGACTGTCCCTAAGGTCAGAGCTCCTGTCCCATATGTTCCTGAAACGTCACACACAAGCACGTACACACATATACTTTTATACATTGAATAGGTTCTTTCTCTTATGATACCTGTTTGGGATCAATGACTATTAAAATTTCTACTACATTAGTTAGAAAGAAAGAGATAGATTATTTAGAAAGAAAGAAAAAAAGATTAGTTAGAAAGAAAGAAAGATTTGTTAAAGAAAGAAAAAAGATTAGTTAGAAAGAAAGATAGATTAGTTAGAAAGAAAGAAAGAAAGATAGATTAGTTAGAAAGAAAAGAAAGAAAGATGGATTAGTTAGAAAGAAAGAAAGATTAGTAAAAAAGAAAGATAGATTAGTTAGAAAGAAAGAAATATATAGATTAGTTAGAAAGAAAAAAGGTACTTAGAAAGAAAGAAAAAAGATTAGTTAGAAAGAGAAAGATTAGTAAGAAAGAAAGATAGATAGATTAGTTAGAAAGAAAGGAAGATGGATTAGTTAAAATGAAAGATTAGTTAGAAAGAAAGACAGATTAGTTGGAAAGAAAGATTAGTTAGAAAGAAAGATAGATAGATTAGTTAGAAAGAAAGAAAGAAAGATTAGTTAGAAAGAAATATATATATATATTAGTTAGAAAGAAAGATAGATAGATTAGTTAGAAAGAAAGAAAAAAGATTAGTTAGAAAGAAAGATTAGTTAGAAAGAAAGATAGATTAGTTAGAAAGAAAGAAAGATGGATTAGTTAGAAAGATTAGTTAGAAAGAAATATATTAGTTAGAAAGAAAGAAAGAAAGAAAGATAAATAGATTAGTTAGAAAGAAAGAAAAAAGATTAGTTAGAAAGAAAGAAAAAAGATTAGTAAGAAAGATAGATAGATAGATAGATTAGATTAGTTAGAAAGAAAGATGGATTAGTTAGAAAGAAAGATTAATTAGAAAGAAAGACAGAAAGATAGATAGATTAGTTAGAAAGAAAGATTAGTTAGAAAGAAAGAAATATATTAGTTAGAAAGAAAGAAAGATAAATAGATTAGTTAGAAAGAAAGATTAGTTAAAAAGAAAGAAAGATAGATTAGTTAGAAAGAAAGATAGATAGATTAGTTAGAAAGAAAGATTAGTTAAAAAGAAAGCTTAGAAAGAAAGATTAGTTAGAAAGAAAGATAGATCAGTTAGAAAGAAAGAAAGATTATTTAGAAAGAAAGAAAGAAAGATTAGGTAGGAACAAAGAAAGATTAGTTAGAAAGAAAGAAAGATTAGTTAAAAAGAAAGAGATCAGTTAGAAAGAAAGATTAGTTAGAAAGAAAGATTAGTTAGAATGAAAGAAAGATTAGTTAAAAATAGAGAGAAAGATTAGTTAGAAATAAAAAAGATTAGTTAGAAAGAAAGAAAGATAGATAGATTAGTTAGAAAGAAAGAAAGAGAGATTAGTTAGAAAGAAAGAAAGATAGATTAGTGTTGTGGCAAAAATTCTGTTAAACATCATCACTGCGTAAGAGACACTCAGAGTCAAATTAATAAAAAAAGGAAAGTATTTATTCTTGCAAGAATAGGTTCAGTCTAGTACACAGAAGTTACGCTGTGCAAGAGAGTGCAAGAGACAGCCTATATACTCTTTTCAAGGTTCCTCCTCACCCGCTGTACCTTTCACCCACCCAGATAAGGTCCTTACTGCTGTTCAGTTTCTACTTAAAGACACAAACTGGTACTGAAATAAGCTGGCCAAAACTGACTGTCCCTAAGGTCAGAGCTCCTGCCCCATATGTTCCTGAAACGTCACACACAAGCACGTACACACATATACTTTTATACATTGAATAGGTTCTTTCTCTTATGATACCTGTTTGGGATCAATGACTATTAAAATTTCTACTACATTAGTTAGAAAGAAAGAGATAGATTATTTAGAAAGAAAGAAAAAAATATTAGTTAGAAAGAAAGAAAGATTAGTTAAAGAAAGAAAAAAGATTAGTTAGAAAGAAAGAAAGAAAGAAAGAAAGATGGATTAGTTAGAAAGAAAGATAGATTAGTTAGAAAGAAAAAAAGAAAGAAAGATGGATTAGTTAGAAAGAAAGAAAGAAAGATTAGTAAAAAAGAAAGATAGATTAGTTAGAAAGAAAGATATAGATTAGTTAGAAAGAAAAAAGGTACTTAGAAAGAAAGAAAAAAGATTAGTTAGAAAGAGAAAGAAAGAAAAAAGATTAGTTAGAAAGAGAAAGATTAGTAAGAAAGAAAGATAGATAGATTAGTTAGAAAGAAAGGAAGATGGATTAGTTAAAATGAAAGATTAGTTAGAAAGAAAAGAAGATAGATTAGTTAGAAAGAAAGATTAGTTAGAAAGAAAGTTAGTTTAGTTAGAAAGAAAGAAAGATTAGTTAGAAAGAAAGAAATATATATTAGTTAGAAAGAAAGATAGATAGATTAGTTAGAAAGAAAGAAAAAAGATTAGTTAGAAAGAAAGATAAGTTAGAAAGAAAGATAGACTGATTAGTTAGAAAGAAAGATGGATTAGTTAGAAAGATAGAAATATATTAGCTAGAAAGAAAGAAAGAAAGAAAGATAAATAGATTAGTTAGAAAGAAAGAAAAAAATAGTTAGAAAGAAAGAAAAAAGATTAGTTAGAAAGAAAGATAGATATATTAGTTAGAAAGAAAGAAAGATGGATTAGTTAGAAAGACAGAAAGATAGATAGATTAGTTAGACAGAAAGAAAGATTAGTTAGAAAGAAAGAAATATATTAGTTAGAAAGAAAGAAAGAAATATAAATAGATTAGTTAGAAAGAAAGAAAAAAAGATTAGTTAGAAAGAAAGAAAAAAGATTAGTTAGAAAGAAAGAAAGAAAGATTAGTTAGAAAGAGATTAGTTAGACAGAAAGATAGATAGATTAGTTAGAAAGAAAGAAAGATGGATTAGTTAGAAAGAGATTAGTTAGACAGAAAGATAGATAGATTAGTTAGAAAGAAAGAAAGATTAGTTAGAAAGAAAAAAAGATTAGTTAGAAAAAAAGAAAGAAAGATTAGTTAGAAAGAAAGAAAGAAAGAAAGAAAGATTAGTTAGAAATAAAGAAAGATTAGTTAGAAAGAAAGAAAGATTAGTTTAAAAAGAAAGAGATCAGTTAGAAAGAGCAGATTACAGTGGTATGAAAAAGTTTGGGCACCCCTGTAAATTCTCATGATTTTCTTTTATAAATCAAGAACATGACAATAAACATCAGTTTGCATTTTAATGTCTAATGTCTAATCAAAATAAAGTCATATGACATGATCTTGAAAAACATTTAACTAAATACAGAGTTTTAGACTTGTCATCTTCAGATTTTAAATATAACATGGTCAGACATGTGGCTTTAGCTGCAGTGCATTCATAGATTGATGCAATGCCAACTTCAATATTATTTTTATGAAGATATTGCATAAAAAATAAATTTCTAATAACTTTACAAAACTTTGAAGCTATTTATAACTATTGTTTCATTATGACAATAATTAATTCTACATTTACAATAAACTGCCAAGTGTCAGCTTTCAAATAAGATCATACTTCTGCATTTAGTACAAAGGGTTCATGAACTGTATGTGTTTTAGTTTGGGTATGCCATTTCTGGGGATTTTTCAAAAGTGGGGTTGAAGCTTAGCAGGGTTAATTGATTAGTGCCTGACTAGACTGTGTCTAGTTTAGTGCCTTATTTTGTATTTATACCCCGTTTAGTTCAGTTCTTTGGTGTTGCATATTGAAGGGTTGGTGTGTAGTGCTCCTGTGGTTTTTACTGGGCCTTACTGTGCCAGTTTTTTTTTTTTTTTTTATTGCGTTGAGTAAAATGACTGCTGCATTTTTATCCAAGCATCATGATTTCCTCTCTTCTGTCATTGACCTGTGACATTTATATATCCTAATGATATTGAAAATATATGTCAAGTAAACAGACATGATTATTTGTATTGCTGTCAATTTAAAATGAAGACCATTTTATTTTCGATCCATTCATCTATTCTGTAAACCGATCAGTCCATCCCAACACCTCGGGCAACAGACAGAAATATATTAAATTATTAAAATAATTTTTGCAGACTGAAATACACTATATTGCCAAAAGTTTTGGGATGTTTGCCATACCTGCACATGAACTTTAATGACATCCCATTCTTAATCCGTAGGTTTTAATATGGAGTTGGCCCACCCTTTGCAGCTATAACATCTTTAGCTCCTCTGGGAAAGGCTTTCCACAAGGTTTAATAGTGTGTTTATTGGAATTTTTGACCATTCTTCTAGAAGCGCATTTGTGACGTCAGGGACGGATGTTGGATGAGAAGGCCTGGCTCGCAGTCTCCGCTCTAACTCATCCCGTAGGTATTCTGTCGTGTTGAGGTCAGGACTCTGTGCAGTCCAGTCAAGTTCCTCCTCACCAAACTCGCTCATCCATGTCTATGGACCTTGCTTTGTGCACTGGTGCGCAGTCATGTTGGAACAGGAAGGGGCCATCCTCAAACTATTCCCACAGAGTTGGGAGCATGTAATTGTCCAAAATGTCTTGGTATGCTGAAGTTCCTATCATTGGAACGAAGGGACCAAGCCCAACCCCTGAAAAACAACCCCACACCATAATCCCCCCTCCACAAAACTTTACACTTGGCACAATGCAGTCAGGCAAGTACAGTTCTCCTGGCAACCGCCAAACCCAGACTCGTCCATCAGATTGCCAGATAGAGAAGCGGGATTCTACACTCCAGAGAAACACGTTTCCACTGCTCTAGAGTCCAGTGGTGGCGAGCTTTACACCACTGCACCCAACGCTTTGCATTGCACTTGATGATGTTAGGCTTGGAGGCAGCTGCTCCATGGAATCCCATTGTATTATAAAGGTACCATGTAAAGCGACCTTGAGCTTTGGAAAGGCGCTATATAAATAAAACTTCTTCTTCTTCTTCTTCTTCTTCTTCATTCCATGAAGCTCTCTACACTGTTCTTGACCTAATCTGAAGGCCACACAAAGTTTGGAGGTCTGTAGCTATTGACTTCTGCACACTGTGTACCTCAGCGTGCGATGACCCAGCTCTGTGATTTTAATTGGCCTACCACTTAGTGGCTGAGTTTCTGTTGTTCCCAATTGCTTCCACTTTGTTATAATACCACTAACAGTTGATCGTGGGATATTTAGTAGTGAGGAAATTCCATGAATGGACTTAATGCACAGGTGGCAACCTTTCAATACTTTTGGCAATTTAGTGTTAGTTCCCACATCAGACATAAGTAATACAAATCACGTACAGCAATGTCAATCTCACATATTGGGTTGGTTTTGCAGGTCCATTATGCGTGGCTGTGATAACATGTGTAGTTACTGTATAGTGCCTTTCACTCGTGGTAGAGAGAGGAGCAGACCCGCGTCTTCCATCGTGGAGGAGGTCCGCATGCTTTCAGATCAGGTAGAATGGTAGTTTGCAATATGTATGTAATAAACCTACACCAAAAGCCCATTACTGTTTTCAGATATTTGATAGTGAAATAATGTATGTGTGTGTGTGTGTGTGTGTGTGTGTGTAGGGGGTGAAGGAGGTTACCCTCCTGGGGCAGAATGTCAACAGCTATAGAGACCGGTCTGAAGAGCAGTTAATCTGTTCTAAGGGCAACACTCAGCTCAGCCGAGGATTCAAGACAGTGTACCGCACAAAACAGGGAGGCCTCAACTTTGCAGACCTTCTGGACAGAGTGTCCCTCATCGATCCAAATATGAGGATACGCTTCACCTCACCACATCCTAAAGACTTCCCTGATGAGGTAGGAACCATGAAGTTACTTTCGAGCCAGGAATACAATCTGTTTTTTAGGTGTTCAAGCACGAAGTGCTGAAACCCTATTGTACTTGTACTGATTTTTATTATTATTATTAGGTGTTCAAGCATGAAGTGCTGAAAACCTATTGTATTTGTACTGATTTTTATTAGGTGTTCAAGCACGAAGTGCTGAAAACCTATTGTATTTGTACTGATTTTTATTATTAGGTGTTCAAGCACGAAGTGCTGAAATTCTATTGTATTTGTACTGATCTTTATTAGGTGTTCAAGCACGAAGTGCTGAAAACCTATTGTATTTGTACTGATTTTTATTAGGTGTTCAAGCACGAAGTGCTGAAAACCTATTGTATTTGTACTGATTTTGATTAGGTATTCAAGCACAAAGTGCTGAAAACCTATTGTATTTGTACTGATTTTTATTATTAGGTGTTCAAGCACGAAGTGCTGAAAACCTATTGTATTTGTACTGATTTTTAGGTGTTCAAGCACGAAGTGCTGAAAACCTATTGTATTTGTACTGATTTTTATTATTATTAGGTGTTCAAGCACGAAGTTTTCTTTCTTTGAAATTTTGCATTTGGGTGGCTGTAACAGGGTCATTTAGAAAAGGGGCGGGGCAAAATACAGTCAAAAGCATATAAATCCTAAACGAAAAGTCAAAACTTCACAAAAATTGATGAGCATATGTGTCATAACATGGTGAAGAAGCATGCAAAGTTTTATGGAGATCGGACCATAGGGGGCGCTATAACTGTCAAAAAGGTCTCATTATTATTAGGTGTTCAAGCACGAAGTTCTGAAAACCTATTGTAATTGCTATTTGAAAATAAAAATCCCCTAAAACGCATCTTGCAGCCCAACCCGTAAGGCCCAGAGACTTGAAACTCGGCCAGATGGTAGGCCACACGTTTGGGGACAACCTATCAGAGTATGACCCCGATTGGGCCCTAGGTGGTGCTACAGCAACCAAAAGTACTAAATTGCTCATAACTCATCGACCGTTGGTCCAAGCTTTTTACACCACTGTGATCCTTGGCTCAAGACGGACAAAATCCGTCTTGTATATCTCCAATTTCGATTTAGACAAGAAAAAATTTCCGCTATGTCGAATTTTGTCCAAAACCTACTCTTGCGAACTAGTCCCTGGTTTTTCGCCTGATCGGAACCAAACCAGTCTAGGCCTATTCTCTGGACTCTCTAGATCAATAATTATCGAAAAAAAGTTGAAATTTTGTAATTGGGTGGCTGTAACAGGGTCATTTAGAAAAGGAGCGTGGCAAAATACAGTCAAAAGCCTATAAATCATAAATAAAAACTCAGAACTTCACAAATATTGATGAGCATATGTGTCATAACATGGTCAAGAAGTATGCAAAGTTTCATGGAGATCGGACAATAGGTGGCGCTATAACTGTCAAAAAGGTCTCATTATTATTAGGTGTTCAAGCACAAAGTGCTGAAAGCCTATTGTAATTGAGATTTGGCCTGGGGATTCCCGAGATATAAGCCCCAAAAGATATGCCTTTGAACGGGCATAACTCCCGGCCCCGATCGGCCACCAACACCGGGATGGTCTCGTTCAACAGGGCTCCTCGGACACTATCTAAGTTCTGAGTTTCAGATTTTTTCACTTTCTCGTTCCCGAGATATAAGTGAAAAAACAAATTTCCGTTCATTCATTTCAACTCTATATAGGCTGTAATACCACTGTTGTCCACTAGAGGGAGCAGCAGTATTAGACATGTTTAATCTTTTTATCAGCTTTCAGCATTGGCTAACAAACAAATGCTTAAAGCTATTTTTTTAAATTAGTTGTATATTATTACATAACAAAGAAATATGTGAAATGCTTATAGACCATTAAAAGAGATTTCAAAAATAACATATTCCACACGTGTGTGTGTGTGTGTGTGTGTGTGTGTGTGTGTGTGTGTGTGTGTGTGTGTGTGTGTGTGTGTGTGTGTGTGTGTGTGTGTAAGCATGCATTATGGAGTTAACATGAAAAAACTGGTTTGCCTTAGTGCAGGATATTAGTGAAACCAAGTTGTTTAAAATGAAAGTGAGCCAATAAGTGGTCTTCTACTGCCCTCTGCTGGCCATTTTACTTCTTAAAGCTATTTTATTATTATGATGGACTGGTAATATACTTTAATATTATTAAACTATATTGCCTAAATATTCAACTAAACTAAATTAGATTTTATCAACTATATTAAACTAAATTAGATTTTCACAATAACATCCCAAAAGTGTGTCTGTAAGCATGCATTATTGAGTAAACATGAAAATTTGAGACATTTTTTTCAATAAAATTATATGATTAAAATGAAAACTAAAAATTGCGTTTTAAATGGGAAAACTGTAATAAGCATTTTTTTTACCTACCATTTATTTCAAATATCTATAGCTATAACAAAATGTGTTTAAGCATTTTTATTAGAGTTAATATGAAAAATGTGCCATTAAAAAATACATGGAATCAAACCAAGTCATAGAAAACAAAACTGCATTTTATTGCCAGAATAATACAATGTTGTTGTTTTTAAACAATGCATATGAAAATAAGTAACATTAACAATCAATTAATTTATTCAAGTTCAATCGTTTGCATATTGAGGAATGTCTCTGTGGTATCATTTCATTCATTTCAATTTTTTGCACATATGAAAGAAGAAAAGTATTTGCATTAATATATGTTCAAAACTATATTGCATATATATATATATATATATATATATAATCCGTGAGACCTCCGGCTTGGAACAGCTGTAACTCCCTACCTAGACCACCTAGATTATTGTGGGATAGCTTCTTTGAAAGGTCCCGTCCACATCTTGCTTCACAAAGAAATATGTGAAATGCTTATAGACCATTAAAGTATATTTTCATGATGACACATCCCAATAGCATTGAAAACAACAACAACAACATGTGTGTATGTGTGTGTGTGTCTATGATCTCAGTGGTTAAATGCTTGCTACATAAAACTTAATGTCTTTTGATGCTTTTGAGCTTAACTGCCTTAACTGATTGAACACCGCTAAATGCTGCTCGCAGCTTTAATTATTATTATTATTATTCTTCTGCCGTAAAACGCATCGTGCTGGAGAGCTGAAACTTTGTCAGATGGTGGTACAAAAATCGAGGAGAGGTTATCAAATTATGAGCCCAATTGGCCCATAGGTGGCGCTATAGCAACCAAAACTGCTCATAACTCCTAGACCGTATGTCATAGACTCAAGTGTCTTATATCATTGGAAAGCTGGACGCCTGACGAACAAAACGTATATCTCCGATTTCATTTCCGCCATGATAGATTTTCCGCCATTTTGAATTTTGTCAAAAAACTACTTTTGCAAACTAGTCCCTGGTTTTTCGCCCGATCGGAACCAAACCAGTGCAGAAATGTTTTCTGGAGTCTGAATATCAATAACTATTGAAAAAATGTTGAATTTTTGATTCAGGATCGCTAGGGGGTGCAAAATTAACGTTGTGAGCGGAGCCTATTTTACTAGAATGGCTATAACTCCAGAAGTAAATGAGATAGCTTCACCAAACTCGGTACACATGTGAATGAGTTCATTCTGAGGTTATAGTAAAAAAATCGCGTCGATCTAACACTAGGTGGCGCTATAACATTAAAAAAACATAAAAGGGGGTGTGGCCACCTGACCGTTAGTCCGATTGACTTGAAAATTGGTATGCAGTGTCCTGGTCCAAGGTCCCATGTATGTCTATGAGGACATTGGTGTATCTCAAAAAACATGGCCGCCATTGGCCAATGACTTTGAGCACCTATTAGACAAGGTTAACGGAGGCCAATCAGAACGAAACTCGTTGGGCATGTTCAACTCATGGCCCAAGAGGTCTGTAAGAGTTTTGAAAGAAATCGGCCACTAGTTGGCGCTAACGAGTTTTATGGCTCTGTAATCACGTGGTGTAGCACACATCCCCACTAAATGCATATCATTTGATAGACCTCCTCATGCTGAACAACTTTGCCTCTTGAACCATTGCTGTCAATCAAATCGTTCATTAAATATTCACGAATATGTTAAAAACCTACTTTTGCGAACTAGTCCCTGGTTTTTCGCCCGATCGGAACCAGACCAGTCTAGGACATTTCTCTGGACTCTCTAGATCAATACTTATAAAAAAAAACGTTTAAATTTGCCCTTTGGTTCACTTTAACAGGGTCATTTGGAATATGGGCGTGGCAAAATTCATTAAAAAGCCTATAAATCATAAATAAAAACTCAGAACTTCACAATAATTGGTGAGCATATGTGACATAACATCATTAACAAGCATGCACAATTTTATGGAGATCGGACAATAGGTGGGGCTATAACTGTTAAAAAGCTTTAAAACCATATATTTCCTATGGTAAATTGCCTGTATTGGCTGTATATGGTTTTTTCCATCTATTATGTCAGTGGTTAAATTAATGCTAAATAAAACTTAATGTCTTTTGATGCTTTTGTGCTTAACGGCCTTAAAGGCCTTAACTGCTTGAACACCGCTAAATGCTGCTTGCAGCTTTAATTAGGTGTTCAAGCACGAAGTGCTGAAAACCTATTGTAATTGTACTGATTTTTAGGTGTTCAAGCACGAAGTGCTGAAAACCTATTGTAATTGTAAGGATTTTTATTAGGTGTTCAAGCACGAAGTGCTGAAAACCTATTGTATTTGTACTGATTTTTAGGTGTTCAAGCACGAAGTGCTGAAAACCTATTGTAATTGTAAGGATTTTTAGGTGTTCAAGCACGAAGTGCTGAAAACCTATTGTAATTGTAAGGATTTTTAGGTGTTCAAGCACGAAGTGCTGAAAACCTATTGTATTTGTGCTGATTTTTATTATTAGGTGTTCAAGCACGAAGTGCTGAAAACCTATTGTATTTGTACTGATTTTTATTATTATTATTATTATTATTAGGTGTTCAAGCACGAAGTGCTGAAAACCTATTGTAATTGTACTGATTTTTATTATTATTATTATTAGGTGTTCAAGCACGAAGTGCTGAAAACCTATTGTAATTGTACTGATTTTTAGGTGTTCAAGCACGAAGTGCTGAAAACCTATTGTAATTGTACTGATTTTTAGGTGTTCAAGCACGAAGTGCTGAAAACCTATTGTAATTGTACTGATTTTTATTATTAGGTGTTCAAGCACGAAGTGCTGAAAACCTATTGTAATTGTACTGATTTTTAGGTGTTCAAGCACGAAGTGCTGAAAACCTATTGTAATTGTACTGATTATTATTATTATTATTATTATTATTATTATTATTTTCCCCTAAAACGCATCGTGCAGACCAAACCATAAGTGCTGGAGCTCTGAAACTTTGTCAGATGGTAGTACAAAAATCGAGGAGAGGTTCAGAGAGTATGACCCCGATTGGCCTATAGGTGGCGCTACAGCAATCAATTGCGCGTAACTGCTCATAACTCCTAAACCGTAAGGCGTAGACTCAAGTGTCTTATATCATTGGAAAGCTGGACTCTTAACTTAAAAAACGTATATCTCCGATTTCATTTCCGCCATGATGGATTTTCCGCCATTTTGAATTTTGTTAAAAAACGACTTTTGCGAACTAGTCCCTGGTTTTTTGCCCGATCGGAACCAAACCAGTGTAGAAATGTTCTCTGGAGTCTGAATATGAATAATCATTGAAAAAAAGTTGAATTTTCGATTTCCGGTTGCTAGGGGGCGCAAAATGAACGTTGTGGGAGGAGCCTATTTTACTATAATGGCTATAACTCGAGAAGTAAATGAGATATCTTCACCAAACCTGACACACATGTGTATGAGGACAGTCTGGGGTCACAGTAAAAAAACCGCGTCGATTTACCACTAGGTGGCGCTATAAAATTAAAAAAACATAAAAGGGGGTGTGGCCACCTGACCGTTAGTCCGATTGACTTGAAAATTGGTATGCAGTGTCTTGGTCCAAGGTGCCATGTATGTGTAAAAGGATATTGGCGTATCTAAAAAAACATGGCCGCCATCGGCCAATGAAGTTTGAGCACCTGTGAGACGAGGTTAACGGAGGCCGATCGGAACGAAACTCTATGGGCATGTTCGACTCATGGCCCAAGAGGTCTGTAAGAGTTTTGAAAGAAATCGGCCACTAGTTGGCGCTAACGAGTTTTACGGCTCTGTAATCACGTGGTGTTGCACACATCCCCACAAAATGCATATCATTTGATAGATCTCCTCATGATGAACAACTTTGCCTCTAGAACCATTGCTGTCAATCAAACCGTTCATTAAATATTCACGAATATGTTAAAAACCTACTTTTGCGAACTAGTCCCTGGTTTTTCGCCCGATCGGAACCAGACCAGTCTAGGACAATTCTCTGGACTCTCTAGATCAATAATCATTGAAAAAAAGTTGAACTTTTTTATTTTTTGCATGGTATTAAAGGGTTATTTAGAAAAGGGGCGTGACAAAATGCACCCAAAAGCCTATAAATCCTAAAGGAAAACTCAGAACTTCACAAAAATTGATGAGCATATGTGTCATAACAGGCTGAAGAAGCATGCAAAGTTTCATGGAGATCGGACAATAGGTGGCGCTATAACTGTTGAAAAGCTTTAAAACCATACATTTCCTATGGTAAATTGCCTGTATTGGCTGTAAATGGTCTTTTCCATCTATGATCGTATAATTTTCATATCTTAATGTTTAAAACCAGTGCAATAGAGTGTAAATCGGATGGCTATAACAGCTATAACAGCTTGGATGGCTATAACAGCCAATAAGTGGTATTTTACTGCCCCCTGCTGTCATTTCATCATACTACTCTCTAATATTTTTATATATAATTGATATTTAGACTTTATTAAATCATTATTTTAACATTTACAATCACATTTTGTCAAAATTCATCTATTGCTCTGTACTCTATAGAACAATAATTATAGGAAAATGTATAAATTCTTCATTTGGATGACTATAATAGGGTCACTTCAATATGTAGCCTTGACCGAAAGCCAATATCTTTTCAATAAATGCTCATAGCTTCTTAAAAAAAGGTCAAGAACAGCTATAACAGCTTGAAAAAGGCTAAAAGCCAATAAGTGGTATTTTACTGCCCCCTGCTGTTTAAAAAAAGTCATTTTGTCACACTACTCAACTATAATTAATATTTAGACTTTATAAATTCACTATTTTAACATTTACAATAACATTTAGTCAAAAATCGTCTATTGAAGTGACAATTGAGTCACATTGGCTCCTGAAGTTCCAAATGTCTCTATCTACATCAGAATGAGCGTGTGTAAATTAAATTATATGAAAAACATGGCCTATTGTATAAGTAGGCTGTAATAGCACTGTTGTCCACTAGATGGAGCAGCAGCATTAGACATTTTTAATCTTTTTTTATCAGCTTTCAGCATTGGCTAACAAACAAATGCTTAAAGCATTTTCTTTAATTAGTTTTATATTATTACATTGCAAAGAAATATGTGAAATGCTCATATACCATTAAAACAGATTTTCACAATAACATATCCCAAAAGTGTGTGTGTGTGTGTGTGTGTGTGTGTGTGTGTGTGTGTGTGTGTGTGTGTGTGTGTGTGTGTAAGCATGCATTATGGAGATAACATGAAAAAAATGGTTTGCTTCACTGGAGAATACTGGAGAAACAAAGTAGTTGAAAATGAAAGTGAGCCAATAAGTGGTCTTCTACTGCCCTCTGCTGGCCACTCTTCTTATTAATAGTCTTTTTTTGTATATAGACACTATAAAATCACTTAAATAACAATTACTATTATAACACATTCATATTTTGTCAGAGTTTATCACTTCAATTGTTCTTATGCTTCATATAATTGCTATCAACGTGGTAAATCATGGTAAATAACGCCAGAAACATGGTAAATCATAGTAAAAAAGGTAAATCATGCTAGAATCCTGGTAAATTATTCTGGAATGTGCTATATCATGGTAAATCATCATATAACATGGTATATCAAGGTAAACTATGGAAAATCATGTTAGATTCATGGTAAATCATACTGGAACATGGTAAATCATGAAAAATCACACTGAAATGTAGTATATCATGGTATATCATGCTTGCTACATAAAACTTAATGTCTTTTGATGCTTTTGTGCTTAACGGCCTGAAAGGCCTTAACTGCTTGAACACCGCTAAATGCTGCTTGCAGCTTTAATTATTATTATTATTATTATTTTTTTTCTTCTGCCGTAAAACGCATCGTGCAGCCCAAACCGTAAGTGCTGGAGCTCTGAAACTTTGTCAGATGGTAGTACAAAAATCGAGGAGAGGTTCAGAGATTATGACCCCGATTGGCCTATAGGTGGCGCTACAGCAATCAATTGCGCGAAACTGCTCATAACTCCTAGACCGTATGTCGTAGACTCAAGTGTCTTATATCATTGGAAAGCTGGACTCCTGACGAACAAAACGTATATCTCCGATTTCATTTCCGCCATGATAGATTTTCCGCCATTTTGAATTTTGTCGAAAAACTACTTTTGCGAACTAGTCCCTGGTTTTTCGCCCGATCGGAACCAAACCAGTGCCAAAATGTTCTCTGGAGTCTGAATATCAATAATTATCAAAAAAAAGTTGAATTTTCGATTTCCGGTTGCTAGGGGGCGCAAAATGAACGTTGTGGGAGGAGCCTATTTTACTAAAATGGCTATAACTCGAGAAGTAAATGAGATAGCTTCACCAAACTCGGTACACATGTGTATGAGGACAGTTTGGGGTCACAGTAAAAAAACCGCGTCGATCTAACACTAGGTGGCGCTATAACATTAAAAAAACATAAAAGGGGGTGTGGCCACCTGACCGTTAGTCCGATTGACTTGAAAATTGGTATGCAGTGTCTTGGTCCAAGGTGCCATGTATGTGTAAAAGGATATTGGCGTATCTAAAAAAACATGGCCGCCATCGGCCAATTAAATTTGAGCACCTGTGAGACGAGGTTAACGGAGGCCAATCGGAACGAAACTCTATGGGCATGTTCGACTCATGGCCCAAGAGGTCTGTAAGAGTTTTGAAAGAAATCGGCCACTAGTTGGCGCTAACGAGTTTTACGGCTCTGTAATCACGTGGTGTTGCACACATCCCCACAATATGCACATCATTTGATAGATCTCCTCATGCTGAACAACTTTGCCTCTAGAACCATTGCTGTCAATCAAACCGTTCTTTAAATATTCACGAATATGTTAAAAACCTACTTTTGCGAACTAGTCCCTGGTTTTTTGCCCGATCGGAATCAGACCAGTCTAGGACAATTCTCTGGACTCTCTAGATCAATAATTATCGAAAAAAAGTTGAACTTTTTTATTTTTCTTATGGTATTAAAGGGTTATTTAGAAAAGGGGCGTGACAAAATGCACCCAAAAGCCTATAAATCATAAATAAAAACTCAGAACTTCACAAAAATTGATGAGCATATGTGTCATACCATGGTGAAGAAGCATGCAACGTTTCATGGAGATCGGACAATAGGTGGCGCTATAACTGTTGAAAAGCTTTAAACCCATGTATTTCCTATGGTAAATTGCCTGTATTGGCTGTAAATGGTCTTTTCCATCTATGATCGTATAATTTTCATATCTTAATGTTTAAAACCAGTGCAGTACAATTATCTGGACTCTCTAGATCAATAATTATCAGAAAAGGTATAATTACTTCATTTGGATGGCTATAATAGAGTGTAAATCGGATGGCTATAACAGCTATAACAGCTTGGATGGCTATAACAGCCAATAAGTGGTATTTTACTGCCCCCTGCTGTCATTTCATCATACTACTCTCTAATATTTTTATATATAATTGATATTTAGACTTTATTAAATCATTATTTTAACATTTACAATCACATTTTGTCAAAATGCATCTATTGCTCTGTACTCTCTACAACAATAATTAAAGGAAAATGTATAACTTCTTCATTTGGATGACTATAATAGGGTCACTTCACTATGTAGCCTTGACCGAAAGCCAATATCTTTTCAATAAATGCTCATAGCTTCTTAAAAAAAGGTCAAGAACAGATAAAACGGCTTGAAAAAAGGCTAACAGCCAATAAGTGGTATTTTACTGCCCCCTGCTGTTTAAAAAAAGTCATTTTGTCACACTACTCAACTATAATTAATATTTAGACTTTATAAATTCACTATTTTAACATTTACAATAACATTTAGTCAAAAATCGTCTATTGAAGTGACAATTGAGTCACATTGGCTCCTGAAGTTCCAAATGTCTCTATCTACATCAGAATGAGCGTGTGTAGATTAAATTATATGAAAAACATGGCCTATTGTATAAGTAGGCTGTAATAGCACTGTTGTCCACTAGATGGAGTAGCAGCATTAGACATTTTTAATCTTTTTTTATCAGCTTTCAGCATTGGCTAAGAAACAAATGCTTAAAGCATTTTCTTTAATTAGTTTTATATTATTACATTGCAAAGAAATATGTGAAATGCTCATATACCATTAAAACAGATTTTCACAATAACATATCCCAAATGTGTGTGTGTGTGTGTGTGTGTGTGTGTGTGTGTGTGTGTGTGTGTGTGTGTGTGTGTGTGTGTGTGTGTGTGTGTGTGTGTGTGTGTGTGTGTGTGTGTAAGCATGCATTATGGAGTTAACATGAAAAAAATGGTTTGCTTCACTGGAGAATACTGGAGAAACAAAGTAGTTGAAAATGAAAGTGAGCCAATAAGTGGTCTTCTACTGCCCTCTGCTGGCCACTCTTCTTATTAATAGTCTTTTTTTTGTATATAGACACTATAAAATCACTTAAATAACAATTACTATTATAACACATTCATATTTTGTCAGAGTTTATCACTTCAATTGTTCTTATGCTTCATATAATTGCTATCAACGTGGTAAATCATGGTAAATAACGCCAGAAACATGGTAAATCATAGTAAAAAAGGTAAGTCATGCTAGAATCCTGGTAAATTATTCTAGAATGTGCTATATCATGGTAAATCATCATATAACATGGTATATCAAGGTAAACTATGGAAAATCATGTAAGATTCATGGTAAATCATACTGGAACATGGTAAATCATGAAAAATCACACTGAAATGTAGTATATCATGGTAAATCATGCTTGCTACATAAAACTTAATGTCTTTTGATGCTTTTGTGCTTAACGGCCTGAAAGGCCTTAACTGCTTGAACACCGCTAAATGCTGCTTGCAGCTTTAATTAGGTGTTCAAGCACGAAGTGCTGAAAACCTATTGTATTTGTACTGATTTTTATTATTATTATTATTATTATTATTCTGCCGTAAAACGCGTCGTGCAGACCAAACCGTAAGTGCTACAGACTTCATATTTGGGATTAAGGTAGCACAGAAATCGAGGAGAGGTTGAGAGAGTATGAGCCCGATTGGCCCATAGGTGGCGCTATAGTAACAAAAACGCGAAAGTGATCATAACTCCTAGACCCTATGTCGTAGACTCAAGTGTCTTATATCATTGGAAAGCTGGACTCTTGACTTAAAAAACGTATATCTCCGATTTCATTTCCGGTATGCAAATTTTTCCGCCATTTTGAATTTTGTCAAAAAACTACTTTTGCGAACTAGTCCCTGGTTTTTCGCCCGATCGGAACCAAACCAGTGCAGAAATGTTCTCTGGAGTCTGAATATCAATAATTATCAAAACAAAGTCGAATTTTCGATTTCCGGTTGCTAGGGGGCGCAAAATGAACGTTGTGGGAGGAGCCTATTTTACTAAAATGGCTATAACTCAAGAAGGAAATGAGATATCTTCACCAAACTTGGTCCACATATTAATGAGTTCAATTTGAGGTCACAGTAAAAAAACCGCGTCGATCTAACACTAGGTGGCGCTATAACATTGAAAAAACATAAAAGGGGGTGTGGCCACCTGACCGTTAGTCCGATTGACTTGAAAATTGGTATGCAGTGTCTTGGTCCAAGGTGCCATGTATGTGTAAAAGGATATTGGCGTATCTAAAAAAACATGGCCGCCATCGGCCAATTAAATTTGAGCACCTGTGAGACGAGGTTAACGGAGGCCAATCGGAACGAAACTCTATGGGCATGTTCGACTCATGGCCCAAGAGGTCTGTAAGAGTTTTGAAAGAAATCGGCCACTAGTTGGCGCTAACGAGTTTTACGGCTCTGTAATCACGTGGTGTTGCACACATCCCCACAATATGCACATCATTTGATAGATCTCCTTATGCTGAACAACTTTGCCTCTAGAACCATTGCTGTCAATCAAACCGTTCATTAAATATTCACGGATATGTTAAAAACCTACTTTTGCGAACTAGTCCCTGGTTTTTTGCCCGATCGGAATCAGACCAGTCTAGGACAATTCTCTGGACTCTCTAGATCAATAATTATTGAAAAAAAGTTGAACTTTTTTATTTTTCTTATGGTATTAAAGGGTTATTTAGAAAAGGGGCGTGACAAAATGCACCCAAAAGCCTATAAATCATAAATAAAAACTCAGAACTTCACAAAAATTGATGAGCATATGTGTCATACCATGGTGAAGAAGCATGAAACATTTCATGGAGATCGGACAATAGGTGGCGCTATAACTGTTGAAAAGCTTTAAACCCATGTATTTCCTATGGTAAATTGCCTGTATTGGCTGTAAATGGTCTTTTCCATCTATGATCGTATAATTTTCATATCTTAATGTTTAAAACCAGTGCAGTACAATTATCTGGACTCTCTAGATCAATAATTATCAGAAAAGGTATAATTACTTCATTTGGATGGCTATAATAGAGTGTAAATCGGATGGCTATAACAGCTATAACAGCTTGGATGGCTATAACAGCCAATAAGTTGTATTTTACTGCCCCCTGCTGTCATTTCATCATACTACTCTCTAATATTTTTATATAAAATTGATATTTAGACTTTATTAAATCATTATTTTAACATTTACAATCACATTTTGTCAAAATGCATCTATTGCTCTGTACTCTCTACAACAATAATTATAGGAAAATGTATAACTTCTTCATTTGGATGACTATAATAGGGTCACTTCAATATGTAGCCTTGACCGAAAGCCAATATCTTTTCAATAAATGCTCATAGCTTCTTAAAAAAAGGTCGAGAACAGCTATAACAGCTTGAAAAAGGCTAACAGCCAATAAGTGGTATTTTACTGCCCCCTGCTGTTTAAAAAAAGTCATTTTGTCACACTACTCAACTATAATTAATATTTAGACTTTATAAATTCACTATTTTAACATTTACAATAACATTTAGTCAAAAATCGTCTATTGAAGTGACAATTGAGTCACACTGGCTCCTGAAGTTCCAAATGTCTCTATCTACATCAGAATGAGCGTGTGTAGATTAAATTATATGAAAAACATGGCCTATTGTATAAGTAGGCTGTAATAGCACTGTTGTCCACTAGATGGAGCAGCAGCATTAGACATTTTTAATCTTTTTTATCAGCTTTCAGCATTGGCTAACAAACAAATGCTTAAAGCATTTTCTTTAATTAGTTTTATATTATTACATTGCAAAGAAATATGTGAAATGCTCATATACCATTAAAACAGATTTTCACAATAACATATCCCAAAAATGTGTGTGTGTGTGTGTGTGTGTGTGTGTGTGTGTGTGTGTGTGTGTGTGTGTGTGTGTGTGTGTGTGTGTGTGTGTGTGTGTGTGTAAGCATGCATTATGGAGTTAACATGAAAAAAATGGTTTGCTTCACTGGAGAATACTGGAGAAACAAAGTAGTTGAAAATGAAAGTGAGCCAATAAGTGGTCTTCTACTGCCCTCTGCTGGCCACTCTTCTTATTAATAGTCTTTTTTTGTATATAGACACTATAAAATCACTTAAATAACAATTACTATTATAACACATTCATATTTTGTCAGAGTTTATCACTTCAATTGTTCTTATGCTTCATATAATTGCTATCAACGTGGTAAATCATGGTAAATAACGCCAGAAACATGGTAAATCATAGTAAAAAAGGTAAATCATGCTAGAATCCTGGTAAATTATTCTGGAATGTGCTATATCATGGTAAATCATCATATAACATGGTATATCAAGGTAAACTATGGAAAATCATGTAAGATTCATGGTAAATCATACTGGAACATGGTAAATCATGAAAAATCACACTGAAATGTAGTATATCATGGTAAATCATGCTTGCTACATAAAACTTAATGTCTTTTGATGCTTTTGTGCTTAACGGCCTGAAAGGCCTTAACTGCTTGAACACCGCTAAATGCTGCTTGTTATTAGGTGTTCAAGCACGAAGTGCTGAAAACCTATTGTATTTGTACTGATTTTTAGGTGTTCAAGCACGAAGTGCTGAAAACCTATTGTAATTGTACTGATTTTTATTATTATTATTATTATTATTATTATTATTATTATTTTCCCCTAAAACGCATCGTGCAGACCAAACCGTAAGTGCTGGAGCTCTGAAACTTTGTCAGATGGTAGTACAAAAATCGAGGAGAGGTTCAGAGAGTATGACCCCGATTGGCCTATAGGTGGCGCTACAGCAATCAATTGCGCGTAACTGCTCATAACTCCTAAACCGTAAGGCGTAGACTCAAGTGTCTTATATCATTGGAAAGCTGGACTCTTAACTTAAAAAACGTATATCTCCGATTTCATTTCCGCCATGATAGATTTTCCGCCATTTTGAATTTTGTTTAAAAACGACTTTTGCGAACTAGTCCCTGGTTTTTTGCCCGATCGGAACCAAACCAGTGTAGAAATGTTCTCTGGAGTCTGAATATCAATAATCATTGAAAAAAAGTTGAATTTTCGATTTCCGGTTGCTAGGGGGCGCAAAATGAACGTTATGGGAGGAGCCTATTTTACTATAATGGCTATAACTCGAGAAGTAAATGAGATATCTTCACCAAACTTGACACACATGTGTATGAGGACCGTCTGGGGTCACAGTAAAAAAACCGCGTCGATCTAACACTAGGTGGCGCTATAACATTAAAAAAACATAAAAGGGGGTGTGGCCACCTGACCGTTAGTCCGATTGACCTGAAAATTGGTATGCTGTGTCTTGGTCCAAGGCCCCATGTATGTGTAAAAGGATATTGGCGTATCTCAAAAAACATGGCCGCCATCGGCCAATGAAGTTTGAGCACCTGTGAGACGAGGTTAACGGAGGCCAAACGGAACGAAACTCAATGGGCATGTTCGACTCATGGCCCAAGAGGTCTGTAAGAGTTTTGAAAGAAATCGGCCACTAGTTGGAGCTAACGAGTTTTACGGCTCTGTAATCACGTGGTGTTGCACACATCCCCACAAAATGCATATCATTTGATAGATCTCCTCATGATGAACAACTTTGCCTCTAGAACCATTGCTGTCAATCAAACCGTTCATTAAATATTCACGAATATGTTAAAAACCTACTTTTGCGAACTAGTCCCTGGTTTTTCGCCCGATCGGAACCAGACCAGTCTTGGACAATTCTCTGGACTCTCTAGATCAATAATCATTGAAAAAAAGTTGAACTTTGTCCTTTGGTTTGCTATAACAGGGTCATTTAGAAAATAGGCGTGACAAAATACACTCAAAAGCCTATAAATCATAAATAAAAACTCAGAACTTCACAAAAATTGGTGAGCATATGTGACATAACATCATTAACAAGCATGCAAAATGTTATGGAGATCGGACAATAGGTGGCGCTATAACTGTTAAAAAGCTTTAAAACCATATATGTCCTATGGTAAATTGCCTGTATTGGCTGTAAATGGTCTTTTCCATCTATTATGTCAGTGGTTAAATTAATGCTAAATAAAACTTAATGTCTTTTGATGCTTTTATGCTTAACGGCCTTAAAGGCCTTAACTGCTTGAACACCGCTAAATGCTGCTTGCAGCTTTAATTATTATTATTATTATTATTATTATTATTATTATTTTCCCCTAAAACGCATCGTGCAGACCAAACCGTAAGTGCTGGAGCTCTGAAACTTTGTCAGATGGTAGTACAAAAATCGAGGAGAGGTTCAGAGAGTATGACCCCGATTGGCCTATAGGTGGCGCTACAGCAATCAATTGCGCGTAACTGCTCATAACTCCTAAACCGTAAGGCGTAGACTCAAGTGTCTTATATCATTGGAAAGCTGGACTCTTAACTTAAAAAACGTATATCTCCGATTTCATTTCCGCCATGATAGATTTTCCGCCATTTTGAATTTTGTTAAAAAACGACTTTTGCAAACTAGTCCCTGGTTTTTTGCCCGATCGGAACCAAACCAGTGTAGAAATGTTCTCTGGAGTCTGAATATCAATAATCATTGAAAAAAAGTTGAATTTTCGATTTCCGGTTGCTAGGGGGCGCAAAATGAACGTTGTGGGAGGAGCCTATTTTACTATAATGGCTATAACTCGAGAAGTAAATGAGATATCTTCACCAAACTTGACACACATATGTATGAGGACAGTCTGGGGTCACAGTAAAAAAACCGCGTCGATCTAACACTAGGTGGCGCTAGAACATTAAAAAAACATAAAAGGGGGTGTGGCCAGCTGACCGTTAGTCCGATTGACCTGAAAATTGGTATGCAGTGTCTTGGTCCAAGGCCCCATGTATGTGTAAAAGGATATTGGCGTATCTCAAAAAACATGGCCGCCATCGGCCAATGAAGTTTGAGCACCTGTGAGACGAGGTTAACGGAGGCCAATCGGAACGAAACTCAATGGGCATGTTCGACTCATGGCCCAAGAGGTCTGTAAGAGTTTTGAAAGAAATCGGCCACTAGTTGGCGCTAACGAGTTTTACGGCTCTGTAATCACGTGGTATTGCGCACATCCCCACAATATGCATATCATTTGATAGATCTCCTCATGCTGAACAACTTTGCCTCTTGAACCATTGCTGTCAATCAAATCGTTCATTAAATATTCACGAATATGTTAAAAACCTACTTTTGCGAACTAGTCCTAGGTTTTTCACCCGATCGGAACCAGACCAGTCTAGGACAAATCTGTGGACTCTCTAGATCAATAATTATCAAAAAAAAGTTGAACTTTGCCCTTTGTTTCACTATAACAGGGTCATTTATAAAAGGGGCGTGTCAAAATACACTCAAAAGCCTATAAATCATAAATAAAAAATCAGAACTTCACAAAAATTGATGAGCATATGTGTCATAACATGGTGAAGAAGCATGCAAAGTTTCATGGAGATCGGATCATAGGTGGCGCTATAACTGTTAAAAAGCTTTAAAACCATGTATTTCCTATGGTAAATTGCCTGTTTAAAACCAGTGCAGTACAATTCTCTGGACTCTCTAGATGAATAATTGTCAGAAAAGGTATAACTTCTTCATTTGGATGGCTATATAATAGGATGTAAATAGGGTGTAAGTTGGATGGTTATAACAGCTATAACAGCTTTGATGACTATAACAGCCAATTAATGGTATTTTACTGCCCCCTGCTGTCATTTCATCATACTACTCTCTAATATTGTTATATATAATTCATATTTAGACTTTATAAAATCATTATTTTAACATTTACAATCACATTTTGTTAAAATTCATGTATTATTCACAATTGTGTCACAGGAAGGCTGAAAACGAAAGTATAACGTTAGGCCACGCCCTCCCAGTACAAATTCACTCATAACTCGAAAACGGAAACTCCCTGCGCGCTCAAATTTGGATGGTAAAGTCCTCTATTGGGCCTTGATCGAAATCTATCGTCGCGGGCCTCGGGAGCGCCCCCCCGCGGATCGCTAATTCGAGAGACCCCCGAATTTGAACGGCTGTAACTCCCGACCTAGACCACCTAAATTCTTGTGGTATAGCTCGTTGAAAAGGGCTCGTCCTCACCTAGCTTCGATTCGAGTTTGGTGCGATTTGGCCTGGGCATTTCCGAGATATAAGCCCCAAAAGATATGCCTTTGAACGGGCAAAACTCCCGGCTCCGATCGGCCACCAACACCGGGATGGTCTCGTTCAACAGTACTCCTCGGACACTATCTAAGTTCTGATATTCAGATTTTTTCACTTTCTCGTTCCCGAGATATAAGTGAAAAACCAAATTTCCATTAATTCATTTCAACTCTATATAGGCTGTAATACCACTGTTGTCCACTAGAGGGAGCAGCTGTATTAGACATGTTTAATCTTTTTATCAGCTTTCAGCATTTACTTACAAACAAATGCTTAAAGCTATTTTTTTAAATTAGTTGTATATTATTACATCACAAAGAAATATGTGAAATGCTTATAGACCATTAAAAGAGATTTCAAAAATAACATATCCCACACGTGTGTGTGTGTGTGTGTGTGTGTGTGTGTGTGTGTGTGTGTGTGTGTGTGTGTGTGTGTGTGTGTGTGTGTGTGTGTGTGTGTAAGCATGCATTATGGAGTTAACATGAAAAAAATGGTTTGCTTCACTGGAGAATACTGGAGAAACAAAGTAGTTGAAAATGAAAGTGAGCCAATAAGTGGTCTTCTACTGCCCTCTGCTGGCCACTCTTCTTATTAATTGTCTTTTTTTGTATATAGACACTATAAAATCACTTAAATAACAATTACTATTATAACACATTCATATTTTGTCAGAGTTTATCACTTCAATTGTTCTTATGCTTCATATAATTGCTATCAACATGGTAAATCATGGTAAATAACGCCAGAAACATGGTAAATCATAGTAAAAAAGGTAAATCATGCTAGAATCCTGGTAAATTATTCTAGAATGTGCTATATCATGGTAAATCATCATATAACATGGTATATCAAGGTAAACTATGGAAAATCATGTAAGATTCATGGTAAATCATACTGGAACATGGTAAATCATGAAAAATCACACTGAAATGTAGTATATCATGGTAAATCATGCTTGCTACATAAAACTTAATGTCTTTTGATGCTTTTGTGCTTAACGGCCTGAAAGGCCTTAACTGCTTGAACACCGCTAAATGCTGCTTGCAGCTTTAATTATTAGGTGTTCAAGCACGAAGTGCTGAAAACCTATTGTAATTGTACTGATTTTTATTATTATTATTATTAGGTGTTCAAGCACGAAGTGCTGAAAACCTATTGTAATTGCTATTTGAAAAAAAAAAAAAAACCTAAAACGCATCGTGCAGCCCAAACCGTAAGGCCTAGAGACTTGAAACCTGGCCAGGTGGTAGGGCCTCAGTTTGGGGAGAACCTATCAGAGTATGACCCCGATTGGCCCATAGGTGGCGCTGCAGCAACCAAAAGTACTAAATTGCTCATAACTCCTAGACCGTTTGACTTGGAATCAAGCATTTTGCACCACTGTGTTCCTTGGCTCAAGACGGACAAGATGTATATCTCGGATTCTCGATTTGAGCAACAAAAAATTTGTTATGGCCAATTTTGTCCAAAACCTACTTTTGCGAACTAGTCCCTGGTTTTTTCCCTGATCGGAACCAGACCAGTCTAGGACAATTCTATGGACTCTCTAGATCAATAATTATCAAAAAAAAGTTGAACTTTGCCCTTTGGTTCACTGTAACAGGGTCGTTTAGAAAAGGGGGCGTGTCAAAATACACTCAAAAGCCTATAAATCATAAATAAAAACTCAGAACTTCACAAAAATTGATGAGCACATGTGTCCTAACATGGTGAAGAAGCATGCAGAGTTTCATGGAGATCGGACCATAGGTGGCGCTATAACTGTCAAAAAGGTCCCCCATTATTAGGTGTTCAAGCACGAAGTGCTGAAAACCTATTGTAATTGCTATTTGAAAAAAAAAAAAACACCTAAAACGCATCGTGCAGCCCAAACCGTAAGGCCTAGAGACTTGAAACCTGGCCAGGTGGTAGGGCCTCAGTTTGGGGAGAACCTATCAGAGTATGACCCCGATTGGCCCATAGGTGGCGCTGCAGCAACCAAAAGTACTAAATTGCTCATAACTCCTAGACCGTTTGACTTGGAATCAAGCATTTTGCACCACTGTGTTCCTTGGCTCAAGACGGACAATATGTATATCTCGGATTCTCGATTTGAGCAACAAAAAATTTGTTATGGCCGATTTTGTCCAAATCCTACTTTTGCGAACTAGTCCCTGTTTTTTTGCCTGATCGGAACCAGACCCGTCTAGGACAATTCTCTGGACAATTCTCTGGACTCTCTAGATCAATAATTATCAAAAAAAGTTGAACTTTGCCCTTTGGTTCACTGTAACAGGGTCGTTTAGAAAAGGGGGCGTGTCAAAATACACTCAAAAGCCTATAAATCATAAATAAAAACTCAGAACTTCACAAAAACTGATGAGCACATGTGTCATGACATGGTGAAGAAGCATGCAGAGTTTCATGGAGATCGGACCATAGGTGGCGCTATAACTGTCAAAAAGGTCGCCTATTATTAGGTGTTCAAGCACGAAGTGCTGAAAACCTATTGTAATTGCTATTTGAAAAAAAAAAAAAAACCTAAAACGCATCGTGCAGCCCAAACCGTAAGGCCTAGAGACTTGAAACCTGGCCAGGTGGTAGGGCCTCAGTTTGGGGAGAACCTATCAGAGTATGACCCCGATTGGCCCATAGGTGGCGCTGCAGCAACCAAAAGTACTAAATTGCTCATAACTCCTAGACCGTTTGACTTGGAATCAAGCATTTTGCACCACTGTGTTCCTTGGCTCAAGACGGACAAGATGTATATCTCGGATTCTCGATTTGAGCAACAAAAAATTTGTTATGGCCGATTTTGTCCAAATCCTACTTTTGCGAACTAGTCCCTGTTTTTTTGCCTGATCGGAACCAGACCCGTCTAGGACAATTCTCTGGACAATTCTCTGGACTCTCTAGATCAATAATTATCAAAAAAAGTTGAACTTTGCCCTTTGGTTCACTGTAACAGGGTCGTTTAGAAAAGGGGGCGTGTCAAAATACACTCAAAAGCCTATAAATCATAAATAAAAACTCAGAACTTCACAAAAACTGATGAGCACATGTGTCATGACATGGTGAAGAAGCATGCAGAGTTTCATGGAGATCGGACCATAGGTGGCGCTATAACTGTCAAAAAGGTCGCCTATTATTAGGTGTTCAAGCACGAAGTGCTGAAAACCTATTGTAATTGCTATTTGAAAAAAAAAAAAAAACCTAAAACGCATCGTGCAGCCCAAACCGTAAGGCCTAGAGACTTGAAACCTGGCCAGGTGGTAGGGCCTCAGTTTGGGGAGAACCTATCAGAGTATGACCCCGATTGGCCCATAGGTGGCGCTGCAGCAACCAAAAGTACTAAATTGCTCATAACTCCTAGACCGTTTGACTTGGAATCAAGCATTTTGCACCACTGTGTTCCTTGGCTCAAGACGGACAAGATGTATATCTCGGATTCTCGATTTGAGCAACAAAAAATTTGTTATGGCCAATTTTGTCCAAAACCTACTTTTGCGAACTAGTCCCTGGTTTTTTCCCTGATCGGAACCAGACCAGTCTAGGACAATTCTATGGACTCTCTAGATCAATAATTATCAAAAAAAAGTTGAACTTTGCCCTTTGGTTCACTGTAACAGGGTCGTTTAGAAAAGGGGGCGTGTCAAAATACACTCAAAAGCCTATAAATCATAAATAAAAACTCAGAACTTCACAAAAATTGATGAGCACATGTGTCCTAACATGGTGAAGAAGCATGCAGAGTTTCATGGAGATCGGACCATAGGTGGCGCTATAACTGTCAAAAAGGTCCCCCATTATTAGGTGTTCAAGCACGAAGTGCTGAAAACCTATTGTAATTGCTATTTGAAAAAAAAAAAAACACCTAAAACGCATCGTGCAGCCCAAACCGTAAGGCCTAGAGACTTGAAACCTGGCCAGGTGGTAGGGCCTCAGTTTGGGGAGAACCTATCAGAGTATGACCCCGATTGGCCCATAGGTGGCGCTGCAGCAACCAAAAGTACTAAATTGCTCATAACTCCTAGACCGTTTGACTTGGAATCAAGCATTTTGCACCACTGTGTTCCTTGGCTCAAGACGGACAATATGTATATCTCGGATTCTCGATTTGAGCAACAAAAAATTTGTTATGGCCGATTTTGTCCAAATCCTACTTTTGCGAACTAGTCCCTGTTTTTTTGCCTGATCGGAACCAGACCCGTCTAGGACAATTCTCTGGACAATTCTCTGGACTCTCTAGATCAATAATTATCAAAAAAAGTTGAACTTTGCCCTTTGGTTCACTGTAACAGGGTCGTTTAGAAAAGGGGGCGTGTCAAAATACACTCAAAAGCCTATAAATCATAAATAAAAACTCAGAACTTCACAAAAACTGATGAGCACATGTGTCATGACATGGTGAAGAAGCATGCAGAGTTTCATGGAGATCGGACCATAGGTGGCGCTATAACTGTCAAAAAGGTCGCCTATTATTAGGTGTTCAAGCACGAAGTGCTGAAAACCTATTGTAATTGCTATTTGAAAAAAAAAAAAAAACCTAAAACGCATCGTGCAGCCCAAACCGTAAGGCCTAGAGACTTGAAACCTGGCCAGGTGGTAGGGCCTCAGTTTGGGGAGAACCTATCAGAGTATGACCCCGATTGGCCCATAGGTGGCGCTGCAGCAACCAAAAGTACTAAATTGCTCATAACTCCTAGACCGTTTGACTTGGAATCAAGCATTTTGCACCACTGTGTTCCTTGGCTCAAGACGGACAAGATGTATATCTCGGATTCTCGATTTGAGCAAAAAAAAATTTGTTATGGCCAATTTTGTCCAAAACCTACTTTTGCGAACTAGTCCCTGGTTTTTTCCCTGATCGGAACCAGACCAGTCTAGGACAATTCTATGGACTCTCTAGATCAATAATTATCAAAAAAAAGTTGAACTTTGCCCTTTGGTTCACTGTAACAGGGTCGTTTAGAAAAGGGGGCGTGTCAAAATACACTCAAAAGCCTATAAATCATAAATAAAAACTCAGAACTTCACAAAAATTGATGAGCACATGTGTCCTAACATGGTGAAGAAGCATGCAGAGTTTCATGGAGATCGGACCATAGGTGGCGCTATAACTGTCAAAAAGGTCCCCCATTATTAGGTGTTCAAGCACGAAGTGCTGAAAACCTATTGTAATTGCTATTTGAAAAAAAAAAAACCTAAAACGCATCGTGCAGCCCAAACCGTAAGGCCTAGAGACTTGAAACCTGGCCAGGTGCTAGGGCCTCAGTTTGGGGAGAACCTATCAGAGTATGACCCTGATTGGCCCATAGGTGGCGCTACAGCAACCAAAAGTACTAAATTGCCCATAACTCATCGACCGTTTGACCTAGAATCTAGATTTGTACACCACTGTGTTCCTTGGCTCAAGACGGACAAGATGTATATCTCGGATGCTCGATTTGAGCAAAAAAAAATTTGTTATGGCCAATTTTGTCCAAAACCTACTTTTGCGAACTAGTCCCTGGTTTTTTCCCTGATCGGAACCAGACCAGTCTAGGACAATTCTATGGACTCTCTAGATCAATAATTATCAAAAAAAAGTTGAACTTTGCCCTTTGGTTCACTGTAACAGGGTCGTTTAGAAAAGGGGGCGTGTCAAAATACACTCAAAAGCCTATAAATCATAAATAAAAACTCAGAACTTCACAAAAATTGATGAGCACATGTGTCCTAACATGGTGAAGAAGCATGCAGAGTTTCATGGAGATCGGACCATAGGTGGCGCTATAACTGTCAAAAAGGTCCCCCATTATTAGGTGTTCAAGCACGAAGTGCTGAAAACCTATTGTAATTGCTATTTGAAAAAAAAAAAACCTAAAACGCATCGTGCAGCCCAAACCGTAAGGCCTAGAGACTTGAAACCTGGCCAGGTGGTAGGGCCTCAGTTTGGGGAGAACCTATCAGAGTATGACCCCGATTGGCCCATAGGTGGCGCTGCAGCAACCAAAAGTACTAAATTGCTCATAACTCCTAGACCGTTTGACTTGGAATCAAGCATTTTGCACCACTGTGTTCCTTGGCTCAAGACGGACAAGATGTATATCTCGGATTCTCGATTTGAGCAACAAAAAATTTGTTATGGCCGATTTTGTCCAAATCCTACTTTTGCGAACTAGTCCCTGGTTTTTTGCCTGATCGGAACCAGACCCGTCTAGGACAATTCTCTGGACAATTCTCTGGACTCTCTAGATCAATAATTATCAAAAAAAGTTGAACTTTGCCCTTTGGTTCACTGTAACAGGGTCGTTTAGAAAAGGGGGCGTGTCAAAATACACTCAAAAGCCTATAAATCATAAATAAAAACTCAGAACTTCACAAAAACTGATGAGCACATGTGCCATGACATGGTGAAGAAGCATGCAGAGTTTCATGGAGATCGGACCATAGGTGGCGCTATAACTGTCAAAAAGGTCGCCTATTATTA
Source organism: Siphateles boraxobius (assembly GCF_051911475.1). Taxonomy (NCBI): domain Eukaryota; kingdom Metazoa; phylum Chordata; class Actinopteri; order Cypriniformes; family Leuciscidae; genus Siphateles; species Siphateles boraxobius. The sequence goes on along the minus strand of NW_027509141.1, from coordinate 13,893,879 downwards.
GGTGTTCAAGCACGAAGTGCTGAAAACCTATTGTAATTGCTATTTGAAAAAAAAACAAACACCTAAAACGCATCGTGCAGCCCAAACCGTAAGGCCTAGAGACTTGAAACCTGGCCAGGTGGTAGGGCCTCAGTTTGGGGAGAACCTATCAGAGTATGACCCCGATTGGCCCATAGGTGGCGCTGCAGCAACCAAAAGTACTAAATTGCTCATAACTCCTAGACCGTTTGACTTGGAATCAAGCATTTTGCACCACTGTGTTCCTTGGCTCAAGACGGACAAGATGTATATCTCGGATTCTCGATTTGAGCAACAAAAAATTTGTTATGGCCGATTTTGTCCAAATCCTACTTTTGCGAACTAGTCCCTGTTTTTTTGCCTGATCGGAACCAGACCCGTCTAGGACAATTCTCTGGACAATTCTCTGGACTCTCTAGATCAATAATTATCAAAAAAAGTTGAACTTTGCCCTTTGGTTCACTGTAACAGGGTCGTTTAGAAAAGGGGGCGTGTCAAAATACACTCAAAAGCCTATAAATCATAAATAAAAACTCAGAACTTCACAAAAACTGATGAGCACATGTGTCATGACATGGTGAAGAAGCATGCAGAGTTTCATGGAGATCGGACCATAGGTGGCGCTATAACTGTCAAAAAGGTCGCCTATTATTAGGTGTTCAAGCACGAAGTGCTGAAAACCTATTGTAATTGCTATTTGAAAAAAAAAAAAAAACCTAAAACGCATCGTGCAGCCCAAACCGTAAGGCCTAGAGACTTGAAACCTGGCCAGGTGCTAGGGCCTCAGTTTGGGGAGAACCTATCAGAGTATGACCCCGATTGGCCCATAGGTGGCGCTGCAGCAACCAAAAGTACTAAATTGCTCATAACTCCTAGACCGTTTGACTTGGAATCAAGCATTTTGCACCACTGTGTTCCTTGGCTCAAGACGGACAATATGTATATCTCGGATTCTCGATTTGAGCAACAAAAAATTTGTTATGGCCGATTTTGTCCAAATCCTACTTTTGCGAACTAGTCCCTGGTTTTTTGCCTGATCGGAACCAGACACGTCTAGGACAATTCTCTGGACAATTCTCTGGACTCTCTAGATCAATAATTATCAAAAAAAGTTGAACTTTGCCCTTTGGTTCACTGTAACAGGGTCGTTTAGAAAAGGGGGCGTGTCAAAATACACTCAAAAGCCTATAAATCATAAATAAAAACTCAGAACTTCACAAAAACTGATGAGCACATGTGTCATGACATGGTGAAGAAGCATGCAGAGTTTCATGGAGATCGGACCATAGGTGGCGCTATAACTGTCAAAAAGGTCGCCTATTATTAGGTGTTCAAGCACGAAGTGCTGAAAACCTATTGTAATTGCTATTTGAAAAAAAAAAAAAAACCTAAAACGCATCGTGCAGCCCAAACCGTAAGGCCTAGAGACTTGAAACCTGGCCAGGTGGTAGGGCCTCAGTTTGGGGAGAACCTATCAGAGTATGACCCCGATTGGCCCATAGGTGGCGCTGCAGCAACCAAAAGTACTAAATTGCTCATAACTCCTAGACCGTTTGACTTGGAATCAAGCATTTTGCACCACTGTGTTCCTTGGCTCAAGACGGACAAGATGTATATCTCGGATTCTCGATTTGAGCAACAAAAAATTTGTTATGGCCGATTTTGTCCAAATCCTACTTTTGCGAACTAGTCCCTGTTTTTTTGCCTGATCGGAACCAGACCCGTCTAGGACAATTCTCTGGACAATTCTCTGGACTCTCTAGATCAATAATTATCAAAAAAAGTTGAACTTTGCCCTTTGGTTCACTGTAACAGGGTCGTTTAGAAAAGGGGGCGTGTCAAAATACACTCAAAAGCCTATAAATCATAAATAAAAACTCAGAACTTCACAAAAACTGATGAGCACATGTGTCATGACATGGTGAAGAAGCATGCAGAGTTTCATGGAGATCGGACCATAGGTGGCGCTATAACTGTCAAAAAGGTCGCCTATTATTAGGTGTTCAAGCACGAAGTGCTGAAAACCTATTGTAATTGCTATTTGAAAAAAAAAAAAAAACCTAAAACGCATCGTGCAGCCCAAACCGTAAGGCCTAGAGACTTGAAACCTGGCCAGGTGGTAGGGCCTCAGTTTGGGGAGAACCTATCAGAGTATGACCCCGATTGGCCCATAGGTGGCGCTGCAGCAACCAAAAGTACTAAATTGCTCATAACTCCTAGACCGTTTGACTTGGAATCAAGCATTTTGCACCACTGTGTTCCTTGGCTCAAGACGGACAAGATGTATATCTCGGATTCTCGATTTGAGCAACAAAAAATTTGTTATGGCCAATTTTGTCCAAAACCTACTTTTGCGAACTAGTCCCTGGTTTTTTCCCTGATCGGAACCAGACCAGTCTAGGACAATTCTATGGACTCTCTAGATCAATAATTATCAAAAAAAAGTTGAACTTTGCCCTTTGGTTCACTGTAACAGGGTCGTTTAGAAAAGGGGGCGTGTCAAAATACACTCAAAAGCCTATAAATCATAAATAAAAACTCAGAACTTCACAAAAATTGATGAGCACATGTGTCCTAACATGGTGAAGAAGCATGCAGAGTTTCATGGAGATCGGACCATAGGTGGCGCTATAACTGTCAAAAAGGTCCCCCATTATTAGGTGTTCAAGCACGAAGTGCTGAAAACCTATTGTAATTGCTATTTGAAAAAAAAAAAAACACCTAAAACGCATCGTGCAGCCCAAACCGTAAGGCCTAGAGACTTGAAACCTGGCCAGGTGGTAGGGCCTCAGTTTGGGGAGAACCTATCAGAGTATGACCCCGATTGGCCCATAGGTGGCGCTGCAGCAACCAAAAGTACTAAATTGCTCATAACTCCTAGACCGTTTGACTTGGAATCAAGCATTTTGCACCACTGTGTTCCTTGGCTCAAGACGGACAATATGTATATCTCGGATTCTCGATTTGAGCAACAAAAAATTTGTTATGGCCGATTTTGTCCAAATCCTACTTTTGCGAACTAGTCCCTGTTTTTTTGCCTGATCGGAACCAGACCCGTCTAGGACAATTCTCTGGACAATTCTCTGGACTCTCTAGATCAATAATTATCAAAAAAAGTTGAACTTTGCCCTTTGGTTCACTGTAACAGGGTCGTTTAGAAAAGGGGGCGTGTCAAAATACACTCAAAAGCCTATAAATCATAAATAAAAACTCAGAACTTCACAAAAACTGATGAGCACATGTGTCATGACATGGTGAAGAAGCATGCAGAGTTTCATGGAGATCGGACCATAGGTGGCGCTATAACTGTCAAAAAGGTCGCCTATTATTAGGTGTTCAAGCACGAAGTGCTGAAAACCTATTGTAATTGCTATTTGAAAAAAAAAAAAAAACCTAAAACGCATCGTGCAGCCCAAACCGTAAGGCCTAGAGACTTGAAACCTGGCCAGGTGGTAGGGCCTCAGTTTGGGGAGAACCTATCAGAGTATGACCCCGATTGGCCCATAGGTGGCGCTGCAGCAACCAAAAGTACTAAATTGCTCATAACTCCTAGACCGTTTGACTTGGAATCAAGCATTTTGCACCACTGTGTTCCTTGGCTCAAGACGGACAAGATGTATATCTCGGATTCTCGATTTGAGCAAAAAAAAATTTGTTATGGCCAATTTTGTCCAAAACCTACTTTTGCGAACTAGTCCCTGGTTTTTTCCCTGATCGGAACCAGACCAGTCTAGGACAATTCTATGGACTCTCTAGATCAATAATTATCAAAAAAAAGTTGAACTTTGCCCTTTGGTTCACTGTAACAGGGTCGTTTAGAAAAGGGGGCGTGTCAAAATACACTCAAAAGCCTATAAATCATAAATAAAAACTCAGAACTTCACAAAAATTGATGAGCACATGTGTCCTAACATGGTGAAGAAGCATGCAGAGTTTCATGGAGATCGGACCATAGGTGGCGCTATAACTGTCAAAAAGGTCCCCCATTATTAGGTGTTCAAGCACGAAGTGCTGAAAACCTATTGTAATTGCTATTTGAAAAAAAAAAAACCTAAAACGCATCGTGCAGCCCAAACCGTAAGGCCTAGAGACTTGAAACCTGGCCAGGTGGTAGGGCCTCAGTTTGGGGAGAACCTATCAGAGTATGACCCCGATTGGCCCATAGGTGGCGCTGCAGCAACCAAAAGTACTAAATTGCTCATAACTCCTAGACCGTTTGACTTGGAATCAAGCATTTTGCACCACTGTGTTCCTTGGCTCAAGACGGACAATATGTATATCTCGGATTCTCGATTTGAGCAACAAAAAATTTGTTATGGCCGATTTTGTCCAAATCCTACTTTTGCGAACTAGTCCCTGTTTTTTTGCCTGATCGGAACCAGACCCGTCTAGGACAATTCTCTGGACAATTCTCTGGACTCTCTAGATCAATAATTATCAAAAAAAGTTGAACTTTGCCCTTTGGTTCACTGTAACAGGGTCGTTTAGAAAAGGGGGCGTGTCAAAATACACTCAAAAGCCTATAAATCATAAATAAAAACTCAGAACTTCACAAAAACTGATGAGCACATGTGTCATGACATGGTGAAGAAGCATGCAGAGTTTCATGGAGATCGGACCATAGGTGGCGCTATAACTGTCAAAAAGGTCGCCTATTATTAGGTGTTCAAGCACGAAGTGCTGAAAACCTATTGTAATTGCTATTTGAAAAAAAAAAAAAAACCTAAAACGCATCGTGCAGCCCAAACCGTAAGGCCTAGAGACTTGAAACCTGGCCAGGTGGTAGGGCCTCAGTTTGGGGAGAACCTATCAGAGTATGACCCCGATTGGCCCATAGGTGGCGCTGCAGCAACCAAAAGTACTAAATTGCTCATAACTCCTAGACCGTTTGACTTGGAATCAAGCATTTTGCACCACTGTGTTCCTTGGCTCAAGACGGACAAGATGTATATCTCGGATTCTCGATTTGAGCAAAAAAAAATTTGTTATGGCCAATTTTGTCCAAAACCTACTTTTGCGAACTAGTCCCTGGTTTTTTCCCTGATCGGAACCAGACCAGTCTAGGACAATTCTATGGACTCTCTAGATCAATAATTATCAAAAAAAAGTTGAACTTTGCCCTTTGGTTCACTGTAACAGGGTCGTTTAGAAAAGGGGGCGTGTCAAAATACACTCAAAAGCCTATAAATCATAAATAAAAACTCAGAACTTCACAAAAATTGATGAGCACATGTGTCCTAACATGGTGAAGAAGCATGCAGAGTTTCATGGAGATCGGACCATAGGTGGCGCTATAACTGTCAAAAAGGTCCCCCATTATTAGGTGTTCAAGCACGAAGTGCTGAAAACCTATTGTAATTGCTATTTGAAAAAAAAAAAACCTAAAACGCATCGTGCAGCCCAAACCGTAAGGCCTAGAGACTTGAAACCTGGCCAGGTGCTAGGGCCTCAGTTTGGGGAGAACCTATCAGAGTATGACCCTGATTGGCCCATAGGTGGCGCTACAGCAACCAAAAGTACTAAATTGCCCATAACTCATCGACCGTTTGACCTAGAATCTAGATTTGTACACCACTGTGTTCCTTGGCTCAAGACGGACAAGATGTATATCTCGGATGCTCGATTTGAGCAAAAAAAAATTTGTTATGGCCAATTTTGTCCAAAACCTACTTTTGCGAACTAGTCCCTGGTTTTTTCCCTGATCGGAACCAGACCAGTCTAGGACAATTCTATGGACTCTCTAGATCAATAATTATCAAAAAAAAGTTGAACTTTGCCCTTTGGTTCACTGTAACAGGGTCGTTTAGAAAAGGGGGCGTGTCAAAATACACTCAAAAGCCTATAAATCATAAATAAAAACTCAGAACTTCACAAAAATTGATGAGCACATGTGTCCTAACATGGTGAAGAAGCATGCAGAGTTTCATGGAGATCGGACCATAGGTGGCGCTATAACTGTCAAAAAGGTCCCCCATTATTAGGTGTTCAAGCACGAAGTGCTGAAAACCTATTGTAATTGCTATTTGAAAAAAAAAAAACCTAAAACGCATCGTGCAGCCCAAACCGTAAGGCCTAGAGACTTGAAACCTGGCCAGGTGCTAGGGCCTCAGTTTGGGGAGAACCTATCAGAGTATGACCCTGATTGGCCCATAGGTGGCGCTACAGCAACCAAAAGTACTAAATTGCCCATAACTCATCGACCGTTTGACCTAGAATCTAGATTTGTACACCACTGTGTTCCTTGGCTCAAGACGGACAAGATGTATATCTCGGATGCTCGATTTGAGCAAAAAAAAATTTGTTATGGCCAATTTTGTCCAAAACCTACTTTTGCGAACTAGTCCCTGGTTTTTTCCCTGATCGGAACCAGACCAGTCTAGGACAATTCTATGGACTCTCTAGATCAATAATTATCAAAAAAAAGTTGAACTTTGCCCTTTGGTTCACTATAACAGGGTCATTTATAAAAGGGGCGTGTCAAAATACACTCAAAAGCCTATAAATCATAAATAAAAAATCAGAACTTCACAAAAATTGATGAGTGTATGTGTCATAACATGGTGAAGAAGCATGCAAAGTTTCATGGAGATCGGATCATAGGTGGCGCTATAACTGTTAAAACCATGTATTTCCTATGGTAAATTGCCTGTTTAAAACCAGTGCAGTACAATTCTCTGGACTCTCTAGATGAATAATTGTCAGAAAAGGTATAACTTCTTCATTTGGATGGCTATATAATAGGATGTAAATAGGGTGTAAGTTGGATGGTTATAACAGCTATAACAGCTTTGATGACTATAACAGCTAATTAATGGTATTTTACTGCCCCCTGCTGTCATTTCATCATACTACTCTCTAATATTGTTATATATAATTCATATTTAGACTTTATAAAATCATTATTTTAACATTTACAATCACATTTTGTTAAAATTCATGTATTATTCACAATTGTGTCACAGGAAGGCTGAAAACGAAAGTATAACGTTAGGCCACGCCCTCCCAGTACAAATTCACTCATAACTCGAAAACGGAAACTCCCTGCGCGCTCAAATTTGGATGGTAAAGTCCTCTATTGGGCCTTGATCGAAATCTATCGTCGCGGGCCTCGGGAGCGCCCCCCCGCGGATCGCTAATTCGAGAGACCCCCGAATTTGAACGGCTGTAACTCCCGACCTAGACCACCTAAATTCTTGTGGTATAGCTCGTTGAAAAGGGCTCGTCCTCACCTAGCTTCGATTCGAGTTTGGTGCGATTTGGCCTGGGCATTTCCGAGATATAAGCCCCAAAAGATATGCCTTTGAACGGGCAAAACTCCCGGCTCCGATCGGCCACCAACACCGGGATGGTCTCGTTCAACAGTACTCCTCGGACACTATCTAAGTTCTGAGTTTCAGATTTTTTCACTTTCTCGTTCCCGAGATATAAGTGAAAAACCAAATTTCCATTAATTCATTTCAACTCTATATAGGCTGTGATACCACTGTTGTCCACTAGAGGGAGCAGCTGTATTAGACATGTTTAATCTTTTTATCAGCTTTCAGCATTTACTTACAAACAAATGCTTAAAGCTATTTTTTTAAATTAGTTGTATATTATTACATCACAAAGAAATATGTGAAATGCTTATAGACCATTAAAAGAGATTTCAAAAATAACATATCCCACACGTGTGTGTGTGTGTGTGTGTGTGTGTGTGTGTGTGTGTGTGTGTGTGTGTGTGTGTGTGTGTGTGTGTGTGTGTGTGTGTGTGTGTGTGTGTAAGCATGCATTATGGAGTTAACATGAAAAAAATGGTTTGCTTCACTGGAGAATACTGGAGAAACAAAGTAGTTGAAAATGAAAGTGAGCCAATAAGTGGTCTTCTACTGCCCTCTGCTGGCCACTCTTCTTATTAATTGTCTTTTTTTGTATATAGACACTATAAAATCACTTAAATAACAATTACTATTATAACACATTCATATTTTGTCAGAGTTTATCACTTCAATTGTTCTTATGCTTCATATAATTGCTATCAACATGGTAAATCATGGTAAATAACGCCAGAAACATGGTAAATCATAGTAAAAAAGGTAAATCATGCTAGAATCCTGGTAAATTATTCTAGAATGTGCTATATCATGGTAAATCATCATATAACATGGTATATCAAGGTAAACTATGGAAAATCATGTAAGATTCATGGTAAATGATACTGGAACATGGTAAATCATGAAAAATCACACTGAAATGTAGTATATCATGGTAAATCATGCTTGCTACATAAAACTTAATGTCTTTTGATGCTTTTGTGCTTAACGGCCTGAAAGGCCTTAACTGCTTGAACACCGCTAAATGCTGCTTGCAGCTTTAATTATTATTATTATTATTATTCTTCTGCCGTAAAACGCATCGTGCAGCCCAAACTGTAAGGGCTAGAGAGCTGAAACTTTGTCAGATGGTAGTACAAAAATCGAGGAGAGGTTCAGAGAATATGACCCCGATTGGCCAATAGGTGGCGCTACAGCGATCAATTGCGTGAAACTGCTCATAACTCCTAGACCGTATGTCGTACACTCAAGTGTCTTATATCATTGGAAAGCTGGACTCCTGACAAACAAAATGTATATCTCCGATTTCATTTCCGCCATGATAGATTTTCCGCCATTTTGAATTTTGTCGAAAAACTACTTTTGCGAACTAGTCCCTGGTTTTTCGCCCGATCGGAACCAAACCAGTGCCAAAATGTTCTCTGGAGTCTGAATATCAATAATTATCAAAAAAAAGTTGAAATTTTGATTCACGGTCGCTAGGGGGCCTAAAATGAACGTTGTGGGCGGAGCCTATTTTACTAAAATGGCTATAACTCAAGAAGTAAATGAGATAGCTTCACCAAACTCGGCACACATGTGAATGAGTTGATTCTGAGGTCACAGTAAAAAAATCGCGACGATCAAACACTAGGTGGCGCTATAATGTGAAAAAAACATAAAAAGAGCTCTGTCCACCTGACCGTTAGTCCGATTGACTTGAAAATTGGTATGCAGTGTCTTGGTCCAAAGCCCCATGTATGTATATAAGGACATTGGCGTATCTCAAAAAACATGGCCGCCATCGGCCAATGAATTTGCGCACCTATTAGACAAGGTTAACGGAGGTCGATCAGCATGAAACTCGTTGGGCATGTTCAACTCATGGCTCAAGAGGTCTGTAAGAGTTTTGAAAGAAATCGGCCACTAGTTGGCGCTAACGAGTTTTACGGCTCTGTAATCACGTGGTATTGCGCACATCCCCACAATATGCATATCATTTGATAGATCTCCTCATGCTGAACAACTTTGCCTCTTGAACCATTGCTGTCAATCAAATCGTTCATTAAATATTCACGAATATGTTAAAAACCTACTTTTGCGAACTAGTCCTAGGTTTTTCACCCGATCGGAACCAGACCAGTCTAGGACAAATCTGTGGACTCTCTAGATCAATAATTATCAAAAAAAAGTTGAACTTTGCCCTTTGTTTCACTATAACAGGGTCATTTATAAAAGGGGCGTGTCAAAATACACTCAAAAGCCTATAAATCATAAATAAAAAATCAGAACTTCACAAAAATTGATGAGCATATGTGTCATAACATGGTGAAGAAGCATGCAAAGTTTCATGGAGATCGGATCATAGGTGGCGCTATAACTGTTAAAAAGCTTTAAAACCATGTATTTCCTATGGTAAATTGCCTGTTTAAAACCAGTGCAGTACAATTCTCTGGACTCTCTAGATGAATAATTGTCAGAAAAGGTATAACTTCTTCATTTGGATGGCTATATAATAGGATGTAAATAGGGTGTAAGTTGGAGGGTTATAACAGCTATAACAGCTTTGATGACTATAACAGCTAATTAATGGTATTTTACTGCCCCCTGCTGTCATTTCATCATACTACTCTCTAATATTGTTATATATAATTCATATTTAGACTTTATAAAATCATTATTTTAACATTTACAATCACATTTTGTTAAAATTCATGTATTATTCACAATTGTGTCACAGGAAGGCTGAAAACGAAAGTATAACGTTAGGCCACGCCCTCCCAGTACAAATTCACTCATAACTCGAAAACGGAAACTCCCTGCGCGCTCAAATTTGGATGGTAAAGTCCTCTATTGGGCCTTGATCGAAATCTATCGTCGCGGGCCTCGGGAGCGCCCCCCCGCGGATCGCTAATTCGAGAGACCCCCGAATTTGAACGGCTGTAACTCCCGACCTAGACCACCTAAATTCTTGTGGTATAGCTCGTTGAAAAGGGCTCGTCCTCACCTAGCTTCGATTCGAGTTTGGTGCGATTTGGCCTGGGCATTTCCGAGATATAAGCCCCAAAAGATATGCCTTTGAACGGGCAAAACTCCCGGCTCCGATCGGCCACCAACACCGGGATGGTCTCGTTCAACAGTACTCCTCGGACACTATCTAAGTTCTGAGTTTCAGATTTTTTCACTTTCTCGTTCCCGAGATATAAGTGAAAAACCAAATTTCCATTAATTCATTTCAACTCTATATAGGCTGTAATACCACTGTTGTCCACTAGAGGGAGCAGCTGTATTAGACATGTTTAATCTTTTTATCAGCTTTCAGCATTTACTTACAAACAAATGCTTAAAGCTATTTTTTTAAATTAGTTGTATATTATTACATCACAAAGAAATATGTGAAATGCTTATAGACCATTAAAAGAGATTTCAAAAATAACATATCCCACACGTGTGTGTGTGTGTGTGTGTGTGTGTGTGTGTGTGTGTGTGTGTGTGTGTGTGTGTGTGTGTGTGTGTGTGTGTGTGTGTGTGTGTGTGTGTAAGCATGCATTATGGAGTTAACATGAAAAAAATGGTTTGCTTCACTGGAGAATACTGGAGAAACAAAGTAGTTGAAAATGAAAGTGAGCCAATAAGTGGTCTTCTACTGCCCTCTGCTGGCCACTCTTCTTATTAATTGTCTTTTTTTGTATATAGACACTATAAAATCACTTAAATAACAATTACTATTATAACACATTCATATTTTGTCAGAGTTTATCACTTCAATTGTTCTTATGCTTCATATAATTGCTATCAACATGGTAAATCATGGTAAATAACGCCAGAAACATGGTAAATCATAGTAAAAAAGGTAAATCATGCTAGAATCCTGGTAAATTATTCTAGAATGTGCTATATCATGGTAAATCATCATATAACATGGTATATCAAGGTAAACTATGGAAAATCATGTAAGATTCATGGTAAATCATACTGGAACATGGTAAATCATGAAAAATCACACTGAAATGTAGTATATCATGGTAAATCATGCTTGCTACATAAAACTTAATGTCTTTTGATGCTTTTGTGCTTAACGGCCTGAAAGGCCTTAACTGCTTGAACACCGCTAAATGCTGCTTGCAGCTTTAATTATTATTATTATTATTATTATTATTCTCCGTTAAAACGCATCGTGCAGACCAAACCGTAAGTGCTGGAGCTCTGAAACTTTGTCAGATGGTAGTACAAAAATCGAGGAGAGGTTCAGAGAGTATGACCCCGATTGGCCTATAGGTGGCGCTACAGCAATCAATTGCGCGTAACTGCTCATAACTCCTAAACCGTAAGGCGTAGACTCAAGTGTCTTATATCATTGGAAAGCTGGACTCTTAACTTAAAAAACGTATATCTCCGATTTCATTTCCGCCATGATAGATTTTCCGCCATTTTGAATTTTGTCGAAAAACTACTTTTGCGAACTAGTCCCTGGTTTTTTGCCCGATCGGAACCAAACCAGTGCCAAAATGTTCTCTGGAGTCTGAATATCAATAATTATCAAAAAAAAGTTGAAATTTTGATTTACTGTCGCTAGAGGGCCCAAAATGAATGTTGTGGGCGGAGCCTATTTTACTAAAATGGCTATAACTCAAGAAGTAAATGAGATAGCTTCACCAAACTCGGTACACATGTGAATGAGTTGATTTTGAGGTCACAGTAAAAAAATTGCGTCGATCTAACACTAGGTGGCGCTATAACATTAAAAAAACATAAAAGGGGGTGTGGCCACCTGACCGTTAGTCCGATTGACCTGAAAATTGGTATGCAGTGTCTTGGTCCAAGGCCCCATGTATGTGTAAAAGGATATTGGCGTATCTCAAAAAACATGGCCGCCATCGGCCAATAAAGTTTGAGCACCTGTGAGACAAGGTTAACGGAGGCCAATCGGAACGAAACTCAATGGGCATGTTCGACTCATGGCCCAAGAGGTCTGTAAGAGTTTTGAAAGAAATCGGCCACTAGTTGGCGCTAACGAGTTTTACGGCTCTGTAATCACGTGGTGTTGCACACATCCCCACAAAATGCATATCATTTGATAGATCTCCTCATGATGAACAACTTTGCCTCTAGAACCATTGCTGTCAATCAAACCGTTCATTAAATATTCACGAATATGTTAAAAACCTACTTTTGCGAACTAGTCCCTGGTTTTTCGCCCGATCGGAACCAGACCAGTCTAGGACAATTCTCTGGACTCTCTAGATCAATAATTATCAAAAAAAAGTTGAAATTTGGCATTTGGTTGGCTATAACAGGGTCATTTATAAAATGGGCGTGGCAAAATATAGTCAAAAGCCTATAAATCCTATACGAAAACTCAGAACTTCACAAAAATTGGTGAGCATATGTGACATAACATCCTTAAAAAGCATGCCAAATTTTATGGAGATCGGACCATAGGTGGCGCTATAACTGTTAAAAAGCTTTGAAACAATGTATTTCCTATGGCAAATTGCCTGTATTTGCTGTAAATTGTGTTTTGCATTTATTATCATGTAATGTTCATATCATAATGTTCAAAACCAGTGCAGTACAATTCTCTGGACTCTCTAGATCAATAATTATCAGAAAAAGTTGAACAACTTCATTTGGATGGCTATAATAGGGTCACTTCACAATGTAGCCATGACCTAGTGTCCCCAAAAGCTTATATCTCTTCAATGAATGCTCAGATCTTCTTAAAAACAAGTCAGAACATGTGCCATATGACTCCAAACAATCATGACAAATTTCAGACAGATCGGACTAAATTTGCCTCTATAACAGTTAAAAATGAGAAAATTAAATGAAAATAATGGCATATTAAGCCAATAAGTAGTATTTTACTGCCCCCTGCTGTTTAAAATATGAATTATACTTGAGTAGTGTGACAAAATTACTATTTAGACTTTATAAAATTACTATTAACATTTACAATCACATTAAGTCAAATTTCATCTATTGAAGTATCACTATTGACAATTCTGTCACATTGACAAATGTGAATCCTGAATGAGACAGTTCAAATCTCTGTATCTACAACAGAATGTGTGTGTAGTCCTATGTTTCTGATTAAATTCTGAATAATCTGATTAATAGATTACAAAGATATTATGTGAAATGCTTATAGACCATTAAAGTATATTTTCATAATGACACATCCCAATAGCATTGAAAAAATCAACAACAACATTTGTCTTTGTGTGTGTGTGTGTGTGTGTGTGTGTGTGTGTGTGTGTGTGTGTGTGTGTGTGTGTGTGTGTGTGTGTGTGTGTGTGTGTGTGTGTGAGTGTGTGTGTGTAAGCATATGTCTAAATAAGATACCTGTGAAAACACTTTATTAATAAGTATAATGGCCAGCAGAGGGCAGTAGAAGACCACTTATTGTTTCAGTTTCATTTTGACAGACTTGATTTTCATCACTATTCTACACTAAAGCAAACCTGTTTTTCCATGTTAACTATTATAAGACAATCATTTTTTTGTCAGTTTATCACTTCATGGCTATTGACACTTCACATCAATGCTAGCAATGTGGTAAATCATGGTAAATCACGATAGAAACATGGTAAATCATAGTAAATAATACTATTACATGGTGTACCATGGCAAATCATGCTAGCAATGTGATGAATCATGGTAAATCATGCTACAATCCTGGTAAATCATTCTAGAATGTGGTATATCATGGTAAATCATTCTATAACATGGTAAATCATGGTAAATCATTCTATAACATGGTAAATCATGGTAAACTATGATAAATCATGCTAGAATCATATTAAATCATACTAGAATGTGTTCAATTGTGATAAACCATGCTAGAGCAGGGTAAATCATGGTGAATCATACTAGAACTTGGTATATCATGGTAAACTATGGTAAATCATGCTAGATTCATGGTAAATCATACTGGAACATGGTAAATCATGAAAAATCACGGAAAAATTTGGTATATCATGGTAAATCATGCTAAAACAAGGTCTATTCCATCTATGATGTCAGTGTTTCATGCTTGCTACATGAAACTTAATGTCTTTTGATGCTTTTGAGCTTAACTGCCTTAACTGCCTTAACTGCTTGAACACCGATAAATGCTGCTTGCAGCTTTAATTAGGTGTTCAAGCACGAAGTGCTGAAAACCTATTGTAATTGTACTGATTTTTATTATTATTATTATTATTATTATTATTATTATTTTCCCCTAAAACGCATCGTGCAGACCAAACCGTAAGTGCTGGAGCTCTGAAACTTTGTCAGATGGTAGTACAAAAATCGAGGAGAGGTTCAGAGAGTATGACCCCGATTGGCCTATAGGTGGCGCTACAGCAATCAATTGCGCGTAACTGCTCATAACTCCTAAACCGTAAGGCGTAGACTCAAGTGTCTTATATCATTGGAAAGCTGGACTCTTAACTTAAAAAACGTATATCTCCGATTTCATTTCCGCCATGATAGATTTTCCGCCATTTTGAATTTTGTTAAAAAACGACTTTTGCAAACTAGTCCCTGGTTTTTTGCCCGATCGGAACCAAACCAGTGTAGAAATGTTCTCTGGAGTCTGAATATCAATAATCATTGAAAAAAAGTTGAATTTTCGATTTCCGGTTGCTAGGGGGCGCAAAATGAACGTTGTGGGAGGAGCCTATTTTACTATAATGGCTATAACTCGAGAAGTAAATGAGATATCTTCACCAAACTTGACACACATGTGTATGAGGACAGTCTGGGGTCACAGTAAAAAAACCGCGTCGATCTAACACTAGGTGGCGCTAGAACATTAAAAAAACATAAAAGGGGGTGTGGCCACCTGACCGTTAGTCCGATTGACCTGAAAATTGGTATGCAGTGTCTTGGTCCAAGGCCCCATGTATGTGTAAAAGGATATTGGCGTATCTCAAAAAACATGGCCGCCATCGGCCAATGAAGTTTGAGCACCTGTGAGACGAGGTTAACGGAGGCCAATCGGAACGAAACTCAATGGGCATGTTCGACTCATGGCCCAAGAGGTCTGTAAGAGTTTTGAAAGAAATCGGCCACTTGTTGGCGCTAACGAGTTTTACGGCTCTGTAATCACGTGGTGTTGCACACATCCCCACAAAATGCATATCATTTGATAGATCTCCTCATGATGAACAACTTTGCCTCTAGAACCATTGCTGTCAATCAAACCGTTCATTAAATATTCACGAATATGTTAAAAACCTACTTTTGCGAACTAGTCCTAGGTTTTTCGCCCGATCGGAACCAGACCAGTCTAGGACAATTCTCTGGACTCTCTAGATCAATAATCATTGAAAAAAAGTTGAACTTTTTATTTTTCTTATGGTATTAAAGGGTTATTTAGAAAAGGGGCGTGACAAAATGCACCCAAAAGCCTATAAATCATAAATAAAAACTCAGAACTTCACAAAAATTGATGAGCATATGTGTCATACCATGGTGAAGAAGCATGAAACGTTTCATGGAGATCGGACAATAGGTGGCGCTATAACTGTTGAAAAGCTTTAAACCCATGTATTTCCTATGGTAAATTGCCTGTATTGGCTGTAAATGGTCTTTTCCATCTATGATCGTATAATTTTCATATCCTAATGTTTAAAACCAGTGCAGTACAATTATCTGGACTCTCTAGATCAATAATTATCAGAAAAGGTATAATTACTTCATTTGGATGGCTATAATAGAGTGTAAATCAGATGGCTATAACAGCTATAACAGCTTGGATGGCTATAACAGCCAATAAGTGGTATTTTACTGCCCCCTGCTGTCATTTCATCATACTACTCTCTAATATTTTTATATATAATTGATATTTAGACTTTATTAAATCATTATTTTAACATTTACAATCACATTTTGTCAAAATGCATCTATTGCTCTGTACTCTCTACAACAATAATTATAGGAAAATGTATAACTTCTTCATTTGGATGACTATAATAGGGTCACTTCAATATGTAGCCTTGACCGAAAGCCAATATCTTTTCAATAAATGCTCATAGCTTCTTAAAAAAAGGTCGAGAACAGCTATAACAGCTTGAAAAAGGCTAACAGCCAACAAGTGGTATTTTACTGCCCCCTGCTGTTTAAAAAAAGTCATTTTGTCACACTACTCAACTATAATTAATATTTAGACTTTATAAATTCACTATTTTAACATTTACAATAACATTTAGTCAAAAATCGTCTATTGAAGTGACAATTGAGTCACACTGGCTCCTGAAGTTCCAAATGTCTCTATCTACATCAGAATGAGCGTGTGTAGATTAAATGATATGAAAAACATGGCCTATTGTATAAGTAGGCTGTAATAGCACTGTTGTCCACTAGATGGAGCAGCAGCATTAGATATTTTTAATCTTTTTTTATCAGCTTTCAGCATTGGCTAACAAACAAATGCTTAAAGCATTTTCTTTAATTAGTTTTATATTATTACATTGCAAAGTTATATGTGAAATGCTCATATACCATTAAAACAGATTTTCACAATAACATATCCCAAAAATGTGTGTGTGTGTGTGTGTGTGTGTGTGTGTGTGTGTGTGTGTGTGTGTGTAAGCATGCATTATGGAGTTAACATGAAAAAAATGGTTTGCTTCACTGGAGAATACTGGAGAAACAAAGTAGTTGAAAATGAAAGTGAGCCAATAAGTGGTCTTCTACTGCCCTCTGCTGGCCACTCTTCTTATTAATTGTCTTTTTTTGTATATAGACACTATAAAATCACTTAAATAACAATTACTATTATAACACATTCATATTTTGTCAGAGTTTATCACTTCAATTGTTCTTATGCTTCATATAATTGCTATCAACGTGGTAAATCATGGTAAATAACGCCAGAAACATGGTAAATCATAGTAAAAAAGGTAAATCATGCTAGAATCCTTGTAAATTATTCTAGAATGTGCTATATCATGGTAAATCATCATATAACATGGTATATCAAGGTAAACTATGGAAAATCATGTAAGATTCATGGTAAATCATACTGGAACATGGTAAATCATGAAAAATCACACTGAAATGTAGTATATCATGGTAAATCATGCTTGCTACATAAAACTTAATGTCTTTTGATGCTTTTGTGCTTAACGGCCTGAAAGGCCTTAACTGCTTGAACACCGCTAAATGCTGCTTGCAGCTTTAATTATTATTATTATTCTCCGTTAAAACGCATCGTGCAGACCAAACCGTAAGTGCTGGAGCTCTGAAACTTTGTCAGATGGTAGTACAAAAATCGAGGAGAGGTTCAGAGAGTATGACCCCGATTGGCCTATAGGTGGCGCTACAGCAATCAATTGCGCGTAACTGCTCATAACTCCTAAACCGTAAGGCGTAGACTCAAGTGTCTTATATCATTGGAAAGCTGGACTCTTAACTTAAAAAACGTATATCTCCGATTTCATTTCCGCCATGATAGATTTTCCGCCATTTTGAATTTTGTCGAAAAACTACTTTTGCGAACTAGTCCCTGGTTTTTTGCCCGATCGGAACCAAACCAGTGCCAAAATGCTCTCTGGAGTCTGAATATCAATAATTATCAAAAAAAAGTTGAAATTTTGATTAACTGTCGCTAGAGGGTGCAAAATAAATGTTGTGGGCGGAGCCTATTTTACTAAAATGGCTATAACTCAAGAAGTAAATGAGATAGCTTCACCAAACTCGGTACACATGTGAATGAGTTGATTTTGAGGTCACAGTAAAAAAATTGCGTCGATCTAACACTAGGTGGCGCTATAACATTAAAAAAACATAAAAGGGGATGTGGCCACCTGACCGTTAGTCCGATTGACTTGAAAATTGGTATGCAGTGTCTTGGTCCAAGGTGCCATGTATGTGTAAAAGGATATTGGCGTATCTCAAAAAACATGGCCGCCATCGGCCAATGAAGTTTGAGCACCTGTGAGACGAGGTTAACGGAGGCCGATCGGAACGAAACTCTATGGGCATGTTCGACTCATGGCCCAAGAGGTCTGTAAGAGTTTTGAAAGAAATCGGCCACTAGTTGGCGCTAACGAGTTTTACGGCTCTGTAATCACGTGGTGTTGCACACATCCCCACAATATGCATATCATTTGATAGATCTCCTCATGTTGAACAACTTTGCCTCTAGAACCATTGCTGTCAATTAAACCGTTCATTAAATATTCACGAATATGTTAAAAACCTACTTTTGCGAACTAGTCCCTGGTTTTTCGCCCGATCGGAACCAGACCAGTCTAGGACAATTCTCTGGACTCTCTAGATTAATAATTATCAAAAAAAAGTTGAACTTTGCCCTTTGCTTCGCTATAACAGGGTCATTTATAAAAGGGGTGTGTCAAAACACACTCATAAGCCTATAAATCATAAATAAAAACTCAGAACTTCACAAAAATTGATGAGCATATGTGTCATACCATGGTGAAGAAGCATGCAAAGTTCCATGGAGATCGGACAATAGGTGGCGCTATAACTGTTGAAAAGCTTTAAAACCATACATTTCCTATGGTAAATTGCCTGTATTGGCTGTAAATGGTCTTTTCCATCTATGATCGTATAATTTTCAAATCTTAATGTTTAAAACCAGTGCAGTACAATTATCTGGACTCTCTAGATCAATAATTATCAGAAAAGGTATAATTACTTAATTTGGATGGCTATAATAGAGTGTAAATTGGATGGCTATAACAGCTATAACAGCTTGGATGGCTACAACAGCCAATAAGTGGTATTTTACTGCCCCCTGCTGTCATTTCATCATACTGCTCTCTAATATTTAGGTGTTCAAGCACGAAGTGCTGAAAACCTATTGTAATTGTACTGATTTTTAGGTGTTCAAGCACGAAGTGCTGAAAACCTATTGTAATTGTACTGATTTTTAGGTGTTCAAGCACGAAGTGCTGAAAACCTATTGTTTCTGTACTGATTTTTATTATTATTATTATTCTCCGTTAAAACGCATCGTGCAGACCAAACCGTAAGTGCTGGAGCTCTGAAACTTTGTCAGATGGTAGTACAAAAATCGAGGAGAGGTTCAGAGAGTATGACCCCGATTGGCCTATAGGTGGCGCTACAGCAATCAATTGCGCGTAACTGCTCATAACTCCTAAACCGTAAGGCGTAGACTCAAGTGTCTTATATCATTGGAAAGCTGGACTCTTAACTTAAAAAACGTATATCTCCGATTTCATTTCCGCCATGATAGATTTTCCGCCATTTTGAATTTTGTCGAAAAACTACTTTTGCGAACTAGTCCCTGGTTTTTTGCCCGATCGGAACCAAACCAGTGCCAAAATGTTCTCTGGAGTCTGAATATCAATAATTATCAAAAAAAAGTTGAAATTTTGATTAACTGTCGCTAGAGGGCCCAAAATGAATGTTGTGGGCGGAGCCTATTTTACTAAAATGGCTATAACTCAAGAAGTAAATGAGATAGCTTCACCAAACTCGGTACACATGTGAATGAGTTGATTTTGAGGTCACAGTAAAAAAATTGCGTCGATCTAACACTAGGTGGCGCTATAACATTAAAAAAACATAAAAGGGGGTGTGGCCACCTGACTGTTAGTCCGATTGACCTGAAAATTGGTATGCAGTGTCTTGGTCCAAGGCCCCATGTATGTGTAAAAGGATATTGGCGTATCTCAAAAAACATGGCCGCCATCGGCCAATAAAGTTTGAGCACCTGTGAGACGAGGTTAACGGAGGCCAATCGGAACGAAACTCAATGGGCATGTTCGACTCATGGCCCAAGAGGTCTGTAAGAGTTTTGAAAGAAATCGGCCACTAGTTGGCGCTAACGAGTTTTACGGCTCTGTAATCACGTGGTGTTGCACACATCCCCACAAAATGCATATCATTTGATAGATCTCCTCATGATGAACAACTTTGCCTCTAGAACCATTGCTGTCAATCAAACCGTTCATTAAATATTCACGAATATGTTAAAAACCTACTTTTGCGAACTAGTCCCTGGTTTTTCGCCCGATCGGAACCAGACCAGTCTTGGACAATTCTCTGGACTCTCTAGATCAATAATTATCAAAAAAAAGTTGAAATTTGGCATTTGGTTGGCTATAACAGGGTCATTTATAAAATGGGCGTGGCAAAATATAGTCAAAAGCCTATAAATCCTATACGAAAACTCAGAACTTCCCAAAGATTGGTGAGCATATGTGACATAAAATCCTTAAAAAGCATGCCAAATTTTATGGAGATCGGACCATAGGTGGCGCTATAACTGTTAAAAAGCTTTGAAACAATGTATTTCCTATGGCAAATTGCCTGTATTTGCTGTAAATGGTGTTTTGCATTTATTATGTAATGTTCATATCATAATGTTCAAAACCAGTGCTGTACAATTCTCTGGACTCTCTAGATCAATAATTATCAGAAAAAGTTGAACAACTTCATTTGGATGGCTATAATAGGGTCACTTCACAATGGAGCCATGACCTAGTGTCCCCAAAAGCTTATATCTCTTCAATGAATGCTCAGATCTTCTTAAAAACAAGTCAGAACATGTGCCATATGTCTCCAAACAATCATGACAAATTTCAGACAGATCGGACAAAATTTGTCTCTATAACAGTTAAAAATGAGAAAATTAAATGAATATAATGGCACATTAAGCCAATAAGTAGTATTTTACTTCCCCCTGCTGTTTAAAAAAAGTCATTTTGTCACACTACTCAACTATAATTAATATTTAGACTTTATAAACTCACTATTTTAACATTTACAATAACATTTAGTCAAAAATCGTCTATTGAAGTGACAATTGAGTCACACTGGCTCCTGAAGTTCCAAATGTCTCTATCTACATCAGAATGAGCGTGTGTAGATTAAATGATATGAAAAACATGGCCTATTGTATAAGTAGGCTGTAATAGCACTGTTGTCCACTAGATGGAGCAGCAGCATTAGATATTTTTAATCTTTTTTTATCAGCTTTCAGCATTGGCTAACAAACAAATGCTTAAAGCATTTTCTTTAATTAGTTTTATATTATTACATTGCAAAGAAATATGTGAAATGCTCATATACCATTAAAACAGATTTTCACAATAACATATCCCAAAAATGTGTGTGTGTGTGTGTGTGTGTGTGTGTGTGTGTGTGTGTGTGTGTGTGTGTGTGTGTGTGTGTGTGTGTGTGTGTGTGTGTGTGTGTGTATGTGTGTGTAAGCATGCATTATGGAGTTAACATGAAAAAAATGGTTTGCTTCACTGGAGAATACTGGAGAAACAAAGTAGTTGAAAATGAAAGTGAGCCAATAAGTGGTCTTCTGCTGCCCTCTGCTGGCCACTCTTCTTATTAATAGTCTTTTTTTATTTAAGGCTATATTAAGGCTTTTTATTAAAAGCCTTAAAGGCCTTAACTGCTTGAACACCGCTAAATGCTGCTTGCAGCTTTAATTAGGTGTTCAAGCACGAAGTGCTGAAAACCTATTGTAATTGTACTGATTTTTATTAGGTGTTCAAGCACGAAGTGCTGAAAACCTATTGTATTTGTACTGATTTTTATTATTAGGTGTTCAAGCACGAAGTGCTGAAAACCTATTGTAATTGTACTGATTTTTATTATTATTATTATTATTATTATTATTTTCCCCTAAAACGCATCGTGCAGACCAAACCGTAAGTGCTGGAGCTCTGAAACTTTGTCAGATGGTAGTACAAAAATCGAGGAGAGGTTCAGAGAGTATGACCCCGATTGGCCTATAGGTGGCGCTACAGCAATCAATTGCGCGTAACTGCTCATAACTCCTAAACCGTAAGGCGTAGACTCAAGTGTCTTATATCATTGGAAAGCTGGACTCTTAACTTAAAAAACGTATATCTCCGATTTCATTTCCGCCATGATAGATTTTCCGCCATTTTGAATTTTGTTTAAAAACGACTTTTGCAAACTAGTCCCTGGTTTTTTGCCCGATCGGAACCAAACCAGTGTAGAAATGTTCTCTGGAGTCTGAATATCAATAATCATTGAAAAAAAGTTGAATTTTCGATTTCCGGTTGCTAGGGGGCGCAAAATGAACGTTATGGGAGGAGCCTATTTTACTATAATGGCTATAACTCGAGAAGTAAATGAGATATATTCACCAAACTTGACAGACATGTGTATGAGGACAGTCTGGGGTCACAGTAAAAAAACCGCGTCGATCTAACACTAGGTGGCGCTATAACATTAAAAAAACATAAAAGGGGGTGTGGCCACCTGACCGTTAGTCCGATTGACCTGAAAATTGGTATGCTGTGTCTTGGTCCAAGGCCCCATGTATGTGTAAAAGGATATTGGCGTATCTCAAAAAACATGGCCGCCATCGGCCAATGAAGTTTGAGCACCTGTGAGACGAGGTTAACGGAGGCCAAACGGAACGAAACTCAATGGGCATGTTCGACTCATGGCCCAAGAGGTCTGTAAGAGTTTTGAAAGAAATCGGCCACTAGTTGGCGCTAACGAGTTTTACGGCTCTGTAATCACGTGGTGTTGCACACATCCCCACAAAATGCATATCATTTGATAGATCTCCTCATGATGAACAACTTTGCCTCTAGAACCATTGCTGTCAATCAAACCGTTTATTAAATATTCACGAATATGTTGAAAACCTACTTTTGCGAACTAGTCCTAGGTTTTTCGCCCGATCGGAACCAGACCAGTCTAGGACAATTCTCTGGACTCTCTAGATCAATAATCATTGAAAAAAAGTTGAACTTTGTCCTTTGGTTTGCTATAACAGGGTCATTTAGAAAATGGGCGTGACAAAATACACTCAAAAGCCTATAAATCATAAATAAAAACTCAGAACTTCACAAAAATTGGTGAGCATATGTGACATAACATCATTAACAAGCATGCAAAGTTTTATGGAGATCGGACAATAGGTGGCGCTATAACAGTTGAAAAGGTTTAAAACCATGTATTTCCTATGGTAAATTGCCTGTATTGGCTGTAAATGGTGTGTTCCATCTATGATCATATAATATTTATATCATAATGTTCAAAATCAGTTCAGTACAATTCTCTGGACTCTCTAGATAAATAATTATCAGAAAAGTTATAACTTCTTCATTTGGATGCCTATAATAGGGTCACTTCAATATGAAGCCTTTACCAAGAAAGCCTATATCTCTTCAATGAATGCTCAGATCTTCTTAAAAACAAGTCAGAACATGTGACTCTAAATAAGATAAGAAATAATGCATCTATAACAGTTAAAAAGGTTAAAGTTATAACATAATGGCATATTAAGCCAATAAATGATATTCTACTGCCCCCTGCTGTTTAAAATAGTCATTTTGTCAAGCTACTAACTACTAATATTCTATAATTCTTATTTAGAGTTTATAAAATCACTATTTTAACATTTACACTCACATTTTGTCAAAATGCATCTATTGAAGTATTACTATTGACCATTGTGTCACGGACAAATGTTAATCCTGAATGAGACACAGTTCAGATCACTTTATCTACAACAGAATGTGTGTGTGTAGTCCCAAGTTTCTGAATAAATCCTGAATAATCTGATTAATAGCTTGCAAAGACATATTTTAATGGTCTATAAGCATTTCATATATTTTCATAATGACTTGTGTGTGTGTCTAGATATGAGTCACAAAAGCACCTGTGAAAACACTTTATTAATAAGTATAATGGCCAGCAAAGGGCAGTAGAAGACCACTTATTGGCTCACTCTCATTTTGACAGACTTGATTTTCACCAGTATATCATGGTAAATCATGCTAGCAATGTGATGAATCATAGTAAATCATGCTACAATCCTGATAAATCATTCTAGAATGTGGTATATCATGGTCAATCATCCTATAACATGGTAAATCAAGGTAAACTAAGATAAATCATGCTATAAACATATTAAATCATACTAGATTGTGTTCAGTTGTGGTAAATCATGCTAGAACAGGGTAAATCATGGTGAATCATACTAGAACTTGGTATACCATGGTAAACTATGGTAAATCATGCTACATTCATGGTAAATCATGAAAATCACACTGAAATGGGGTATATCATGGTAAATCATGCTAAAATTGTCTGTATTGGCTGTAAATGGTATTTTCCATCTATTATGTCAGTGTTTAAATGTATGCTAAATAAAACTTAATGTCTTTTGGTGCTTTTGTGCTTTACGGCCTTAAAGGCCTTAACTGCTTGAACACCGCTAAATGCTGCTTGCAGCTTTAATTATTATTATTATTATTATTATTCTGCCGTAAAACGCGTCGTGCAGACCAAACCGTAAGTGCTAGAGACTTCATATTTGGGATTAAGGTAGCACAGAAATCGAGGAGAGGTTGAGAGAGTATGAGCCCGATTGGCCCATAGGTGGCGCTATAGTAACAAAAACGCGAAAGTGATCATAACTCCTAGACCCTATGTCGTAGACTCAAGTGTCTTATATCATTGGAAATCTGGACTCTTGACTTAAAAAACGTATATCTCCGATTTCATTTCCGGTATGCAAATTTTTCCGCCATTTTGAATTTTGTCAAAAAACTACTTTTGCGAACTAGTCCCTGGTTTTTCGCCCGATCGGAACCAAACCAGTGCAGAAATGTTCTCTGGAGTCTGAATATCAATAATTATCAAAAAAAAGTCGAATTTTCAATTTCCGGTCGCTATGGGGCGCAAAATGAACGTTGTGGGAGGAGCCTATTTTACTAAAATGGCTATAACTCAAGAAGGAAATGAGATATCTTCACCAAACTTGGTCCACATATTAATGAGCTCAATTTGAGGTCACAGTAAAAAAACCGCGTCGATCTAACACTAGGTGGCGCTATAACATTAAAAAAACATAAAAGGGGGTGTGGCCACCTGACCGTTAGTCCGATTGACCTGAAAATTGGTATGCAGTGTCTTGGTCCAAGGCCCCATGTATGTGTAAAAGGATATTGGCGTATCTCAAAAAACATGGCCGCCATCGGCCAATAAAGTTTGAGCACCTGTGAGACGAGGTTAACGGAGGCCAATCGGAACGAAACTCAATGGGCATGTTCGACTCATGGCCTAAGAGGTCTGTAAGAGTTTTGAAAGAAATCGGCCACTAGTTGGCGCTAACGAGTTTTACGGCTCTGTAATCACGTGGTGTTGCAGACATCCCCACAAAATGCATATCATTTGATAGATCTCCTCATGATGAACAACTTTGCCTCTAGAACCATTGCTGTCAATCAAACCGTTCATTAAATATTCACGAATATGTTAAAAACCTACTTTTGCAAACTAGTCCCTGGTTTTTTGCCCGATCGGAATCAGACCAGTCTAGGACAATTCTCTGGACTCTCTAGATCAATAATTATTGAAAAAAAGTTGAACTTTTTAATTTTTCTTATGGTATTATAGGGTTATTTAGAAAAGGGGCGTGACAAAATGCACCCAAAAGCCTATAAATCATAAATAAAAACTCAGAACTTCACAAAAATTGATGAGCATATGTGTCATACCATGGTGAAGAAGCATGCAATGTTTCATGGAGATCGGACAATAGGTGGCGCTATAACTGTTGAAAAGCTTTAAACCCATGTATTTCCTATGGTAAATTGCCTGTATTGGCTGTAAATGGTCTTTTCCATCTATGATCGTATAATTTTCATATCTAAATGTTTAAAACCAGTGCAGTACAATTATCTGGACTCTCTAGATCAATAATTATCAGAAAAGGTATAATTACTTCATTTGGATGGCTATAATAGAGTGTAAATCGGATGGCTATAACAGCTATAACAGCTTGGATGGCTATAACAGCCAATAAGTGGTATTTTACTGCCCCCTGCTGTCATTTCATCATACTACTCTCTAATATTTTTATATATAATTGATATTTAGACTTTATTAAATCATTATTTTAACATTTACAATCACATTTTGTCAAAATGCATCTATTGCTCTGTACTCTCTACAACAATAATTATAGGAAAATGTATAACTTCTTCATTTGGATGACTATAATAGGGTCACTTCAATATGTAGCCTTGACCGAAAGCCAATATCTTTTCAATAAATGCTCATAGCTTCTTAAAAAAAGGTCGAGAACAGCTATAACAGCTTGAAAAAGGCTAACAGCCAATAAGTGGTATTTTACTGCCCCCTGCTGTTTAAAAAAAGTCATTTTGTCACACTACTCAACTATAATTAATATTTAGACTTTATAAATTCACTATTTTAACATTTACAATAACATTTAGTCAAAAATCGTCTATTGAAGTGACAATTGAGTCACACTGGCTCCTGAAGTTCCAAATGTCTCTATCTACATCAGAATGAGCGTGTGTAGATTAAATGAAATGAAAAACATGGCCTATTGTATAAGTAGGCTGTAATAGCACTGTTGTCCACTAGATGGAGCAGCAGCATTAGATATTTTTAATCTTTTTTTTTATCAGCTTTCAGCATTGGCTAACAAACAAATGCTTAAAGCATTTTCTTTAATTAGTTTTATATTATTACATTGCAAAGAAATATGTGAAATGCTCATATACCATTAAAACAGATTTTCACAATAACATATCCAAAAATGTGTGTGTGTGTGTGTGTGTGTGTGTGTGTGTGTGTGTGTGTGTGTGTGTGTGTGTGTGTGTGTGTGTGTGTGTGTAAGCATGCATTATGGAGTTAACATGAAAAAAATGGTTTGCTTCACTGGAGAATACTGGAGAAACAAAGTAGTTGAAAATGAAAGTGAGCCAATAAGTGGTCTTCTACTGCCCTCTGCTGGCCACTCTTCTTATTAATTGTCTTTTTTTGTATATAGACACTATAAAATCACTTAAATAACAATTACTATTATAACACATTCATATTTTGTCAGAGTTTATCACTTCAATTGTTCTTATGCTTCATATAATTGCTATCAACGTGGTAAATCATGGTAAATAACGCCAGAAACATGGTAAATCATAGTAAAAAAGGTAAATCATGCTAGAATCCTGGTAAATTATTCTAGAATGTGCTATATCATGGTAAATCATCATATAACATGGTATATCAAGGTAAACTATGGAAAATCATGTAAGATTCATGGTAAATCATACTGGAACATGGTAAATCATGGAAAATCACACTGAAATGTAGTATATCATGGTAAATCATGCTTGCTACATAAAACTTAATGTCTTTTGATGCTTTTGTGCTTAACGGCCTGAAAGGCCTTAACTGCTTGAACACCGCTAAATGCTGCTTGCAGCTTTAATTATTATTATTATTATTATTATTATTATTATTATTTTCCCCTAAAACGCATCGTGCAGCCCAAACCGTAAGTGCTGGAGCTCTGAAACTTTGTCAGATGGTAGTACAAAAATCGAGGAGAGGTTCAGAGAGTATGACCCCGATTGGCCTATAGGTGGCGCTACAGCAATCAATTGCGCGTAACTGCTCATAACTCCTAAACCGTAAGGCGTAGACTCAAGTGTCTTATATCATTGGAAAGCTGGACTCTTAACTTAAAAAACGTATATCTCCGATTTCATTTCCGCCATGATAGATTTTCCGCCATTTTGAATTTTGTTAAAAAACGACTTTTGCAAACTAGTCCCTGGTTTTTTGCCCGATCGGAACCAAACCAGTGTAGAAATGTTCTCTGGAGTCTGAATATCAATAATCATTGAAAAAAAGTTGAATTTTCGATTTCCGGTTGCTAGGGGGCGCAAAATGAACGTTGTGGGAGGAGCCTATTTTACTATAATGGCTATAACTCGAGAAGTAAATGAGATATCTTCACCAAACTTGACACACATGTGTATGAGGACAGTCTGGGGTCACAGTAAAAAAACCGCGTCGATCTAACACTAGGTGGCGCTATAACATTAAAAAAACATAAAAGGGGGTGTGGCCACCTGACCGTTAGTCCGATTGACCTGAAAATTGGTATGCAGTGTCTTGGTCCAAGGCCCCATGTATGTGTAAAAGGATATTGGCGTATCTCAAAAAACATGGCCGCCATCGGCCAATGAAGTTTGAGCACCTGTGAGACGAGGTTAACGGAGGCCAATCGGAACGAAACTCAATGGGCATGTTCAACTCATGGCCCAAGAGGTCTGTAAGAGTTTTGAAAGAAATCGGCCACTAGTTGGCGCTAACGAGTTGTATGGCTCTGTAATCACGTGGTGTTGCACACATCCCCACAAAATGCATATCATTTGATAGATCTCCTCATGATGAACAACTTTGCCTCTAGAACCATTGCTGTCAATCAAACCGTTCATTAAATATTCACGAATATGTTAAAAACCTACTTTTGCGAACTAGTCCCTGGTTTTTCGCCCAATCGAAACCAGACCAGTCTAGGACAATTCTCTGGACTCTCTAGATTAATAATTATTAAAAAAAAGTTGAAATTTTGCATTTGGTTGGCTATAACAGGGTCATTTATAAAATGGGCGTGGCAAAATATAGTCAAAAGCCTATAAGTCCTATACGAAAACTCAGAACTTCACAAAAATTGGTGAGCATATGTGACATAACATCCTTAAAAACCATGCCAAATTTTATGGAGATCGGACCATAGGTGGCGCTATAACTGTTAAAAAGCTTTGAAACAATGTATTTCCTATGGCAAATTGCCTGTATTTGCTGTAAATGGTGTTTTGCATTTATTATCATGTAATGTTCATATCATAATGTTCAAAACCAGTGCAGTACAATTCTCTGGACTCTCTAGATCAATAATTATCAGAAAAGTTATAACTTCTTCATTTGGATGGCTATAATAGGGTCACTTCAATATGAAGCCTTTACCAAGAAAGCCTATATATCTTCAATGAATGCTCAGATCTTCTTAAAAACAAGTCAGAACATGTGACTCTAAATAAGATAAGAAATAATGCATCTATAACAGTTAAAAAGGTTAAAGTTATAACATAATGGCATATTAAGCCAATAAGTGGTATTCTACTGCCCCCTGCTGTTTAAAATAGTCATTTTGTCATGCTACTAACTAATATAATTCTATAATTGTTATTTAGACTTTATAAAATCACTATTTTAACATTTACACTCACATTTAGTCAAAATTCATCTATTGAAGTATTGCTACTGACTATTGTGGCACATTGAGAAATGTGAATCCTGAAGGAGACTTGCAGTAAACATTTTTTTCCATCACATAGTTCAAATGTCTGTATCTACAACAGAATGTGTGTGTGTAGTCCTATATTTCTGAATAAATGCTGAATAATCGGATTAATAGATTACAAAGACATTATGTGAAATGCTTATAGACCATTAAAGTATATTTTCATAATGACACATCCCAATAGCATTGAAAAAATCAACAACAACATTTGTATTTGTGTGTGTGTGTGTGTGTGTGTGTGTGTGTGTGTGTGTGTGTGTGTGTGTGTGTGTGTGTGTGTGTGTGTGTGTGTGTGTGTGTAAGCATATGTCTAAATAAGATACCTGTGAAAACACTTTATTAATAAGTATAATGGCCAGCAGAGGGCAGTAGAAGACCACTTATTGGCTCAGTTTCATTTTGACAGACTTGATTTTCATCACTATTCTACACTAAAGCAAACCTGTTTTTCCATGTTAACTATTATAAGACAATCATTTTTTGTCAGTTTATCACTTCATGGCTATTGACACTTCACATCAATGCTAGCAATGTGGTAAATCATGATAAATAACGATAGAAACATGGTAAATCATAGTAAATAATACTATTACATGGAGTATCATGGCAAATCATGCTAGCAATGTGATGAATCATGGTAAATCATGCTACAATCCTGGTAAATCATTCTAGAATGTGGTATATTATGGTAAATCATTCTATAACATGGTAAATCATGGTAAATCATTCTATAACATGGTAAATCATGGTTAACTATGATAAATCATGCTAGAATCATATTAAATCATACTAGAATGTGTTCAATTGTGGTAAACCATGCTAGAGCAGGGTAAATCATGGTGAATCATACTAGAACTTGGTATATCATGGTAAACTATGGTAAATCAGGCTAGATTCATGGTAAATCATACTGGAACATGGTAAATCATGAAAAATCACGCTAAAATTTGGTATATCATGGTAAATCATGCTAAAACAAGGTCTATTCCATCTATGATGTCAGTGTTTCATGCTTGCTACATGAAACTTAATGTCTTTTGATGCTTTTGAGCTTAACTACCTTAACTGCCTTAACTGCTTGAACACCGCTAAATGCTGCTTGCAGCTTTAATTAGGTGTTCAAGCACGAAGTGCTGAAAACCTATTGTAATTGCTATTTGAAAAAAAAAAAAACCTAAAACGCATCGTGCAGCCCAAACCGTAAGGCCTAGAGACTTGAAACTCGGCCAGATGGTAGGGCCTCAGTTTGGGGAGAACCTATCAGAGTATGACCCCGATTGGCCCATAGGTGGCGCTACAGCAACCAAAAGTACTAAATTACCCATAACTCCTCGACCGTTTGACCTAGAATCAAGGTTTTCACACCACTGTGTTCCTTGGCTCAAGACGGACAAGATGTATATCTCGGATTGTCGATTTGAGCGAAGAAAAAATTGTTATGGCCAATTTTGTCCAAAACCTACTTTTGCGAACTAGTCCCTGGTTTTTTGCCTGATCGGAACCAGACCAGTCTAGGACAATTCTCTGGACTCTCTAGATCAATAATTATCAAAAAAAAGTTGAACTTTGCCCTTTGGTTCACTGTAACAGGGTCATTTAGAAAAGGGGGCGTGTCAAAATACACTCAAAAGCCTATAAATCATAAATAAAAACTCAGAACTTCACAAAAATTGATGAGCACATGTGTCCTAACATGGTGAAGAAGCATGCAAAGTTTCATGGAGATCGGACCTTAGGTGGCGCTATAACGGGCAAAAAGGTCCCCTATTATTAGGTGTTCAAGCACGAAGTGCTGAAAACCTATTGTAATTGCTATTTGAAAAAAAAAAAAAACCTAAAACGCATCGTGCAGCCCAAACCGTAAGGCCTAGAGACTTGAAACTCGGCCAGATGGTAGGGCCTCAGTTTGGGGAGAACCTATCAGAGTATGACCCCGATTGGCCCATAGGTGGCGCTACAGCAACCAAAAGTACTAAATTACCCATAACTCCTCGACCGTTTGACCTAGAATCAAGCTTTTCACACCACTGTGTTCCTTGGCTCAAGACGGACAAGATGTATATCTCGGATTGTCGATTTGAGCGAAGAAAAAATTGTTATGGCCAATTTTGTCCAAAACCTACTTTTGCGAACTAGTCCCTGGTTTTTTGCCTGATCGGAACCAGACCAGTCTAGGACAATTCTCTGGACTCTCTAGATCAATAATTATCAAAAAAAAGTTGAACTTTGCCCTTTGGTTCACTGTAACAGGGTCATTTAGAAAAGGGGGCGTGTCAAAATACACTCAAAAGCCTATAAATCATAAATAAAAACTCAGAACTTCACAAAAATTGATGAGCACATGTGTCCTAACATGGTGAAGAAGCATGCAAAGTTTCATGGAGATCGGACCTTAGGTGGCGCTATAACGGGCAAAAAGGTCCCCTATTATTAGGTGTTCAAGCACGAAGTGCTGAAAACCTATTGTAATTGCTATTTGAAAAAAAAAAAAAACCTAAAACGCATCGTGCAGCCCAAACCGTAAGGCCTAGAGACTTGAAACTCGGCCAGATGGTAGGGCCTCAGTTTGGGGAGAACCTATCAGAGTATGACCCCGATTGGCCCATAGGTGGCGCTACAGCAACCAAAAGTACTAAATTACCCATAACTCCTCGACCGTTTGACCTAGAATCAAGGTTTTCACACCACTGTGTTCCTTGGCTCAAGACGGACAAGATGTATATCTCGGATTGTCGATTTGAGCGAAGAAAAAATTGTTATGGCCAATTTTGTCCAAAACCTACTTTTGCGAACTAGTCCCTGGTTTTTTGCCTGATCGGAACCAGACCAGTCTAGGACAATTCTCTGGACTCTCTAGATCAATAATTATCAAAAAAAAGTTGAACTTTGCCCTTTGGTTCACTGTAACAGGGTCATTTAGAAAAGGGGGCGTGTCAAAATACACTCAAAAGCCTATAAATCATAAATAAAAACTCAGAACTTCACAAAAATTGATGAGCACATGTGTCCTAACATGGTGAAGAAGCATGCAAAGTTTCATGGAGATCGGACCTTAGGTGGCGCTATAACGGGCAAAAAGGTCCCCTATTATTAGGTGTTCAAGCACGAAGTGCTGAAAACCTATTGTAATTGCTATTTGAAAAAAAAAAAAAACCTAAAACGCATCGTGCAGCCCAAACCGTAAGGCCTAGAGACTTGAAACTCGGCCAGATGGTAGGGCCTCAGTTTGGGGAGAACCTATCAGAGTATGACCCCGATTGGCCCATAGGTGGCGCTACAGCAACCAAAAGTACTAAATTACCCATAACTCCTCGACCGTTTGACCTAGAATCAAGCTTTTCACACCACTGTGTTCCTTGGCTCAAGACGGACAAGATGTATATCTCGGATTGTCGATTTGAGCGAAGAAAAAATTGTTATGGCCAATTTTGTCCAAAACCTACTTTTGCGAACTAGTCCCTGGTTTTTTGCCTGATCGGAACCAGACCAGTCTAGGACAATTCTCTGGACTCTCTAGATCAATAATTATCAAAAAAAAGTTGAACTTTGCCCTTTGGTTCACTGTAACAGGGTCATTTAGAAAAGGGGGCGTGTCAAAATACACTCAAAAGCCTATAAATCATAAATAAAAACTCAGAACTTCACAAAAATTGATGAGCACATGTGTCCTAACATGGTGAAGAAGCATGCAAAGTTTCATGGAGATCGGACCTTAGGTGGCGCTATAACGGGCAAAAAGGTCCCCTATTATTAGGTGTTCAAGCACGAAGTGCTGAAAACCTATTGTAATTGCTATTTGAAAAAAAAAAAAAACCTAAAACGCATCGTGCAGCCCAAACCGTAAGGCCTAGAGACTTGAAACTCGGCCAGATGGTAGGGCCTCAGTTTGGGGAGAACCTATCAGAGTATGACCCCGATTGGCCCATAGGTGGCGCTACAGCAACCAAAAGTACTAAATTACCCATAACTCCTCGACCGTTTGACCTAGAATCAAGGTTTTCACACCACTGTGTTCCTTGGCTCAAGACGGACAAGATGTATATCTCGGATTGTCGATTTGAGCTAAGAAAAAATTGTTATGGCCAATTTTGTCCAAAACCTACTTTTGCGAACTAGTCCCTGGTTTTTTGCCTGATCGGAACCAGACCAGTCTAGGACAATTCTCTGGACTCTCTAGATCAATAATTATCAAAAAAAAGTTGAACTTTGCCCTTTGGTTCACTGTAACAGGGTCATTTAGAAAAGGGGGCGTGTCAAAATACACTCAAAAGCCTATAAATCATAAATAAAAACTCAGAACTTCACAAAAATTGATGAGCACATGTGTCCTAACATGGTGAAGAAGCATGCAAAGTTTCATGGAGATCGGACCTTAGGTGGCGCTATAACGGGCAAAAAGGTCCCCTATTATTAGGTGTTCAAGCACGAAGTGCTGAAAACCTATTGTAATTGCTATTTGAAAAAAAAAAAAAACCTAAAACGCATCGTGCAGCCCAAACCGTAAGGCCTAGAGACTTGAAACTCGGCCAGATGGTAGGGCCTCAGTTTGGGGAGAACCTATCAGAGTATGACCCCGATTGGCCCATAGGTGGCGCTACAGCAACCAAAAGTACTAAATTACCCATAACTCCTCGACCGTTTGACCTAGAATCAAGCTTTTCACACCACTGTGTTCCTTGGCTCAAGACGGACAAGATGTATATCTCGGATTGTCGATTTGAGCGAAGAAAAAATTGTTATGGCCAATTTTGTCCAAAACCTACTTTTGCGAACTAGTCCCTGGTTTTTTGCCTGATCGGAACCAGACCAGTCTAGGACAATTCTCTGGACTCTCTAGATCAATAATTATCAAAAAAAAGTTGAACTTTGCCCTTTGGTTCACTGTAACAGGGTCATTTAGAAAAGGGGGCGTGTCAAAATACACTCAAAAGCCTATAAATCATAAATAAAAACTCAGAACTTCACAAAAATTGATGAGCACATGTGTCCTAACATGGTGAAGAAGCATGCAAAGTTTCATGGAGATCGGACCTTAGGTGGCGCTATAACGGGCAAAAAGGTCCCCTATTATTAGGTGTTCAAGCACGAAGTGCTGAAAACCTATTGTAATTGCTATTTGAAAAAAAAAAAAAACCTAAAACGCATCGTGCAGCCCAAACCGTAAGGCCTAGAGACTTGAAACTCGGCCAGATGGTAGGGCCTCAGTTTGGGGAGAACCTATCAGAGTATGACCCCGATTGGCCCATAGGTGGCGCTACAGCAACCAAAAGTACTAAATTACCCATAACTCCTCGACCGTTTGACCTAGAATCAAGGTTTTCACACCACTGTGTTCCTTGGCTCAAGACGGACAAGATGTATATCTCGGATTGTCGATTTGAGCTAAGAAAAAAATTGTTATGGCCAATTTTGTCCAAAACCTACTTTTGCGAACTAGTCCCTGGTTTTTTGCCTGATCGGAACCAGACCAGTCTAGGACAATTCTCTGGACTCTCTAGATCAATAATTATCAAAAAAAAGTTGAACTTTGCCCTTTGGTTCACTGTAACAGGGTCATTTAGAAAAGGGGGCGTGTCAAAATACACTCAAAAGCCTATAAATCATAAATAAAAACTCAGAACTTCACAAAAATTGATGAGCACATGTGTCCTAACATGGTGAAGAAGCATGCAAAGTTTCATGGAGATCGGACCTTAGGTGGCGCTATAACGGGCAAAAAGGTCCCCTATTATTAGGTGTTCAAGCACGAAGTGCTGAAAACCTATTGTAATTGCTATTTGAAAAAAAAAAAAAACCTAAAACGCATCGTGCCGCCCAAACCGTAAGGCCTAGAGACTTGAAACTCGGCCAGATGGTAGGGCCTCAGTTTGGGGAGAACCTATCAGAGTATGACCCCGATTGGCCCATAGGTGGCGCTACAGCAACCAAAAGTACTAAATTACCCATAACTCCTCGACCGTTTGACCTAGAATCAAGCTTTTCACACCACTGTGTTCCTTGGCTCAAGACGGACAAGATGTATATCTCGGATTGTCGATTTGAGCGAAGAAAAAATTGTTATGGCCAATTTTGTCCAAAACCTACTTTTGCGAACTAGTCCCTGGTTTTTTGCCTGATCGGAACCAGACCAGTCTAGGACAATTCTCTGGACTCTCTAGATCAATAATTATCAAAAAAAAGTTGAACTTTGCCCTTTGGTTCACTGTAACAGGGTCATTTAGAAAAGGGGGCGTGTCAAAATACACTCAAAAGCCTATAAATCATAAATAAAAACTCAGAACTTCACAAAAATTGATGAGCACATGTGTCCTAACATGGTGAAGAAGCATGCAAAGTTTCATGGAGATCGGACCTTAGGTGGCGCTATAACGGGCAAAAAGGTCCCCTATTATTAGGTGTTCAAGCACGAAGTGCTGAAAACCTATTGTAATTGCTATTTGAAAAAAAAAAAAAACCTAAAACGCATCGTGCAGCCCAAACCGTAAGGCCTAGAGACTTGAAACTCGGCCAGATGGTAGGGCCTCAGTTTGGGGAGAACCTATCAGAGTATGACCCCGATTGGCCCATAGGTGGCGCTACAGCAACCAAAAGTACTAAATTACCCATAACTCCTCGACCGTTTGACCTAGAATCAAGCTTTTCACACCACTGTGTTCCTTGGCTCAAGACGGACAAGATGTATATCTCGGATTGTCGATTTGAGCGAAGAAAAAATTGTTATGGCCAATTTTGTCCAAAACCTACTTTTGCGAACTAGTCCCTGGTTTTTTGCCTGATCGGAACCAGACCAGTCTAGGACAATTCTCTGGACTCTCTAGATCAATAATTATCAAAAAAAAGTTGAACTTTGCCCTTTGGTTCACTGTAACAGGGTCATTTAGAAAAGGGGGCGTGTCAAAATACACTCAAAAGCCTATAAATCATAAATAAAAACTCAGAACTTCACAAAAATTGATGAGCACATGTGTCCTAACATGGTGAAGAAGCATGCAAAGTTTCATGGAGATCGGACCTTAGGTGGCGCTATAACGGGCAAAAAGGTCCCCTATTATTAGGTGTTCAAGCACGAAGTGCTGAAAACCTATTGTAATTGCTATTTGAAAAAAAAAAAAAACCTAAAACGCATCGTGCAGCCCAAACCGTAAGGCCTAGAGACTTGAAACTCGGCCAGATGGTAGGGCCTCAGTTTGGGGAGAACCTATCAGAGTATGACCCCGATTGGCCCATAGGTGGCGCTACAGCAACCAAAAGTACTAAATTACCCATAACTCCTCGACCGTTTGACCTAGAATCAAGCTTTTCACACCACTGTGTTCCTTGGCTCAAGACGGACAAGATGTATATCTCGGATTGTCGATTTGAGCGAAGAAAAAATTGTTATGGCCAATTTTGTCCAAAACCTACTTTTGCGAACTAGTCCCTGGTTTTTTGCCTGATCGGAACCAGACCAGTCTAGGACAATTCTCTGGACTCTCTAGATCAATAATTATCAAAAAAAAGTTGAACTTTGCCCTTTGGTTCACTGTAACAGGGTCATTTAGAAAAGGGGGCGTGTCAAAATACACTCAAAAGCCTATAAATCATAAATAAAAACTCAGAACTTCACAAAAATTGATGAGCACATGTGTCCTAACATGGTGAAGAAGCATGCAAAGTTTCATGGAGATCGGACCTTAGGTGGCGCTATAACGGGCAAAAAGGTCCCCTATTATTAGGTGTTCAAGCACGAAGTGCTGAAAACCTATTGTAATTGCTATTTGAAAAAAAAAAAAAACCTAAAACGCATCGTGCAGCCCAAACCGTAAGGCCTAGAGACTTGAAACTCGGCCAGATGGTAGGGCCTCAGTTTGGGGAGAACCTATCAGAGTATGACCCCGATTGGCCCATAGGTGGCGCTACAGCAACCAAAAGTACTAAATTACCCATAACTCCTCGACCGTTTGACCTAGAATCAAGCTTTTCACACCACTGTGTTCCTTGGCTCAAGACGGACAAGATGTATATCTCGGATTGTCGATTTGAGCGAAGAAAAAATTGTTATGGCCAATTTTGTCCAAAACCTACTTTTGCGAACTAGTCCCTGGTTTTTTGCCTGATCGGAACCAGACCAGTCTAGGACAATTCTCTGGACTCTCTAGATCAATAATTATCAAAAAAAAGTTGAACTTTGCCCTTTGGTTCACTGTAACAGGGTCATTTAGAAAAGGGGGCGTGTCAAAATACACTCAAAAGCCTATAAATCATAAATAAAAACTCAGAACTTCACAAAAATTGATGAGCACATGTGTCCTAACATGGTGAAGAAGCATGCAAAGTTTCATGGAGATCGGACCTTAGGTGGCGCTATAACGGGCAAAAAGGTCCCCTATTATTAGGTGTTCAAGCACGAAGTGCTGAAAACCTATTGTAATTGCTATTTGAAAAAAAAAAAAAACCTAAAACGCATCGTGCAGCCCAAACCGTAAGGCCTAGAGACTTGAAACTCGGCCAGATGGTAGGGCCTCAGTTTGGGGAGAACCTATCAGAGTATGACCCCGATTGGCCCATAGGTGGCGCTACAGCAACCAAAAGTACTAAATTACCCATAACTCCTCGACCGTTTGACCTAGAATCAAGCTTTTCACACCACTGTGTTCCTTGGCTCAAGACGGACAAGATGTATATCTCGGATTGTCGATTTGAGCGAAGAAAAAATTGTTATGGCCAATTTTGTCCAAAACCTACTTTTGCGAACTAGTCCCTGGTTTTTTGCCTGATCGGAACCAGACCAGTCTAGGACAATTCTCTGGACTCTCTAGATCAATAATTATCAAAAAAAAGTTGAACTTTGCCCTTTG
Source organism: Siphateles boraxobius (assembly GCF_051911475.1). NCBI lineage: Eukaryota > Metazoa > Chordata > Actinopteri > Cypriniformes > Leuciscidae > Siphateles > Siphateles boraxobius. The sequence goes on along the minus strand of NW_027509141.1, from coordinate 13,855,621 downwards.
GTTCACTGTAACAGGGTCATTTAGAAAAGGGGGCGTGTCAAAATACACTCAAAAGCCTATAAATCCTATACGAAAACTCAGAACTTCACAAAAATTGGTGAGCATATGTGACATAACATCATTAACAAGCATGCAAAATTTTATGGAGATCGGACAATAGGTGGCGCTATAACAGTTGAAAAGGTTTAAAACCATGTATTTCCTATGGTAAATTGCCTGTATTGGCTGTAAACGGTGTGTTCCATCTATGATCATATAATATTTATATCACAATGTTCAAAATCAGTTCAGTACAATTCTCTGGACTCTCTAGATAAATAATCATCAGAAAAGTTATAACTTCTTCATTTGGATGGCTATAATAGGGTCATTTCAATATGAAGCCTTTACCAAGAAAGCCTATATCTCTTCAATGAATCCTCAGATCTTCTTAAAAACAAGTCAGAACATGTGACTCTAAATAAGATAAGAAATAATGCATCTATAACAGTTAAAAAGGTTAAAGTTATAACATAATGGCATATTAAGCCAATAAGTGGTATTCTACTGCCCCCTGCTGTTTAAAATAGTCATTTTGTCAAGCTACTAACTACTAATATTCTATAATTCTTATTTAGAGTTTATAAAATCACTATTTTAACATTTACACTCACATTTTGTCAAAATTCATCTATTGAAGTATTACTATTGACCATTGTGTCACGGACAAATGTTAATCCTGAATGAGACACAGTTCAGATCACTTTATCTACAACAGAATGTGTGTGTGTAGTCCCATGTTTCTGAATAAATCCTGAATAATCTGATTAATAGCTTGCAAAGACATATTTTAATGGTCTATAAGCATTTCATATATTTTCATAATGACTTGTGTGTGTGTCTAGATATGAGTCACAAAAGCACCTGTGAAAACACTTTATTAATAAGTATAATGGCCAGCAAAGGGCAGTAGAAGACCACTTATTGGCTCACTCTCATTTTGACAGACTTGATTTTCACCAGTATATCATGGTAAATCATGCTAGCAATGTGACGAATCATAGTAAATCATGCTACAATCCTGATAAATCATTCTAGAATGTGGTATATCATGGCCAATCATCCTATAACATGGTAAATCAAGGTAAACTAAGATAAATCATGCTATAAACATATTAAATCATACTAGAATGTGTTCAGTTGTGGTAAATCATGCTAGAACAGGGTAAATCATGGTGAATCATACTAGAACTTGGTATACCATGGTAAACTATGGTAAATCATGCTAGATTCATGGTAAATCGTGAAAATCACACTGAAATGGGGTATATCATGGTAAATCATGCTAAAATTGCCTGTATTGGCTGTAAATGGTATTTTCCATCTATTATGTCAGTGTTTAAATGTATGCTAAATAAAACTTAATGTCTTTTGGTGCTTTTGTGCTTTACGGCCTTAAAGGCCTTAACTGCTTGAACACCGCTAAATGCTGCTTGCAGCTTTAATTATTATTATTATTATTATTATTTTCCCCTAAAACGCATCGTGCAGACCAAACCGTAAGTGCTGGAGCTCTGAAACTTTGTCAGATGGTAGTACAAAAATCGAGGAGAGGTTCAGAGAGTATGACCCCGATTGGCCTATAGGTGGCGCTACAGCAATCAATTGCGCGTAACTGCTCATAACTCCTAAACCGTAAGGCGTAGACTCAAGTGTCTTATATCATTGGAAAGCTGGACTCTTAACTTAAAAAACGTATATCTCCGATTTCATTTCCGCCATGATAGATTTTCCGCCATTTTGAATTTTGTTAAAAAACGACTTTTGCAAACTAGTCCCTGGTTTTTTGCCCGATCGGAACCAAACCAGTGTAGAAATGTTCTCTGGAGTCTGAATATCAATAATCATTGAAAAAAAGTTGAATTTTCGATTTCCGGTTGCTAGGGGGCGCAAAATGAACGTTGTGGGAGGAGCCTATTTTACTATAATGGCTATAACTCGAGAAGTAAATGAGATATCTTCACCAAACTTGACACACATGTGTATGAGGACAGTCTGGGGTCACAGTAAAAAAACCGCGTCGATCTAACACTAGGTGGCGCTAGAACATTAAAAAAACATAAAAGGGGGTGTGGCCACCTGACCGTTAGTCCGATTGACCTGAAAATTGGTATGCAGTGTCTTGGTCCAAGGCCCCATGTATGTGTAAAAGGATATTGGCGTATCTCAAAAAACATGGCCGCCATCGGCCAATGAAGTTTGAGCACCTGTGAGACGAGGTTAACGGAGGCCAATCGGAATGAAACTCAATGGGCATGTTCGACTCATGGCCCAAGAGGTCTGTAAGAGTTTTGAAAGAAATCGGCCACTTGTTGGCGCTAACGAGTTTTACGGCTCTGTAATCACGTGGTGTTGCACACATCCCCACAAAATGCATATCATTTGATAGATCTCCTCATGATGAACAACTTTGCCTCTAGAACCATTGCTGTCAATCAAACCGTTCATGAAATATTCACGAATATGTTAAAAACCTACTTTTGCGAACTAGTCCTAGGTTTTTCGCCCGATCGGAACCAGACCAGTCTAGGACAATTCTCTGGACTCTCTAGATCAATAATCATTGAAAAAAAGTTGAACTTTGTCCTTTGTTTTGCTATAACAGGGTCATTTAGAAAATGGGCGTGACAAAATACACTCAAAAGCCTATAAATCATAAATAAAAACTCAGAACTTCACAAAAATTGGTGAGCATATGTGACATAACATCATTAACAAGCATGCAAAATGTTATGGAGATCGGACAATAGGTGGCGCTATAACTGTTAAAAAGCTTTAAAACCATATATTTCCTATGGTAAATTGCCTGTATTGGCTGTAAATGGTCTTTTCCATCTATGATGTCAGTGGTTAAATGCTTGCTACATAAAACTTAATGTCTTTTGATGCTTTTGTGCTTAAGGGCCTTAAAGGCCTTAACTGCTTGAACACCGCTAAATGCTGCTTGCAGCTTTAATTATTATTATTATTATTATTATTATTATTATTATTTTCCCCTAAAACGCATCGTGCAGCCCAAACCGTAAGTGCTGGAGCTCTGAAACTTTGTCAGATGGTAGTACAAAAATCGAGGAGAGGTTCAGAGAGTATGACCCCGATTGGCCTATAGGTGGCGCTACAGCAATCAATTGCGCGTAACTGCTCATAACTCCTAAACCGTAAGGCGTAGACTCAAGTGTCTTATATCATTGGAAAGCTGGACTCTTAACTTAAAAAACGTATATCTCCGATTTCATTTCCGCCATGATAGATTTTCCGCCATTTTGAATTTTGTTAAAAAACGACTTTTGCGAACTAGTCCCTGGTTTTTTGCCCGATCGGAACCAAACCAGTGTAGAAATGTTCTCTGGAGTCTGAATATCAATAATCATTGAAAAAAAGTTGAATTTTCGATTTTCGGTTGCTAGGGGGCGCAAAATGAACGTTGTGGGAGGAGCCTATTTTACTAAAATGGATATAACTCGAGAAGTAAATGAGATATCTTCACCAAACTTGAGACACATGTGTATGAGGACAGTCTGGGGTCACAGTAAAAAAACCGCGTCGATCTAACACTAGGTGGCGCTATAACATTAAAAAAACATAAAAGGGGGTGTGGCCACCTGACCGTTAGTCCGATTGACCTGAAAATTGGTATGCAGTGTCTTGGTCCAAGGCCCCATGTATGTGTAAAAGGATATTGGCGTATCTAAAAAAATATGGCCGCCATCGGCCAATAAAGTTTGAGCACCTGTGAGACGAGGTTAACGGAGGCCAATCGGAACGAAACTCAATGGGCATGTTCGACTCATGGCCCAAGAGGGCTGTAAGAGTTTTGAAAGAAATCGGCCACTAGTTGGCGCTAACGAGTTTTACGGCTCTGTAATCACGTGGTGTTGCACGTATCCCCACAAAATGCATATCATTTGATAGATCTCCTCATGATGAACAACTTTGCCTCTAGAACCATTGCTGTCAATCAAATCGTTCATTAAATATTCACGAATATGTTAAAAACCTACTTTTGCGAACTAGTCCCCGGTTTTTCGCCCGATCGGAACCAGACCAGTCTAGGACAATTCTCTGGACTCTCTAGATCAATAATCATTGAAAAAAAGTTGAACTTTGCCCTTTGATTCACTGTAACAGGGTCATTTAGAAGAAGGGGCGTGTCAAAACACACTCAAAAGCCTATAAATCCTAAATAAAAACTCAGAACTTCACAAAAATTAATGAGCATATGTGACATAACATCATTAACAAGCATGCAAAGTTTTATGGAGATCGGACAATAGATGGCGCTATAACAGTTGAAAAGGTTTAAAACCATGTATTTCCTATGGTAAATTGCCTGTATTGGCTGTAAATGGTGTGTTCCATCTATGATCATATAATATTTATATCACAATGTTCAAAATCAGTTCAGTACAATTCTCTGGACTCTCTAGATAAATAATCATCAGAAAAGTTATAACTTCTTCATTTGGATGGCTATAATAGGGTCACTTCAATATGAAGCCTTTACCAAGAAAGCCTATTTCTCTTCAATGAATGCTCAGATCTTCTTAAAAACAAGTCAGAACATGTGACTCTAAATAAGATAAGAAATAATGCATCTATAACAGTTAAAAAGGTTAAAGTTATAACATAATGGCATATTAAGCCAATAAGTGGTATTCTACTGCCCCCTGCTGTTTAAAATAGTCATTTTGTCAAGCTACTAACTACTAATATTCTATAATTCTTATTTAGAGTTTATAAAATCACTATTTTAACATTTACACACACATTTTGTCAAAATTAATCTATTGAAGTATTACTATTGACCATTGTGTCACGGACAAATGTTAATCCTGAATGAGACACAGTTCAGATCACTTTATCTACAACAGAATGTGTGTGTGTAGTCCCATGTTTCTGAATAAATCCTGAATAATCTGATTAATAGCTTGCAAAGACATATTTTAATGGTCTATAAGCATTTCATATATTTTCATAATGACTTGTGTGTGTGTCTAGATATGAGTCACAAAAGCACCTGTGAAAAAACACTTTATTAATAAGTATAATGGCCAGCAGAGGGCAGTAGAAGACCACTTATTGGCTCACTCTCATTTTGACAGACTTGATTTTCACCAGTATATCATGGTAAATCATGCTAGCAATGTGACGAATCATAGTAAATCATGCTACAATCCTGATAAATCATTCTAGAATGTGGTATATCATGGTCAATCATCCTATAACATGGTAAATCAAGGTAAACTAAGATAAATCATGCTATAAACATATTAAATCATACTAGAATGTGTTCAGTTGTGGTAAATCATGCTAGAACAGGGTAAATCATGGTGAATCATACTAGAACTTGGTATACCATGGTAAACTATGGTAAATCATGCTAGATTCATGATAAATCATGAAAATCACACTGAAATGGGGTATATCATGGTAAATCATGCTAAAATTGCCTGTATTGGCTGTAAATGGTATTTTCCATCTATTATGTCAGTGTTTAAATGTATGCTAAATAAAACTTAATGTCTTTTGGTGCTTTTGTGCTTTACGGCCTTAAAGGCCTTAACTGCTTGAACACCGCTAAATGCTGCTTGCAGCTTTAATTATTATTATTATTATTATTATTATTATTATTTTCCCCTAAAACGCATCGTGCAGCCCAAACCGTAAGTGCTGGAGCTCTGAAACTTTGTCAGATGGTAGTACAAAAATCGAGGAGAGGTTCAGAGAGTATGACCCCGATTGGCCTATAGGTGGCGCTACAGCAATCAATTGCGCGTAACTGCTCATAACTCCTAAACCGTAAGGCGTAGACTCAAGTGTCTTATATCATTGGAAAGCTGGACTCTTAACTTAAAAAACGTATATCTCCGATTTCATTTCCGCCATGATAGATTTTCCGCCATTTTGAATTTTGTTAAAAAACGACTTTTGCGAACTAGTCCCTGGTTTTTTGCCCGATCGGAACCAAACCAGTGTAGAAATGTTCTCTGGAGTCTGAATATCAATAATCATTGAAAAAAAGTTGAATTTTCGATTTTCGGTTGCTAGGGGGCGCAAAATGAACGTTGTGGGAGGAGCCTATTTTACTAAAATGGATATAACTCGAGAAGTAAATGAGATATCTTCACCAAACTTGACACACATGTGTATGAGGCCAGTCTGGGGTCACAGTAAAAAAACCGCGTCGATCTAACACTAGGTGGCGCTATAACATTAAAAAAACATAAAAGGGGGTGTGGCCACCTGACCGTTAGTCCGATTGACCTGAAAATTGGTATGCAGTGTCTTGGTCCAAGGCCCCATGTATGTGTAAAAGGATATTGGCGTATCTAAAAAAATATGGCCGCCATCGGCCAATAAAGTTTGAGCACCTGTGAGACGAGGTTAACGGAGGCCAATCGGAACGAAACTCAATGGGCATGTTCGACTCATGGCCCAAGAGGTCTGTAAGAGTTTTGAAAGAAATCGGCCACTAGTTGGCGCTAACGAGTTTTACGGCTCTGTAATCACGTGGTGTTGCACGTATCCCCACAAAATGCATATCATTTGATAGATCTCCTCATGATGAACAACTTTGCCTCTAGAACCATTGCTGTCAATCAAATCGTTCATTAAATATTCACGAATATGTTAAAAACCTACTTTTGCGAACTAGTCCCCGGTTTTTCGCCCGATCGGAACCAGACCAGTCTAGGACAATTCTCTGGACTCTCTAGATCAATAATCATTGAAAAAAAGTTGAACTTTGCCCTTTGATTCACTGTAACAGGGTCATTTAGAAGAAGGGGCGTGTCAAAACACTCAAAAGCCTATAAATCCTAAATAAAAACTCAGAACTTCACAAAAATTAATGAGCATATGTGACATAACATCATTAACAAGCATGCAAAGTTTTATGGAGATCGGACAATAGATGGCGCTATAACAGTTGAAAAGGTTTAAAACCATGTATTTCCTATGGTAAATTGCCTGTATTGGCTGTAAATGGTGTGTTCCATCTATGATCATATAATATTTATATCACAATGTTCAAAATCAGTTCAGTACAATTCTCTGGACTCTCTAGATAAATAATCATCAGAAAAGTTATAACTTCTTCATTTGGATGGCTATAATAGGGTCACTTCAATATGAAGCCTTTACCAAGAAAGCCTATATCTCTTCAATGAATGCTCAGATCTTCTTAAAAACAAGTCAGAACATGTGACTCTAAATAAGATAAGAAATAATGCATCTATAACAGTTAAAAAGGTTAAAGTTATAACATAATGGCATATTAAGCCAATAAGTGGTATTCTACTGCCCCCTGCTGTTTAAAATAGTCATTTTGTCAAGCTACTAACTACTAATATTCTATAATTCTTATTTAGAGTTTATAAAATCACTATTTTAACATTTACACACACATTTTGTCAAAATTAATCTATTGAAGTATTACTATTGACCATTGTGTCACGGACAAATGTTAATCCTGAATGAGACACAGTTCAGATCACTTTATCTACAACAGAATGTGTGTGTGTAGTCCCATGTTTCTGAATAAATCCTGAATAATCTGATTAATAGCTTGCAAAGACATATTTTAATGGTCTATAAGCATTCATATATTTTCATAATGACTTGTGTGTGTGTCTAGATATGAGTCACAAAAGCACCTGTGAAAAAACACTTTATTAATAAGTATAATGGCCAGCAGAGGGCAGTAGAAGACCACTTATTGGCTCACTCTCATTTTGACAGACTTGATTTTCACCAGTATATCATGGTAAATCATGCTAGCAATGTGACGAATCATAGTAAATCATGCTACAATCCTGATAAATCATTCTAGAATGTGGTATATCATGGTCAATCATCCTATAACATGGTAAATCAAGGTAAACTAAGATAAATCATGCTATAAACATATTAAATCATACTAGAATGTGTTCAGTTGTGGTAAATCATGCTAGAACAGGGTAAATCATGGTGAATCATACTAGAACTTGGTATACCATGGTAAACTATGGTAAATCATGCTAGATTCATGATAAATCATGAAAATCACACTGAAATGGGGTATATCATGGTAAATCATGCTAAAATTGCCTGTATTGGCTGTAAATGGTATTTTCCATCTATTATGTCAGTGTTTAAATGTATGCTAAATAAAACTTAATGTCTTTTGGTGCTTTTGTGCTTTACGGCCTTAAAGGCCTTAACTGCTTGAACACCGCTAAATGCTGCTTGCAGCTTTAATTATTAGGTGTTCAAGCACGAAGTGCTGAAAACCTATTGTATTTGTAAGGATTTTTATTATTATTATTATTTTTCTTCTCCGCTAAAACGCATCGTGCAGCCCAAACCGTAAGTGCTGGAGCTCTGAAACTTTGTCAGATGGTAGTACAAAAATCGAGGAGAGGTTCAGAGAGTATGACCCCGATTGGCCTATAGGTGGCGCTACAGCAATCAATTGCGCGTAACTGCTCATAACTCCTAAACCGTAAGTCGTAGACTCAAGTGTCTTATATCATTGGAAAGCTGGACTCTTAACTTAAAAAACGTATATCTCCGATTTCATTTCCGCCATGATAGATTTTCCGCCATTTTGAATTTTGTCGAAAAACTACTTTTGCGAACTAGTCCCTGGTTTTTCGCCCGATCGGAACCAAACCAGTGCCAAAATGTTCTCTGGAGTCTGAATATCAATAATTATCAAAAAAAAGTTGGAATTTTGATTAACTGTCGCTAGAGGGCGCAAAATAAATGTTGTGGGCGGAGCCTATTTTACTAAAATGGCTATAACTCAAGAAGTAAATGAGATAGCTTCACCAAACTCGGTACACATGTGAATGAGTTGATTTTGAGGTCACAGTAAAAAAATTGCGTCGATCTAACACTAGGTGGCGCTATAACATTAAAAAAACATAAAAGGGGATGTGGCCACCTGACCGTTAGTCCGATTGACTTGAAAATTGGTATGCAGTGTCTTGGTCCAAGGTGCCATGTATGTGTAAAAGGATATTGGCGTATCTCAAAAAACATGGCCGCCATCGGCCAATGAAGTTTGAGCACCTGTGAGACGAGGTTAACGGAGGCCGATCGGAACGAAACTCTATGGGCATGTTCGACTCATGGCCCAAGAGGTCTGTAAGAGTTTTGAAAGAAATCGGCCACTAGTTGGCGCTAACGAGTTTTACGGCTCTGTAATCACGTGGTGTTGCACACATCCCCACAATATGCATATCATTTGATAGATCTCCTCATGTTGAACAACTTTGCCTCTAGAACCATTGCTGTCAATTAAACCGTTCATTAAATATTCACGAATATGTTAAAAACCTACTTTTGCGAACTAGTCCCTGGTTTTTCGCCCGATCGGAACCAGACCAGTCTAGGACAATTCTCTGGACTCTCTAGATCAATAATTATCGAAAAAAAGTTTAACTTTTTTATTTTTTGCATGGTATTAAAGGGTTATTTAGAAAAGGGGCGTGACAAAATGCACCCAAAAGCCTATAAATCCTAAAGGAAAACTCAGAACTTCACAAAAATGGATGAGCATATGTGTCATAACAGGCTGAAGAAGCATGCAAAGTTACATGGAGATCGGACAATAGGTGGCGCTATAACTGTTGAAAAGCTTTAAAACCATACATTTCCTATGGTAAATTGCCTGTATTGGCTGTAAATGGTCTTTTCCATCTATGATCGTATAATTTTCATATCTTAATGTTTAAAACCAGTGCAGTACAATTATCTGGACTCTCTAGATCAATAATTATCAGAAAAGGTATAATTACTTCAGTTGGATGGCTATAATAGAGTGTAAATCGGATGGCTATAACAGCTATAACAGCTTGGATGGCTATAACAGCCAATAAGTGGTATTTTACTGCCCCCTGCTGTCATTTCATCATACTACTCACTAATATTTTTATATATAATTGATATTTAGACTTTATTAAATCATTATTTTAACATTTACAATCACATTTTGTCAAAATGCATCTATTGCTCTGTACTCTCTACAACAATAATTATAGGAAAATGTATAACTTCTTCATTTGGATGACTATAATAGGGTCACTTCAATATGTAGCCTTGACCGAAAGCCAATATCTTTTCAATAAATGCTCATAGCTTCTTAAAAAAAGGTCAAGAACAGCTATAACAGCTTAAAAAAGGCTAACAGCCAATAAGTGGTATTTTACTGCCCCCTGCTGTTTAAAAAAAGTCATTTTGTCACACTACTCAACTATAATTAATATTTAGACTTTATAAATTCACTATTTTAACATTTACAATAACATTTAGTCAAAAATCGTCTATTGAAGTGACAATTGAGTCACATTGGCTCCTGAAGTTCCAAATGTCTCTATCTACATCAGAATGAGCGTGTGTAAATTAAATTATATGAAAAACATGGCCTATTGTATAAGTAGGCTGTAATAGCACTGTTGTCCACTAGATGGAGCAGCAGCATTAGACATTTTTAATCTTTTTTTTATCAGCTTTCAGCATTGGCTAACAAACAAATGCTTAAAGCATTTTCTTTAATTAGTTTTATATTATTACATTGCAAAGAAATATGTGAAATGCTCATATACCATTAAAACAGATTTTCACAATAACATATCCCAAAAGTGTGTGTGTGTGTGTGTGTGTGTGTGTGTGTGTGTGTGTGTGTGTGTGTGTGTGTGTATTATGGAGTTAACATGAAAAAAATGGTTTGCTTCACTGGAGAATACTGGAGAAACAAAGTAGTTGAAAATGAAAGTGAGCCAATAAGTGGTCTTCTACTGCCCTCTGCTGGCCACTCTTCTTATTAATTGTCTTTTTTTGTATATAGACACTATAAAATCACTTAAATAACAATTACTATTATAACACATTCATATTTTGTCAGAGTTTATCACTTCAATTGTTCTTATGCTTCATATAATTGCTATCAACGTGGTAAATCATGGTAAATAACGCCAGAAACATGGTAAATCATAGTAAAAAAGGTAAATCATGCTAGAATCCTGGTAAATTATTCTAGAATGTGCTATATCATGGTAAATCATCATATAACATGGTATATCAAGGTAAACTATGGAAAATCATGTAAGATTCATGGTAAATCATACTGGAACATGGTAAATCATGAAAAATCACACTGAAATGTAGTATATCATGGTAAATCATGCTTGCTACATAAAACTTAATGTCTTTTGATGCTTTTGTGCTTTAACGGCCTTAAAGGCCTTAACTGCTTGAACACCGCTAAATGCTGCTTGCAGCTTTAATTAGGTGTTCAAGCACGAAGTGCTGAAAACCTATTGTTTCTGTACTGATTTTTATTATTATTATTATTCTCCGCTAAAACGCATCGTGCAGACCAAACCGTAAGTGCTAGAGACTTGAAACTTTGTCAGATGGTAGTACAAAAATCGAGGAGAGGTTATCAAATTATGAGCCCGATTGGCCTATAGGTGGCGCTATAGCAACCAATTGCGCGAAACTGCTCATAACTCCTAGACCGTATGTCGTAGACTCAAGTGTCTTATATCATTGGAAAGCTGGACTCCTGACGAACAAAACGTATATCTCCGATTTCATTTCCGCCATGATAGATTTTCCGCCATTTTGAATTTTGTATAAAAACTACTTTTGCGAACTAGTCCCTGGTTTTTCGCCCGATCGGAACCAAACCAGTGCCAAAATGTTCTCTGGAGTCTGAATATCAATAATTATCAAAAAAAGTTGAAATTTTGATTAACTGTCGCTAGAGGGCGCAAAATGAATGTTGTGGGCGGAGCCTATTTTACTAAAATGGCTATAACTCAAGAAGTAAATGAGATAGCTTCACCAAACTCGGTACACATATAAATGAGTTGATTTTGAGGTCACAGTAAAAAAATCGCGTCGATCTAACACTAGGTGGCGCTAAAACATTAAAAAAACATAAAAGGGGGTGTGGCCACCTGGCCGTTAGTCCGATTGACCTGAAAATTGGTATGCAGTGTCTTGGTCCAAGGCCCCATGTATGTGTAAAAGGATATTGGCGTATCTCAAAAAACATGGCCGCCATCGGCCAATAAAGTTTGAGCACCTGTGAGACGAGGTTAACGGAGGCCAATCGGAACGAAACTCAATGGGCATGTTCGACTCATGGCCCAAGAGGTCTGTAAGAGTTTTGAAAGAAATCGGCCACTAGTTGGCGCTAACGAGTTTTACGGCTCTGTAATCACGTGGTGTTGCACACATCCCCACAAAATGCATATCATTTGATAGATCTCCTCATGATGAACAACTTTGCCTCTAGAACCATTGCTGTCAATCAAACCGTTCATTAAATATTCACGAATATGTTAAAAACCTACTTTTGCAAACTAGTCCCTGGTTTTTCGCCCGATCGGAACCAGACCAGTCTAGGACAATTCTCTGGACTCTCTAGATTAATAACTATCAAAAAAAAGTTGAAATTTGGCATTTGGTTGGCTATAACAGGGTCATTTATAAAATGGGCGTGGCAAAATATAGTCAAAAGCCTATAAATTCTATACGAAAACTCAGAACTTCACAAAAATTGGTGAGCATATGTGACATAACATCCTTAAAAACCATGCCAAATTTTATGGAGATCGGACCATAGGTGGCGCTATAACTGTTAAAAAGCTTTGAAACAATGTATTTCCTATGGCAAATTGCCTGTATTTGCTGTAAATGGTGTTTTGCATTTATTATCATGTAATGTTCATATCATAATGTTCAAAACCAGTGCAGTACAATTCTCTGGACTCTCTAGATCAATAATTATCAGAAAAAGTAGAACAACTTCATTTGGATGGCTATAATAGGGTCACTTCACAATGTAGCCATGACCTAGTGTCCCCAAAAGCTTATATCTCTTCAATGAATGCTCAGATCTTCTTAAAAACAAGTCAGAACATGTGCCATATGACTCCAAACAATCATGACAAATTTCAGACAGATCGGATAAAATTTGTCTCTATAACAGTTAAAAATGAGAAAATTAAATGAATATAATGGCACATTAAGCCAATAAGTAGTATTTTACTTCCCCCTGCTGTTTAAAAAAAGTCATTTTGTCACACTACTCAACTATAATTAATATTTAGACTTTATAAACTCACTATTTTAACATTTACAATAACATTTAGTCAAAAATCGTCTATTGAAGTGACAATTGAGTCACACTGGCTCCTGAAGTTCCAAATGTCTCTATCTACATCAGAATGAGCGTGTGTAGATTAAATGATATGAAAAACATGGCCTATTGTATAAGTAGGCTGTAATAGCACTGTTGTCCACTAGATGGAGTAGCAGCATTAGACATTTTTAATCTTTTTTTATCAGCTTTCAGCATTGGCTAACAAACAAATGCTTAAAGCATTTTCTTTAATTAGTTTTATATTATTACATTGCAAAGTTATATGTGAAATGCTCATATACCATTAAAACAGATTTTCACAATAACATATCCCAAAAATGTGTGTGTGTGTGTGTGTGTGTGTGTGTGTGTAAGCATGCATTATGGAGTTAACATGAAAAAAATGGTTTGCTTCACTGGAGAATACTGGAGAAACAAAGTAGTTGAAAATGAAAGTGAGCCAATAAGTGGTCTTCTACTGCCCTCTGCTGGCCACTCTTCTTATTAATAGTCTTTTTTTGTATATAGACACTATAAAATCACTTAAATAACAATTACTATTATAACACATTCATATTTTGTCAGAGTTTATCACTTCAATTGTTCTAATGCTTCATATAATTGCTATCAACGTGGTAAATCATGGTAAATAACGCCAGAAACATGGTAAATCATAGTAAAAAAGGTAAGTCATGCTAGAATCCTGGTAAATTATTCTAGAATGTGCTATATCATGGTAAATCATCATATAACATGGTATATCAAGGTAAACTATGGAAAATCATGTAAGATTCATGGTAAATCATACTGGAACATGGTAAATCATGAAAAATCACACTGAAATGTAGTATATCATGGTAAATCATGCTTGCTACATAAAACTTAATGTCTTTTGATGCTTTTGTGCTTAACGGCCTTAAAGGCCTTAACTGCTTGAACACCGCTAAATGCTGCTTGCAGCTTTAATTAGGTGTTCAAGCACGAAGTGCTGAAAACCTATTGTAATTGTACTGATTTTTATTAGGTGTTCAAGCACGAAGTGCTGAAAACCTATTGTAATTGTACTGATTTTTATTATTAGGTGTTCAAGCACGAAGTGCTGAAAACCTATTGTAATTGTAAGGATTTTTAGGTGTTCAAGCACGAAGTGCTGAAAACCTATTGTAATTGTAAGGATTTTTATTATTATTATTATTATTCTTCCGCCGTAAAACGCATCGTGCAGCCCAAACCGTAAGTGCTAGAGACTTGAAACTTTGTCAGATGGTAGTACAAAAATCGAGGAGAGCTTATCAAATTATAAGCCCAATTGGCCCATAGGTGGCGCTATAGCAACCAAAAGCGCGAAACTGGTCATAACTCCTAGACCGTAAGTCGTAGAGTCAAGTGTCTTATATCATTGGAAAGCTGGACTCTTGACTTAAAAAATGTATATCTCCGATTTCATTTCCGGTATGGAAATTTTTCCGCTATTTCCGGTTTTGTCCAAAACCTACTTTTGCAAACTAGTCCCTGGTTTTTCGCTTGATCGGAACCAAACCAGTGCAGAAATGTTCTCTGGAGTCTGACTATCAAAAATTATTGAAGAAAAGTCGAAATTTTGATTTCCGGTCGCTAGGGGGTGCAAAATAAACGTTGTGGGAGGAGCCTATTTTACTAAAATGGCTATAACTCGTGAACAAAATGAGATATTTTTACCAATCTCACTACACATATGTATGAGCTCAATCCGAGGTCATAGTAAAAAAATCGCGTCGATTGAGCTCTAGGTGGCGCTATAACATGAAAAAAACATATGGCCACCTAGTGGTTAGTCCGATTGACTTGAAAATTGGTATGCTGTGTCTTGGTCCAAGGCCCCATGTATGTGTATGAGGACATTGGCGTATCTCAAAAAACATGGCCGCCATTGGCCAATTAAGTATAAGACAAGGTTAACGAAGGCCAATCAGAACGAAACTCGATGGGCATGTTCGACTCATGGCCCAAGAGGTCTGTAAGAGTTTTGAAAGAAATCGGCCACTAGTTGGCGCTAACGAGTTTTACGGCTCTGTAATCACGTGGTGTTGCACACATCCCCACAAAATGCATATCATTTGATAGATCTCCTCATGATGAACAACTTTGCCTCTAGAACCATTGCTGTCAATCAAACCGTTCATTAAATATTCACGAATATGTTAAAAACCTACTTTTGCAAACTAGTCCCTGGTTTTTCGCCCGATCGGAACCAGACCAGTCTAGGACAATTCTCTGGACTCTCTAGATTAATAATTATCAAAAAAAAGTTGAAATTTGGCATTTGGTTGGCTATAACAGGGTCATTTATAAAATGGGTGTGGCAAAATATAGTCAAAAGCCTATAAATCCTATACGAAAACTCAGAACTTCACAAAAATTGGTGAGCATATGTGACATAACATCCTTAAAAAGCATTCCAAATTTTATGGAGATCGGACCATAGGTGGCGCTATAACTGTTAAAAAGCTTTGAAACAATGTATTTCCTATGGCAAATTGCCTGTATTTGCTGTAAATGGTGTTTTGCATTTATTATCATGTAATGTTCATATCATAATGTTCAAAACCAGTGCAGTACAATTCTCTGGACTCTCTAGATTAATAATTATCAGAAAAGTTATAACTTCTTCATTTGGATGGCTATAATAGGGTCACTTCAATATGAAGCCGTTACCAAGAAAGCCTATATATCTTCAATGAATGCTCAGATCTTCTTAAAAACAAGTCAGAACATGTGACTCTAAATAAGATAAGAAATAATGCATCTATAACAGTTAAAAACGTTAAAGTTATAACATAATGGCATATTAAGCCAATAAGTTGTATTCTACTGCCCCCTGCTGTTTAAAATAGTCGTTTTGTCATGCTACTAACTAATATAATTCTATAATTGTTATTTAGACTTTATAAAATCACTATTTTAACATTTACACTCACATTTAGTCAAAATTCATCTATTGAAGTATTGCTACTGACTATTGTGGCACATTGAGAAATGTGAATCCTGAAGGAGACTTCCAGTAAACATTTTTTTCCATCACATAGTTCAAATGTCTGTATCTACAACAGAATGTGTGTGTGTAGTCCTATATTTCTGAATAAATGCTGAATAATCGGATTAATAGATTACAAAGACATTATGTGAAATGCTTATAGACCATTAAAGTATATTTTCATAATGACACATCCCAATAGCATTGAAAAAATCAACAACAACATTTGTCTGTGTGTGTGTGTGTGTGTGTGTGTGTGTGTGTGTGTGTGTGTGTGTGTGTGTGTGTGTGTGTGTGTGTGTGTGTGTGTGTGTGTGTAAGCATATGTCTAAATAAGATACCTGTGAAAACACTTTATTAATAAGTATAATGGCCAGCAGAGGGCAGTCGAATACCACTTATTGGCTCAGTTTCATTTTGACAGACTTGATTTTCATCACTATTCTACACTAAAGCAAACCTGTTTTTCCATGTTAACTATTATAAGACAATCATTTTTTTGTCAGTTTATCACTTCATGGCTATTGACACTTCACATCAATGCTAGCAATGTGGTAAATCATGGTAAATCACGATAGAAACATGGTAAATCATAGTAAATAATACTATTACATGGAGTATCATGGCAAATCATGCTAGCAATGTGATGAATCATGGTAAATCATGCTACAATCCTGGTAAATCATTCTAGAATGTGGTATATTATGGTAAATCATTCTATAACATGGTAAATCATGGTAAATCATTCTATAACATGGTAAATCATGGTTAACTATGATAAATCATGCTAGAATCATATTAAATCATACTAGAATGTGTTCAATTGTGGTAAACCATGCTAGAGCAGGGTAAATCATGGTGAATCATACTAGAACTTGGTATATCATGGTAAACTATGGTAAATCAGGCTAGATTCATGGTAAATCATACTGGAACATGGTAAATCATGAAAAATCACGCTAAAATTTGGTATATCATGGTAAATCATGCTAAAACAAGGTCTATTCCATCTATGATGTCAGTGTTTCATGCTTGCTACATGAAACTTAATGTCTTTTGGTGCTTTTGAGCTTAACTACCTTAACTGCCTTAACTGCTTGAACACCGCTAAATGCTGCTTGCAGCTTTAATTAGGTGTTCAAGCACGAAGTGCTGAAAACCTATTGTATTTGTAAGGATTTTTATTATTAGGTGTTCAAGCACGAAGTGCTGAAAACCTATTGTTTCTGTACTGATTTTTATTATTATTATTATTCTCCGCTAAAACGCATCGTGCAGACCAAACCGTAAGTGCTAGAGACTTGAAACTTTGTCAGATGGTAGTACAAAAATCGAGGAGAGGTTATCAAATTATGAGCCCGATTGGCCTATAGGTGGCGCTATAGCAACCAATTGCGCGAAACTGCTCATAACTCCTAGACCGTATGTCGTAGACTCAAGTGTCTTATATCACTGGAAAGCTGGAAACCTGACGAACAAAACGTATATCTCCGATTTCATTTCCGCCATGATAGATTTTCCGCCATTTTGAATTTTGTCTAAAAACTACTTTTGCGAACTAGTCCCTGGTTTTTCGCCCGATCGGAACCAAACCAGTGCCAAAATGTTCTCTGGAGTCTGAATATCAATAATTATCAAAAAAAAGTTGAAATTTTGATTAACTGTCGCTAGAGGGCGCAAAATGAATGTTGTGGGCGGAGCCTATTTTACTAAAATGGCTATAACTCAAGAAGTAAATGAGATAGCTTCACCAAACTCGGTACACATGTGAATGAGTTGATTTTGAGGTCACAGTAAAAAAAACGCGTCGATCTAACACTAGGTGGCGCTATAACATTAAAAAAACATAAAAGGGGGTGTGGCCACCTGACCGTTAGTCCGATTGACCTGAAAATTGGTATGCAGTGTCTTGGTCCAAGGCCCCATGTATGTGTAAAAGGATATTGGCCTATCTCAAAAAACATGGCCGCCATCGGCCAATAAAGTTTGAGCACCTGTGAGACGAGGTTAACGGAGGCCAATCGGTACGAAACTCAATGGGCATGTTCGACTCATGGCCCAAGAGGTCTGTAAGAGTTTTGAAAGAAATCGGCCACTAGTTGGCGCTAACGAGTTTTACGGCTCTGTAATCACGTGGTGTTGCACACATCCCCACAAAATGCATATCATTTGATAGATCTCCTCATGATGAACAACTTTGCCTCTAGAACCATTGCTGTCAATCAAACCGTTCATTAAATATTCACGAATATGTTAAAAACCTACTTTTGCGAACTAGTCCCTGGTTTTTCGCCCGATCGGAACCAGACCAGTCTTGGACAATTCTCTGGACTCTCTAGATCAATAATTATCAAAAAAAAGTTGAAATTTGGCATTTGGTTGGCTATAACAGGGTCATTTATAAAATGGGCGTGGCAAAATATAGTCAAAAGCCTATAAATCCTATACGAAAACTCAGAACTTCACAAAGATTGGTGAGCATATGTGACATAACATCCTTAAAAAGCATGCCAAATTTTATGGAGATCGGACCATAGGTGGCGCTATAACTGTTAAAAAGCTTTGAAACAATGTATTTCCTATGGCAAATTGCCTGTATTTGCTGTAAATGGTGTTTTGCATTTATTATGTAATGTTCATATCATAATGTTCAAAACAAGTGCTGTACAATTCTCTGGACTCTCTAGATCAATAATTATCAGAAAAAGTTGAACAACTTCATTTGGATGGCTATAATAGGGTCACTTCACAATGGAGCCATGACCTAGTGTCCCCAAAAGCTTATATCTCTTCAATGAATGCTCAGATCTTCTTAAAAACAAGTCAGAACATGTGCCATATGTCTCCAAACAATCATGAAAAAATTTCAGACAGATCGGACAAAATTTGCCTCTATAACAGTTAAAAATGAGAAAATTAAATGAATATAATGGCATATTAAGCCAATAAGTAGTATTTTACTGCCCCCTGCTGTTTAAAATATGAATTATACTTGAGTAGTGTGACAAAATTACTATTTAGACTTTATAAAATTACTATTTCAACATTTACAATCACATTAAGTCAAATTTCATCTATTGAAGTATCACTATTGACAATTCTGTCACATTGACAAATGTGAATCCTGAATGAGACATAGTTCAAATCTCTGTATCTACAACAGAATGTGTGTGTAGTCCTATGTTTCTGAATAAATTCTGAATAATCTGATTAATAGTTTGCAAAGACATGTATGAAATAACATTCAAATATATTTTCATAATGATTTTATCAGTGTGTGTGTGTGTGTGTGTGTGTGTGTGTGTGTGTGTGTGTGTGTGTGTGTGTGTGTAAGCTTGCATAAAGGAGTTAAAATGGAAAAACTGGTTTGCTTTAGTGCAGAACAATGTGTTATATTTTGGTAAACCATGCTAGAAGAGGGTAAATCATAGTGAATCATACTAGAACTTGGTATATCATGGTAAACTATGGTAAATCATGCTATATTCATGGTAAATCATACTGGAACATGGTAAATCATGAAAAACCACACTAAAATGTGCTATATCATGGTAAATCATGCTAAAACATGGTCTATTCCATCTATGATGTCAGTGGTTAAATGCTTGCTACTTAAAACTTAATGTCTTTTGATGCTTGTGTGGTTAAAAATCTTAAATGCCTTAACTGCTTGAACACCGCTAAATGCTGCTTGCAGCTTTAATTATTATTATTATTATTATTCTCCGTTAAAACGCATCGTGCAGACCAAACCGTAAGTGCTGGAGCTCTGAAACTTTGTCAGATGGTAGTACAAAAATCGAGGAGAGGTTCAGAGAGTATGACCCCGATTGGCCTATAGGTGGCGCTACAGCAATCAATTGCGCGTAACTGCTCATAACTCCTAAACCGTAAGGCGTAGACTCAAGTGTCTTATATCATTGGAAAGCTGGACTCTAAACTTAAAAAACGTATATCTCCGATTTCATTTCCGCCATGATAGATTTTCCGCCATTTTGAATTTTGTCGAAAAACTACTTTTGCGAACTAGTCCCTGGTTTTTTGCCCGATCGGAACCAAACCAGTGCCAAAATGTTCTCTGGAGTCTGAATATCAATAATTATCAAAAAAAAGTTGAAATTTTGATTAACTGTCGCTAGAGGGCCCAAAATGAATGTTGTGGGCGGAGCCTATTTTACTAAAATGGCTATAACTCAAGAAGTAAATGAGATAGCTTCACCAAACTCGGTACACATGTGAATGAGTTGATTTTGAGGTCACAGTAAAAAAATTGCGTCGATCTAACACTAGGTGGCGCTATAACATTAAAAAAACATAAAAGGGGGTGTGGCCACCTGACCGTTAGTCCGATTGACCTGAAAATTGGTATGCAGTGTCTTGGTCCAAGGCCCCATGTATGTGTAAAAGGATATTGGGGTATCTCAAAAAACATGGCCGCCATCGGCCAATAAAGTTTGAGCACCTGTGAGACGAGGTTAACGGAGGCCAATCGGAACGAAACTCAATGGGCATGTTCGACTCATGGCCCAAGAGGTCTGTAAGAGTTTTGAAAGAAATCGGCCACTAGTTGGCGCTAACGAGTTTTACGGCTCTGTAATCACGTGGTGTTGCACACATCCCCACAAAATGCATATCATTTGATAGATCTCCTCATGATGAACAACTTTGCCTCTAGAACCATTGCTGTCAATCAAACCGTTCATTAAATATTCACGAATATGTTAAAAACCTACTTTTGCGAACTAGTCCCTGGTTTTTCGCCCGATCGGAACCAGACCAGTCTAGGACAATTCTCTGGACTCTCTAGATCAATAATTATCAAAAAAAAGTTGAAATTTGGCATTTGGTTGGCTATAACAGGGTCATTTATAAAATGGGCGTGGCAAAATATAGTCAAAAGCCTATAAATCCTATACGAAAACTCAGAACTTCACAAAAATTGGTGAGCATATGTGACATAACATCCTTAAAAAGCATGCCAAATTTTATGGAGATCGGACCATAGGTGGCGCTATAACTGTTAAAAAGCTTTGAAACAATGTATTTCCTATGGCAAATTGCCTGTATTTGCTGTAAATGGTGTTTTGCATTTATTATCATGTAATGTTCATATCATAATGTTCAAAACCAGTGCAGTACAATTCTCTGGACACTCTAGATCAATAATTATCAGAAAAAGTTGAACAACTTCATTTGGATGGCTATAATAGGGTCACTTCACAATGTAGCCATGACCTAGTGTCCCCAAAAGCTTATATCTCTTCAATGAATGCTCAGATCTTCTTAAAAACAAGTCAGAACATGTGCCATATGACTCCAAACAATCATGACAAATTTCAGACAGATCGGACTAAATTTGCCTCTATAACAGTTAAAAATGAGAAAATTAAATGAAAATAATGGCATATTAAGCCAATAAGTAGTATTTTACTGCCCCCTGCTGTTTAAAATATGAATTATACTTGATTAGTGTGACAAAATTACTATTTAGACTTTATAAAATTACTATTAACATTTACAATCACATTAAGTCAAATTTCATCTATTGAAGTATCACTATTGACAATTCTGTCACATTGACAAATGTGAATCCTGAATGAGACATAGTTCAAATCTCTGTATCTACAACAGAATGTGTGTGTAGTCCTATGTTTCTGAATAAATTCTGAATAATCTGATTAATAGTTTGCAAAGACATGTATGAAATACCATTCAAATATATTTTCATTATGATTGTGTGTGTGTGTGTGTGTGTGTGTGTAAGCTTGCATAAAGGAGTTAAAATGGAAAAACTGGTTTGCTTTAGTGCAGAACAATGTGTTATATTGTGGTAAACCATGCTAGAAGAGGGTAAATCATAGTGAATCATACTAGAACTTGGTATATCATGGTAAACTATGGTAAATCATGCTATATTCATGGTAAATCATACTAGAAAATGGTAAATCATGAAAAACCACACTAAAATGTGGTATATCATGGTAAATCATGCTAAAACATGGTCTATTCCATCTATTATGTCAGTGGTTAAATGCTTGCTGCATAAAACTTAATGTCTTTTGATGCTTGTGTGGTTAAAAATCTTAAATGCCTTAACTGCTTGAACACCGCTAAATGCTGCTTGCAGCTTTAATTATTATTATTATTATTATTCTCCGTTAAAACGCATCGTGCAGACCAAACCGTAAGTGCTGGAGCTCTGAAACTTTGTCAGATGGTAGTACAAAAATCGAGGAGAGGTTCAGAGAGTATGACCCCGATTGGCCTATAGGTGGCGCTACAGCAATCAATTGCGCGTAACTGCTCATAACTCCTAAACCGTAAGGCGTAGACTCAAGTGTCTTATATCATTGGAAAGCTGGACTCTTAACTTAAAAAACGTTTATCTCCGATTTCATTTCCGCCATGATAGATTTTCCGCCATTTTGAATTTTGTTAAAAAACGACTTTTGCGAACTAGTCCCTGGTTTTTTGCCCGATCGGAACCAAACCAGTGTAGAAATGTTCTCTGGAGTCTGAATATCAATAATCATTGAAAAAAAGTTGAATTTTCGATTTTCGGTTGCTAGGGGGCGCAAAATGAACGTTGTGGGAGGAGCCTATTTTACTAAAATGGCTATAACTCGAGAAATAAATGAGATATCTTCACCAAAATTGGTCCACATATTTATGAGTTCAATTTGAGGTCACAGTAAAAAAACCGCGTCGATCTAACACTAGGTGGCGCTATAACATTAAAAAAACATAAAAGGGGGTGTGGCCACCTGACCGTTAGTCCGATTGACCTGAAAATTGGTATGCAGTGTCTTGGTCCAAGGCCCCATGTATGTATAAAAGGATATTGGCGTATCTAAAAAAACATGGCCGCCATCGGCCAATAAAGTTTGAGCACCTGTGAGACGAGGTTAACGGAGGCCAATCGGAACGAAACTCAATGGGCATGTTCGACTCATGGCTCAAGAGGTCTGTAAGAGTTTTGAAAGAAATCGGCCACTAGTTGGCGCTAACGAGTTTTACGGCTCTGTAATCACGTGGTGTTGCACATATCCCCACAAAATGCATATTATTTGATAGATCTCCTCATGATGAACAACTTTGCCTCTAGAACCATTGCTGTCAATCAAATCGTTCATTAAATATTCACGAATATGTTAAAAACCTACTTTTGCGAACTAGTCCCTGGTTTTTCGCCCGATCGGAACCAGACCAGTCTAGGACAATTCTCTGGACTCTCTAGATCAATAATCATTGAAAAAAAGTTGAACTTTGCCCTTTGGTTCACTGTAACAGGGTCATTTAGAAGAAGGGGCGTGTCAAAACACACTCAAAAGCCTATAAATCCTAAATAAAAACTCAGAACTTCACAAAAATTAATGAGCATATGTGACATAACATCATTAACAAGCAAGCAAAGTTTTATGGAGATCGGACAATAGGTGGCGCTATAACAGTTGAAAAGGTTTAAAACCATGTATTTCCTATGGTAAATTGCCTGTATTGGCTGTAAATGGTGTGTTCCATCTATGATCATATAATATTTATATCACAATGTTCAAAATCAGTTCAGTACAATTCTCTGGACTCTCTAGATAAATAATCATCAGAAAAGTTATAACTTCTTCATTTGGATGGCTATAATAGGGTCACTTCAATATGAAGCCTTTACCAAGAAAGCCTATATCTCTTCAATGAATGCTCAGATCTTCTTAAAAACAAGTCAGAACATGTGACTCTAAATAAGATAAGAAATAATGCATCTATAACAGTTAAAAAGGTTAAAGGTATAACATAATGGCATATTAAGCCAATAAGTGGTATTCTACTGCCCCCTGCTGTTTAAAATAGTCATTTTGTCAAGCTACTAACTACTAATATTCTATAATTCTTATTTAGAGTTTATAAAATCACTATTTTAACATTTACACTCACATTTTGTCAAAATTCATCTATTGAAGTATTACTATTGACCATTGTGTCACGGACAAATGTTAATCCTGAATGAGACACAGTTCAGATCACTTTATCTACAACAGAATGTGTGTGTGTAGTCCCATGTTTCTGAATAAATCCTGAATAATCTGATTAATAGCTTGCAAAGACATATTTTAATGGTCTATAAGCATTTCATATATTTTCATAATGACTTGTGTGTGTGTCTAGATATGAGTCACAAAAGCACCTGTGAAAACACTTTATTAATAAGTATAATGGCCAGCAAAGGGCAGTAGAAGACCACTTATTGGCTCACTCTCATTTTGACAGACTTGATTTTCACCAGTATATCATGGTAAATCATGCTAGCAATGTGACGAATCATAGTAAATCATGCTACAATCCTGATAAATCATTCTAGAATGTGGTATATCATGGTCAATCATCCTATAACATGGTAAATCAAGGTAAACTAAGATAAATCATGCTATAAACATATTAAATCATACTAGAATGTGTTCAGTTGTGGTAAATCATGCTAGAACAGGGTAAATCATGGTGAATCATACTAGAACTTGGCATACCATGGTAAACTATGGTAAATCATGCTAGATTCATGGTAAATCATGAAAATCACACTGAAATGGGGTATATCATGGTAAATCATGCTAAAATTGCCTGTATTGGCTGTAAATGGTATTTTCCATCTATTATGTCAGTGTTTAAATGTATGCTAAATAAAACTTAATGTCTTTTGGTGCTTTTGTGCTTTACGGCCTTAAAGGCCTTAACTGCTTGAACACCGCTAAATGCTGCTTGCAGCTTTAATTAGGTGTTCAAGCACGAAGTGCTGAAAACCTATTGTAATTGTAAGGATTTTTATTATTATTATTATTATTCTTCCGCCGTAAAACGCATCGTGCAGCCCAAACCGTAAGTGCTAGAGACTTGAAACTTTGTCAGATGGTAGTACAAAAATCGAGGAGAGCTTATCAAATTATAAGCCCAATTGGCCCATAGGTGGCGCTATAGCAACCAAAAGCGCGAAACTGGTCATAACTCCTAGACCGTAAGTCGTAGAGTCAAGTGTCTTATATCATTGGAAAGCTGGACTCTTGACTTAAAAAATGTATATCTCCGATTTCATTTCCGGTATGGAAATTTTTCCGCTATTTCCGGTTTTGTCCAAAACCTACTTTTGCAAACTAGTCCCTGGTTTTTCGCTTGATCGGAACCAAACCAGTGCAGAAATGTTCTCTGGAGTCTGACTATCAAAAATTATTGAAGAAAAGTCGAAATTTTGATTTCCGGTCGCTAGGGGGTGCAAAATAAACGTTGTGGGAGGAGCCTATTTTACTAAAATGGCTATAACTCGTGAACAAAATGAGATATTTTTACCAATCTCACTACACATATGTATGAGCTCAATCCGAGGTCATAGTAAAAAAATCGCGTCGATTGAGCTCTAGGTGGCGCTATAACATGAAAAAAACATATGGCCACCTAGTGGTTAGTCCGATTGACTTGAAAATTGGTATGCTGTGTCTTGGTCCAAGGCCCCATGTATGTGTATGAGGACATTGGCGTATCTCAAAAAACATGGCCGCCATTGGCCAATTAAGTATAAGACAAGGTTAACGAAGGCCAATCAGAACGAAACTCGATGGGCATGTTCGACTCATGGCCCAAGAGGTCTGTAAGAGTTTTGAAAGAAATCGGCCACTAGTTGGCGCTAACGAGTTTTACGGCTCTGTAATCACGTGGTGTTGCACACATCCCCACAAAATGCATATCATTTGATAGATCTCCTCATGATGAACAACTTTGCCTCTAGAACCATTGCTGTCAATCAAACCGTTCATTAAATATTCACGAATATGTTAAAAACCTACTTTTGCGAACTAGTCCCTGGTTTTTCGCCCGATCGGAACCAGACCAGTCTAGGACAATTCTCTGGACTCTCTAGATTAATAATTATCAAAAAAAAGTTGAAATTTGGC
The DNA here is from genome assembly GCF_051911475.1 of Siphateles boraxobius. Taxonomy (NCBI): domain Eukaryota; kingdom Metazoa; phylum Chordata; class Actinopteri; order Cypriniformes; family Leuciscidae; genus Siphateles; species Siphateles boraxobius. The sequence goes on along the minus strand of NW_027509141.1, from coordinate 13,829,499 downwards.
ATTTGGTTGGCTATAACAGGGTCATTTATAAAATGGGTGTGGCAAAATATAGTCAAAAGCCTATAAATCCTATACGAAAACTCAGAACTTCACAAAAATTGGTGAGCATATGTGACATAACATCCTTAAAAAGCATTCCAAATTTTATGGAGATCGGACCATAGGTGGCGCTATAACTGTTAAAAAGCTTTGAAACAATGTATTTCCTATGGCAAATTGCCTGTATTTGCTGTAAATGGTGTTTTGCATTTATTATCATGTAATGTTCATATCATAATGTTCAAAACCAGTGCAGTACAATTCTCTGGACTCTCTAGATTAATAATTATCAGAAAAGTTATAACTTCTTCATTTGGATGGCTATAATAGGGTCACTTCAATATGAAGCCTTTACCAAGAAAGCCTATATATCTTCAATGAATGCTCAGATCTTCTTAAAAACAAGTCAGAACATGTGACTCTAAATAAGATAAGAAATAATGCATCTATAACAGTTAAAAACGTTAAAGTTATAACATAATGGCATATTAAGCCAATAAGTGGTATTCTACTGCCCCCTGCTGTTTAAAATAGTCATTTTGTCATGCTACTAACTAATATAATTCTATAATTGTTATTTAGACTTTATAAAATCACTATTTTAACATTTACACTCACATTTAGTCAAAATTCATCTATTGAAGTTTTGCTACTGACTATTGTGTCACATTGAGAAATGTGAATCCTGAAGGAGACTTGCAGTAAACATTTTTTTCCATCACATAGTTCAAATGTCTGTATCTACAACAGAATGTGTGTGTGTAGTCCTATATTTCTGAATAAATGCTGAATAATCGGATTAATAGATTATAAAGACATTATGTGAAATGCTTATAGACCATTAAAGTATATTTTCATAATGACACATCCCAATAGCATTGAAAAAATCAACAACAACATTTGTCTTTGTGTGTTTGTGTGTGTGTGTGTGTGTGTGTGTGTGTGTGTGTGTAAGCATATGTCTAAATAAGATACCTGTGAAAACACTTTATTAATAAGTATAATGGCCAGCAGAGGGCAGTAGAATACCACTTATTGGCTCAGTTTCATTTTGACAGACTTGATTTTCATCACTATTCTACACTAAAGCAAACCTGTTTTTCCATGTTAACTATTATAAGACAATCATTTTTTTGTCAGTTTATCACTTCATGGCTATTGACACTTCACATCAATGCTAGCAATGTGGTAAATCATGGTAAATCACGATAGAAACATGGTAAATCATAGTAAATAATACTATTACATGGAGTATCATGGCAAATCATGCTAGCAATGTGATGAATCATGGTAAATCATGCTACAATCCTGGTAAATCATTCTAGAATGTGGTATATTATGGTAAATCATTCTATAACATGGTAAATCATGGTAAATCATTCTATAACATGGTAAATCATGGTTAACTATGATAAATCATGCTAGAATCATATTAAATCCTACTAGAATGTGTTCAATTGTGGTAAACCATGCTAGAGCAGGGTAAATCATGGTGAATCATACTAGAACTTGGTATATCATGGTAAACTATGGTAAATCATGCTAGATTCATGGTAAATCATACTGGAACATGGTAAATCATGAAAAATTACGCTAAAATTTGGTATATCATGGTAAATCATGCTAAAACAAGGTCTATTCCATCTATGATGTCAGTGTTTCATGCTTGCTACATGAAACTTAATGTCTTTTAATGCTTTTGAGCTTAATTGCCTTAACTGCCTTAACTGCTTGAACACCGCTAAATGCTGCTTGCAGCTTTAATTATTATTATTATTATTATTCTGCCGTAAAACGCATCGTGCAGACCAAACCGTAAGTGCTAGAGACTTGATATTTGGGATTAAGGTAGCACAGAAATCGAGGAGAGGTTGAGAGAATATGAGCCCGATTGGCCCATAGGTGGCGCTGTAGTAACAAAAACGCGAAACTGCTCATAACTCCTAAACCGTAAGGCGTAGACTCAAGTGTCTTATATCATTGGAAAGCTGGACTCTTAACTTAAAAAACGTATATCTCCGATTTCATTTCCGCCATGATAGATTTTCCGCCATTTTGAATTTTGTTAAAAAACGACTTTTGCGAACTAGTCCCTGGTTTTTTGCCCGATCGGAACCAAACCAGTGTAGAAATGTTCTCTGGAGTCTAATTATCAATAATTATCGAAAAAAAGTTGAATTTTCGATTTCCGGTTGCTAGGGGGCGCAAAATGAACGTTGTGGGAGGAGCCTATTTTACTAAAATGGCTATAACTCGAGAAGTAAATGAGATATCTTCACCAAACTTGACACACATGTGTATGAGGACAGTCTGGGGTCACAGTAAAAAAACCGCATCGATCTAACACTAGGTGGCGCTATAACATTAAAAAAACATAAAAGGGGGTGTGGCCACCTGACCGTTAGTCCGATTGACCTGAAAATTGGTATGCAGTGTCTTGGTCCAAGGCCCCATGTATGTGTAAAAGGATATTGGCGTATCTCAAAAAACATGGCCGCCATCGGCCAATGAAGTTTGAGCACCTGTGAGACGAGGTTAACGGAGGCCAATCGGAACGAAACTCAATGGGCATGTTCGACTCATGGCCCAAGAGGTCTGTAAGAGTTTTGAAAGAAATCGGCCACTAGTTGGCGCTAACGAGTTTTACGGCTCTGTAATCATGTGGTGTTGCAAACATCCCCACAAAATGCATATCATTTGATAGATCTCCTCATGATGAACAACTTTGCCTCTAGAACCATTGCTGTCAATCAAACCGTTAATTAAATATTCACGAATATGTTAAAAACCTACTTTTGCAAACTAGTCCCTGGTTTTTCGCCCGATCGGAACCAGACCAGTCTAGGACAATTCTCTGGACTCTCTAGATCAATAATTATTGAAAAAAAGTTGAAATTTGGCATTTGGTTGGCTATAACAGGGTCATTTATAAAATGGGCGTGGCAAAATATAGTCAAAAGCCTATAAATCCTATACGAAAACTCAGAACTGCACAAAAATTGATGAGAATATGTGTCATACCATGGTAAAGAAGCATGCAAAGTTTCATGGAGATCGGACAATAGTTGGCGCTATAACTGTTGAAAAGCTTTAAAACCATACATTTCCTATGGTAAATTGCCTGTATTGGCTGTAAATGGTCTTTTCCATCTATGATCGTATAATTTTCATATCTTAATGTTTAAAACCAGTGCAGTACAATTATCTGGACTCTCTAGATCAATAATTATCAGAAAAGGTATAATTACTTCAGTTAGATGGCTATAATAGAGTGTAAATCGGATGGCTATAACAGCTATAACAGCTTGGATGGCTATAACAGCCAATAAGTGGTATTTTACTGCCCCCTGCTGTCATTTCATCATACTACTCTCTAATATTTTTATATAAAATTGATATTTAGACTTTATTAAATCATTATTTTAACATTTACAATCACATTTTGTCAAAATTCATCTATTGCTTTGTACTCTCTAGAAGAATAATTATAGGAAAATGTATAACTTCTTCATTTGGATGACTATAATAGGGTCACTTCAATATGTAGCCTTGACCGAAAGCCAATATCTTTTCAATAAATGCTCATAGCTTCTTAAAAAAAGGTCAAGAAAAGCTATAACAGCTTGAAAAAGGCTAACAGCCAATAAGTGGTATTTTACTGCCCCTGCTGTTTAAAAAAAGTCATTTTGTCACACTACTCAACTATAATTAATATTTAGACTTTATAAATTCACTAATTTAACATTTACAATAACATTTAGTCAAAAATCGTCTATTGAAGTGACAATTGAGTCACATTGGCTCCTGAAGTTCCAAATGTCTCTATCTACATCAGAATGAGCGTGTGTAGATTAAATGATATGAAAAACATGGCCTATTGTATAAGTAGGCTGTAATAGCACTGTTGTCCACTAGATGGAGCAGCAGCATTAGACATTTTTTTTTATCTTTTTTTATCAGCTTTCAGCAGTGGCTAACAAACAAATGCTTAAAGCATTTTCTTTAATTAGTTTTATATTATTACATTGCAAAGAAATATGTGAAATGCTCATATACCATTAAAACAGATTTTCACAATAACATATCCCAAAAGTGTGTGTGTGTGTGTGTGTGTGTGTGTGTGTGTGTGTGTGTGTGTGTGTTTGTGTGTGTGTGTGTGTGTGTGTGTGTGTGTGTGTGTGTGTGTGTAAGCATGCATTATGGAGTTAACATGAAAAAAATGGTTTGCTTCACTGGAGAATACTGGAGAAACAAAGTAGTTGAAAATGAAAGTGAGCCAATAAGTGGTCTTCTACTGCCCTCTGCTGGCCACTCTTCTTATTAATAGTCTTTTTTTGTATATAGACACTATAAAATCACTTAAATAACAATTACTATTATAACACATTCATATTTTGTCAGAGTTTATCACTTCAATTGTTCTTATGCTTCATATAATTGCTATCAACGTGGTAAATCATGGTAAATAACGCCAGAAACATGGTAAATCATAGTAAAAAAGGTAAATCATGCTAGAATCCTTGTAAATTATTCTAGAATGTGCTATATCATGGTAAATCATCATATAACATGGTATATCAAGGTAAACTATGGAAAATCATGTAAGATTCATGGTAAATCATACTGGAACATGGTAAATCATGAAAAATCACACTGAAATGTAGTATATCATGGTAAATCATGCTTGCTACATAAAACTTAATGTCTTTTGATGCTTTTGTGCTTAACGGCCTGAAAGGCCTTAACTGCTTGAACACCGCTAAATGCTGCTTGCAGCTTTAATTATTATTATTATTATTATTCTTCCGCCGTAAAACGCATCGTGCAGCCCAAACCGTAAGTGCTAGAGACTTGAAACTTTGTCAGATGGTAGTACAAAAATCGAGGAGAGCTTATCAAATTATAAGCCCAATTGGCCCATAGGTGGCGCTATAGCAACCAAAAGCGCGAAACTGGTCATAACTCCTAGACCGTAAGTCGTAGAGTCAAGTGTCTTATATCATTGGAAAGCTGGACTCTTGACTTAAAAAACGTATATCTCCGATTTCATTTCCGGTATGGAAATTTTTCTGCTATTTCCGGTTTTGTCCAAAACCTACTTTTGCAAACTAGTCCCTGGTTTTTCGCTTGATCGGAACCAAACCAGTGCAGAAATGTTCTCTGGAGTCTGACTATCAATAATTATTGAAGAAAAGTCGAAATTTTGATTTCCGGTCGCTAGGGGGTGCAAAATAAACGTTGTGGGAGGAGCCTATTTTACTAAAATGGCTATAACTCGTGAACAAAATGAGATATTTTTACCAATCTCACTACACATATGTATGAGCTCAATCCGAGGTCATAGTAAAAAAATCGCGTCGATTGAGCTCTAGGTGGCGCTATAACATGAAAAAAACATATGGCCACCTAGTGGTTAGTCCGATTGACTTGAAAATTGGTATGCAGTGTCTTGGTCCAAGGCCCCATGTATGTGTATGAGGACATTGGCGTATCTCAAAAAACATGGCCGCCATTGGCCAATTAAGTATAAGACAAGGTTAACGAAGGCCAATCAGAACGAAACTCGATGGGCATGTTCGACTCATGGCCCAAGAGGTCTGTAAGAGTTTTGAAAGAAATCGGCCACTAGTTGGCGCTAACGAGTTTTACGGCTCTGTAATCACGTGGTGTTGCACATATTGCCACAACATGCATATCATATGATAGATCTCCTCATGCTGAACAACTTTGCCTCTAGAAACATTGCTGTCAATCAAATCGTTCATTAAATATTCATGAATATGTTAAAAACCTACTTTTGCGAACTAGTCCCTGGTTTTTCGCCCGATCAGAACCAGACCAGTCTAGGTCAATTCTCTGGACTCTCTAGATCAATAATTATTGAAAAAAAGTTGAACTTTGCCCTTTGGTTTGCTATAACATGATCATTTATAAAAAGGGGCTTGTCAAAACACACTCAAAAGCCTATAAATCATTAAAAAAAACTCAGATCTTCACAAAAATTGGTGAGCATATGTGACATAACATCATTAACAAGCATGCAAAGTTTTATGGAGATCGGACAATAGGTGGCGCTATAACAGTTGAAAAGGTTTAAAACAATGTATTTCCTATGGTAAATTGCCTGTATTGGCTGTAAACGGTGTGTTCCATCTATGATCATATAATATTTATATCACAATGTTCAAAATCAGTTCAGTACAATTCTCTGGACTCTCTAGATAAATAATCATCAGAAAAGTTATAACTTCTTCATTTGGATGGCTATAATAGGGTCACTTCAATATGAAGCCTTTACCAAGAAAGCCTATATCTCTTCAATGAATCCTCAGATCTTCTTAAAAACAAGTCAGAACATGTGACTCTAAATAAGATAAGAAATAATGCATCTATAACAGTTAAAAAGGTTAAAGTTATAACATAATGGCATATTAAGCCAATAAGTGGTATTCTACTGCCCCCTGCTGTTTAAAATAGTCATTTTGTCAAGCTACTAACTACTAATATTCTATAATTCTTATTTAGAGTTTATAAAATCACTATTTTAACATTTACACTCACATTTTGTCAAAATTCATCTATTGAAGTATTACTATTGACCATTGTGTCACGGACAAATGTTAATCCTGAATGAGACACAGTTCAGATCACTTTATCTACAACAGAATGTGTGTGTGTAGTCCCATGTTTCTGAATAAATCCTGAATAATCTGATTAATAGCTTGCAAAGACATATTTTAATGGTCTATAAGCATTTCATATATTTTCATAATGACTTGTGTGTGTGTCTAGATATGAGTCACAAAAGCACCTGTGAAAACACTTTATTAATAAGTATAATGGCCAGCAAAGGGCAGTAGAAGACCACTTATTGGCTCACTCTCATTTTGACAGACTTGATTTTCACCAGTATATCATGGTAAATCATGCTAGCAATGTGACGAATCATAGTAAATCATGCTACAATCCTGATAAATCATTCTAGAATGTGGTATATCATGGCTAATCATCCTATAACATGGTAAATCAAGGTAAACTAAGATAAATCATGCTATAAACATATTAAATCATACTAGAATGTGTTCAGTTGTGGTAAATCATGCTAGAACAGGGTAAATCATGGTGAATCATACTAGAACTTGGTATACCATGGTAAACTATGGTAAATCATGCTAGATTCATGGTAAATCGTGAAAATCACACTGAAATGGGGTATATCATGGTAAATCATGCTAAAATTGCCTGTATTGGCTGTAAATGGTATTTTCCATCTATTATGTCAGTGTTTAAATGTATGCTAAATAAAACTTAATGTCTTTTGGTGCTTTTGTGCTTTACGGCCTTAAAGGCCTTAACTGCTTGAACACCGCTAAATGCTGCTTGCAGCTTTAATTAGGTGTTCAAGCACGAAGTGCTGAAAACCTATTGTATTTGTACTGATTTTTATTATTAGGTGTTCAAGCACGAAGTGCTGAAAACCTATTGTAATTGTACTGATTTTTATTATTATTATTATTATTATTATTATTATTATTCTTCTGCCGTAAAACGCATCGTGCAGCCCAAACTGTAAGGGCTAGAGAGCTGAAACTTTGTCAGATGGTAGTACAAAAATCGAGGAGAGGTTCAGAGAATATGACCCCGATTGGCCAATAGGTGGCGCTACAGCGATCAATTGCGTGAAACTGCTCATAACTCCTAGACCGTATGTCGTACACTCAAGTGTCTTATATCATTGGAAAGCTGGACTCCTGACAAACAAAATGTATATCTCCGATTTCATTTCCGCCATGATAGATTTTCCGCCATTTTGAATTTTGTCGAAAAACTACTTTTGCGAACTAGTCCCTGGTTTTTCGCCCGATCGGAACCAAACCAGTGCCAAAATGTTCTCTGGAGTCTGAATATCAATAATTATCAAAAAAAAGTTGAAATTTTGATTCACGGTCGCTAGGGGGCCTAAAATGAACGTTGTGGGCGGAGCCTATTTTACTAAAATGGCTATAACTCAAGAAGTAAATGAGATAGCTTCACCAAACTCGGTACACATGTGAATGAGTTGATTCTGAGGTCACAGTAAAAAAATCGCGACGATCAAACACTAGGTGGCGCTATAATGTGAAAAAAACATAAAAAGAGCTCTGTCCACCTGACCGTTAGTCCGATTGACTTGAAAATTGGTATGCAGTGTCTTGGTCCAAAGCCCCATGTATGTATATAAGGACATTGGCGTATCTCAAAAAACATGGCCGCCATCGGCCAATGAATTTGCGCACCTATTAGACAAGGTTAACGGAGGTCGATCAGCATGAAACTCGTTGGGCATGTTCAACTCATGGCTCAAGAGGTCTGTAAGAGTTTTGAAAGAAATCGGCCACTAGTTGGCGCTAACGAGTTTTACGGCTCTGTAATCACGTGGTATTGCGCACATCCCCACAATATGCATATCATTTGATAGATCTCCTCATGCTGAACAACTTTGCCTCTTGAACCATTGCTGTCAATCAAATCGTTCATTAAATATTCACGAATATGTTAAAAACCTACTTTTGCGAACTAGTCCTAGGTTTTTCACCCGATCGGAACCAGACCAGTCTAGGACAAATCTGTGGACTCTCTAGATCAATAATTATCAAAAAAAAGTTGAACTTTGCCCTTTGTTTCACTATAACAGGGTCATTTATAAAAGGGGTGTGTCAAAATACACTCAAAAGCCTATAAATCATAAATAAAAAATCAGAACTTCACAAAAATTGATGAGCATATGTGTCATAACATGGTGAAGAAGCATGCAAAGTTTCATGGAGATCGGATCATAGGTGGCGCTATAACTGTTAAAAAGCTTTAAAACCATGTATTTCCTATGGTAAATTGCCTGTTTAAAACCAGTGCAGTACAATTCTCTGGACTCTCTAGATGAATAATTGTCAGAAAAGGTATAACTTCTTCATTTGGATGGCTATATAATAGGATGTAAATAGGGTGTAAGTTGGATGGTTATAACAGCTATAACAGCTTTGATGACTATAACAGCTAATTAATGGTATTTTACTGCCCCCTGCTGTCATTTCATCATACTACTCTCTAATATTGTTATATATAATTCATATTTAGACTTTATAAAATCATTATTTTAACATTTACAATCACATTTTGTTAAAATTCATGTATTATTCACAATTGTGTCACAGGAAGGCTGAAAACGAAAGTATAACGTTAGGCCACGCCCTCCCAGTACAAATTCACTCATAACTCGAAAACGGAAACTCCCTGCGCGCTCAAATTTGGATGGTAAAGTCCTCTATTGGGCCTTGATCGAAATCTATCGTCGCGGGCCTCGGGAGCGCCCCCCCGCGGATCGCTAATTCGAGAGACCCCCGAATTTGAACGGCTGTAACTCCCGACCTAGACCACCTAAATTCTTGTGGTATAGCTCGTTGAAAAGGGCTCGTCCTCACCTAGCTTCGATTCGAGTTTGGTGCGATTTGGCCTGGGCATTTCCGAGATATAAGCCCCAAAAGATATGCCTTTGAACGGGCAAAACTCCCGGCTCCGATCGGCCACCAACACCGGGATGGTCTCGTTCAACAGTACTCCTCGGACACTATCTAAGTTCTGAGTTTCAGATTTTTTCACTTTCTCGTTCCCGAGATATAAGTGAAAAACCAAATTTCCATTAATTCATTTCAACTCTATATAGGCTGTAATACCACTGTTGTCCACTAGAGGGAGCAGCTGTATTAGACATGTTTAATCTTTTTATCAGCTTTCAGCATTTACTTACAAACAAATGCTTAAAGCTATTTTTTTAAATTAGTTGTATATTATTACATCACAAAGAAATATGTGAAATGCTTATAGACCATTAAAAGAGATTTCAAAAATAACATATCCCACACGTGTGTGTGTGTGTGTGTGTGTGTGTGTGTGTGTGTGTGTGTGTGTGTGTGTGTGTGTGTGTGTGTGTGTGTGTGTGTAAGCATGCATTATGGAGTTAACATGAAAAAAATGGTTTGCTTCACTGGAGAATACTGGAGAAACAAAGTAGTTGAAAATGAAAGTGAGCCAATAAGTGGTCTTCTACTGCCCTCTGCTGGCCACTCTTCTTATTAATTGTCTTTTTTTGTATATAGACACTATAAAATCACTTAAATAACAATTACTATTATAACACATTCATATTTTGTCAGAGTTTATCACTTCAATTGTTCTTATGCTTCATATAATTGCTATCAACATGGTAAATCATGGTAAATAACGCCAGAAACATGGTAAATCATAGTAAAAAAGGTAAATCATGCTAGAATCCTGGTAAATTATTCTAGAATGTGCTATATCATGGTAAATCATCATATAACATGGTATATCAAGGTAAACTATGGAAAATCATGTAAGATTCATGGTAAATCATACTGGAACATGGTAAATCATGAAAAATCACACTGAAATGTAGTATATCATGGTAAATCATGCTTGCTACATAAAACTTAATGTCTTTTGATGCTTTTGTGCTTAACGGCCTGAAAGGCCTTAACTGCTTGAACACCGCTAAATGCTGCTTGCAGCTTTAATTAGGTGTTCAAGCACGAAGTGCTGAAAACCTATTGTAATTGTACTGATTTTTATTATTATTAGGTGTTCAAGCACGAAGTGCTGAAAACCTATTGTATTTGTACTGATTTTTATTATTATTATTATTATTATTATTATTATTATTATTCTGCCGTAAAACGCGTCGTGCAGACCAAACCGTAAGTGCTAGAGACTTCATATTTGGGATTAAGGTAGCACAGAAATCGAGGAGAGGTTGAGAGAATATGAGCCCGATTGGCCCATAGGTGGCGCTGTAGTAACAAAAACGCGAAACTGCTCATAACTCCTAAACCGTAAGGCGTAGACTCAAGTGTCTTATATCATTGGAAAGCTGGACTCTTAACTTAAAAAACGTATATCTCCGATTTCATTTCCGCCATGATAGATTTTCCGCCATTTTGAATTTTGTTAAATAACGACTTTTGCGAACTAGTCCCTGGTTTTTTGCCCGATCGGAACCAAACCAGTGTAGAAATGTTCTCTGGAGTCTGAATATCAATAATCATTGAAAAAAAGTTGAATTTTCGATTTTCGGTTGCTAGGGGACGCAAAATGAACGTTGTGGGAGGAGCCTATTTTACTAAAATGGATATAACTCGAGAAGTAAATGAGATATCTTCACCAAACTTGGTCCACATATTTAGGAGTTCAATTTGAGGTCACAGTAAAAAAACCGCGTCGATCTAACACTAGGTGGCGCTATAACATTAAAAAAACATAAAAGGGGGTGTGGCCACCTGACCGTTAGTCCGATTGACCTGAAAATTGGTATGCAGTGTCTTGGTCCAAGGCCCCATGTATGTGTAAAAGGATATTGGCGTATCTAAAAAAATATGGCCGCCATCGGCCAATAAAGTTTGAGCACCTGTGAGACGAGGTTAACGGAGGCCAATCGGAACGAAACTCAATGGGCATGTTCGACTCATGGCCCAAGAGGTCTGTAAGAGTTTTGAAAGAAATCGGCCACTAGTTGGCGCTAACGAGTTTTACGGCTCTGTAATCACGTGGTGTTGCACATATCCCCACAAAATGCCTATCATTTGATAGATCTCCTCATGATGAACAACTTTGCCTCTAGAACCATTGCTGTCAATCAAATCGTTCATTAAATATTCACGAATATGTTAAAAACCTACTTTTGCGAACTAGTCCCTGGTTTTTCGCCCGATCGGAACCAGACCAGTCTAGGACAATTCTCTGGACTCTCTAGATCAATAATCATTGAAAAAAAGTTGAACTTTGCCCTTTGATTCACTGTAACAGGGTCATTTAGAAGAAGGGGCGTGTCAAAACACACTCAAAAGCCTATAAATCCTAAATAAAAACTCAGAACTTCACAAAAATTAATGAGCATATGTGACATGACATCATTAACAAGCATGCAAAGTTTTATGGAGATCGGACAATAGATGGCGCTATAACAGTTGAAAAGGTTTAAAACCATGTATTTCCTATGGTAAATTGCCTGTATTGGCTGTAAATGGTGTGTTCCATCTATGATCATATAATATTTATATCACAATGTTCAAAATCAGTTCAGTACAATTCTCTGGACTCTCTAGATAAATAATCATCAGAAAAGTTATAACTTCTTCATTTGGATGGCTATAATAGGGTCACTTCAATATGAAGCCTTTACCAAGAAAGCCTATATCTCTTCAATGAATGCTCAGATCTTCTTAAAAACAAGTCAGAACATGTGACTCTAAATAAGATAAGAAATAATGCATCTATAACAGTTAAAAAGGTTAAAGTTATAACATAATGGCATATTAAGCCAATAAGTGGTATTCTACTGCCCCCTGCTGTTTAAAATAGTCATTTTGTCAAGCTACTAACTACTAATATTCTATAATTCTTATTTAGAGTTTATAAAATCACTATTTTAACATTTACACTCACATTTTGTCAAAATTCATCTATTGAAGTATTACTATTGACCACTGTGTCACGGACAAATGTTAATCCTGAATGAGACACAGTTCAGATCACTTTATCTACAACAGAATGTGTGTGTGTAGTCCCATGTTTCTGAATAAATCCTGAATAATCTGATTAATAGCTTGCAAAGACATATTTTAATGGTCTATAAGCATTTCATATATTTTCATAATGACTTGTGTGTGTGTCTAGATATGAGTCACAAAAGCACCTGTGAAAACACTTTATTAATAAGTATAATGGCCAGCAAAGGGCAGTAGAAGACCACTTATTGGCTCACTCTCATTTTGACAGACTTGATTTTCACCAGTATATCATGGTAAATCATGCTAGCAATGTGACGAATCATAGTAAATCATGCTACAATCCTGATAAATCATTCTAGAATGTGGTATATCATGGTCAATCATCCTATAACATGGTAAATCAAGGTAAACTAAGATAAATCATGCTATAAACATATTAAATCATACTAGAATGTGTTCAGTTGTGGTAAATCATGCTAGAACAGGGTAAATCATGGTGAATCATACTAGAACTTGGTATACCATGGTAAACTATGGTAAATCATGCTAGATTCATGGTAAATCATGAAAATCACACTGAAATGGGGTATATCATGGTAAATCATGCTAAAATTGCCTGTATTGGCTGTAAATGGTATTTTCCATCTATTATGTCAGTGTTTAAATGTATGCTAAATAAAACTTAATGTCTTTTGGTGCTTTTGTGCTTTACGGCCTTAAAGGCCTTAACTGCTTGAACACCGCTAAATGCTGCTTGCAGCTTTAATTATTATTATTATTATTATTCTGCCGTAAAACGCGTCGTGCAGACCAAACCGTAAGTGCTAGAGACTTCATATTTGGGATTAAGGTAGCACAGAAATCGAGGAGAGGTTGAGAGAGTATGAGCCCGATTGGCCCATAGGTGGCGCTATAGTAACAAAAACGCGAAAGTGATCATAACTCCTAAACCCTATGTCGTAGACTCAAGTGTCTTATATCATTGGAAAGCTGGACTCTTGACTTAAAAAACGTATATCTCCGATTTCATTTCCGGTATGCAAATTTTTCCGCCATTTTGAATTTTGTCAAAAAACTACTTTTGCGAACTAGTCCCTGGTTTTTCGCCCGATCGGAACCAAACCAGTGCAGAAATGTTCTCTGGAGTCTGAATATCAATAATTATCAAAAAAAAGTCGAATTTTCGATTTCCGGTTGCTAGGGGGCGCAAAATGAACGTTGTGGGAGGAGCCTATTTTACTAAAATGGCTATAACTCAAGAAGGAAATGAGATATCTTCACCAAACTTGGTCCACATATTAATGAGTTCAATTTGAGGTCACAGTAAAAAAACCGCGTCGATCTAGCACTAGGTGGCGCTATAACATTGAAAAAACATAAAAGGGGGTGTGGCCACCTGACCGTTAGTCCGATTGACCTGAAAATTGGTAAGCAGTGTCTTGGTCCAAGGTGCCATGTATGTGTAAAAGGATATTGGCGTATCTAAAAAAACATGGCCGCCATCGGCCAATTAAATTTGAGCACCTGTGAGACAAGGTTAACGGAGGCCAATCGGAACGAAACTCTATGGGCATGTTCGACTCATGGCCCAAGAGGTCTGTAAGAGTTTTGAAAGAAATCGGCCACTAGTTGGCGCTAACGAGTTTTACGGCTCTGTAATCACGTGGTGTTGCACACATCCCCACAATATGCACATCATTTGATAGATCTCCTCATGATGAACAACTTTGCCTCTAGAACCATTGCTGTCAATCAAACTGTTCATTAAATATTCACGAATATGTTAAAAACCTACTTTTGCGAACTAGTCCCTGGTTTTTTGCCCGATCGGAATCAGACCAGTCTAGGACAATTCTCTGGACTCTCTAGATCAATAATTATTGAAAAAAAGTTGAACTTTTTTATTTTTCTTATGGTATTAAAGGGTTATTTAGAAAAGGGGCGTGACAAAATGCACCCAAAAGCCTATAAATCATAAATAAAAACTCAGAACTTCACAAAAATTGATGAGCATATGTGTCATACCATGGTGAAGAAGCATGAAACGTTTCATGGAGATCGGACAATAGGTGGCGCTATAACTGTTGAAAAGCTTTAAACCCATGTATTTCCTATGGTAAATTGCCTGTATTGGCTGTAAATGGTCTTTTCCATCTATGATCGTATAATATTCATATCTTAATGTTTAAAACCAGTGCAGTACAATTATCTGGACTCTCTAGATCAATAATTATCAGAAAAGGTATAATTACTTCATTTGGATGGCTATAATAGAGTGTAAATCGGATGGCTATAACAGCTATAACAGCTTGAATGGCTATAACAGCCAATAAGTGGTATTTTACTGCCCCCTGCTGTCATTTCATCATACTACTCTCTAATATTTTTATATATAATTGATATTTAGACTTTATTAAATCATTATTTTAACATTTACAATCACATTTTGTCAAAATGCATCTATTGCTCTGTACTCTCTACAACAATAATTATAGGAAAATGTATAACTTCTTCATTTGGATGACTATAATAGGGTCACTTCAATATGTAGCCTTGACCGAAAGCCAATATCTTTTCAATAAATGCTCATAGCTTCTTAAAAAAAGGTCGAGAACAGCTATAACAGCTTGAAAAAGGCTAACAGCCAATAAGTGGTATTTTACTGCCCCCTGCTGTTTAAAAAAAGTCATTTTGTCACACTACTCAACTATAATTAATATTTAGACTTTATAAATTCACTATTTTAACATTTACAATAACATTTAGTCAAAAATCGTCTATTGAAGTGACAATTGAGTCACACTGGCTCCTGAAGTTCCAAATGTCTCTATCTACATCAGAATGAGCGTGTGTAGATTAAATGATATGAAAAACATGGCCTATTGTATAAGTAGGCTGTAATAGCACTGTTGTCCACTAGATGGAGCAGCAGCATTAGATATTTTTAATCTTTTTTTATCAGCTTTCAGCATTGGCTAACAAACAAATGCTTAAAGCATTTTCTTTAATTAGTTTTATATTATTACATTGCAAAGAAATATGTGAAATGCTCATATACCATTAAAACAGATTTTCACAATAACATATCCCAAAAGTGTGTGTGTGTGTGTGTGTGTGTGTGTGTGTGTGTGTGTGTGTGTGTGTGTGTGTGTGTGTGTGTGTGTGTGTGTGTAAGCATGCATTATGGAGTTAACATGAAAAAAATGGTTTGCTTCACTGGAGAATACTGGAGAAACAAAGTAGTTGAAAATGAAAGTGAGCCAATAAGTGGTCTTCTACTGCCCTCTGCTGGCCACTCTTCTTATTAATAGTCTTTTTTTGTATATAGACACTATAAAATCACTTAAATAACAATTACTATTATAACACATTCATATTTTGTCAGAGTTTATCACTTCAATTGTTCTTATGCTTCATATAATTGCTATCAACGTGGTAAATCATGGTAAATAACGCCAGAAACATGGTAAATCATAGTAAAAAAGGTAAGTCATGCTAGAATCCTGGTAAATTATTCTAGAATGTGCTATATCATGGTAAATCATCATATAACATGGTATATCAAGGTAAACTATGGAAAATCATGTAAGATTCATGGTAAATCATACTGGAACATGGTAAATCATGAAAAATCACACTGAAATGTAGTATATCATGGTAAATCATGAAAAATCACACTGAAATGTAGTATATCATGGTAAATCATGCTTGCTACATAAAACTTAATGTCTTTTGATGCTTTTGTGCTTAACGGCCTGAAAGGCCTTAACTGCTTGAACACCGCTAAATGCTGCTTGCAGCTTTAATTATTATTATTATTATTATTTTCCCCTAAAACGCATCGTGCAGCCCAAACCGTAAGTGCTAGAGACTTGAAACTTTGGCATAAGGTAGTACAAAAATCGAGGAGAGGTTATCAAAGTATGAGGCCGATTGGCCCATAGGTGGCGCTATAGCGCAAAAAACAAAAAAAATGCACTCTTTTGCTTAAATCTCAATAACCCTTTGTCGCAGCCTCAAGTGTCTTATATCATTGGAATCCTTGGCTCAAGCCGAACAAAAAAGGCCTCAAGGATTTCATTTCCGGTATGCAAATTTTTTCGCTATTTCCGGTTTTGTCTAAAACCTACATTTGCAAACTAGTCCCTGGTTTTTTGTCCGATTGGAACCAAACCAGTGCAGAAACATTCTCTGGACACTGAATATCAATAATTATCGAAAAAACGTTGAAATTTCGATTCACGGTCGCTAGGGGGTGCCCAAACGTTCGAAGGAGGCGGAGCTAATTTTACTAAAATGGGTATAACTCGTGAACGAAACGAAATATTTTCACCAAACTTGGTACACATATGTATGAGCTCAATTTGAGGTCACAGTAAAAAAACCGCGTCGATCTAACACTAGGTGGCGCTATAACATTGAAAAAACATAAAAGGGGGTGTGGCCACCTGACCGTTAGTCCGATTGACTTGAAAATTGGTATGCAGTGTCTTGGTCCAAGGTGCCATGTATGTGTAAAAGGATATTGGTGTATCTCAAAAAACATGGCCGCCATCGGCCAATAAAGTTTGAGCACCTGTGAGACGAGGTTAACGGAGGCCAATCGGAATGAAACTCAATGGGCATGTTCGACTCATGGCCCAAGAGGTCTGTAAGAGTTTTGAAAGAAATCGGCCACTAGTTGGCGCTAACGAGTTTTACGGCTCTGTAATCACGTGGTGTTGCACACATCCCCACAAAATGCATATCATTTGATAGATCTCCTCATGATGAACAACTTTGCCTCTAGAACCATTGCTGTCAATCAAACCATTCATTAAATATTCACGAATATGTTAAAAACCTACTTTTGCAAACTAGTCCCTGGTTTTTTGCCCGATCGGAATCAGACCAGTCTAGGACAATTCTCTGGACTCTCTAGATCAATAATTATCGAAAAAAAGTTGAACTTTTTTATTTTTCTTATGGTATTAAAGGGTTATTTAGAAAAGGGGTGTGACAAAATGCACCCAAAAGCCTATAAATCATAAATAAAAACTCAGAACTTCACAAAAATTGATGAGCATATGTGTCATACCATGGTGAAGAAGCATGCAACGTTTCATGGAGATTGGACAATAGGTGGCGCTATAACTGTTGAAAAGCTTTAAACCCATGTATTTCCTATGGTAAATTGCCTGTATTGGCTGTAAATGGTCTTTTCCATCTATGATCGTATAATTTTCATATCTTAATGTTTAAAACCAGTGCAGTACAATTATCTGGACTCTCTAGATCAATAATTATCAGAAAAGGTATAATTACTTCATTTGGATGGCTATAATAGAGTGTAAATCGGATGGCTATAACAGCTATAACAGCTTGGATGGCTATAACAGCCAATAAGTGGTATTTTACTGCACCCTGCTGTCATTTCATCATACTACTCTCTAATATTTTTATATATAATTGATATTTAGACTTTATTAAATCATTATTTTAACATTTACAATCACATTTTGTCAAAATGCATCTATTGCTCTGTACTCTCTACAACAATAATTATAGGAAAATGTATAACTTCTTCATTTGGATGACTATAATAGGGTCACTTCAATATGTAGCCTTGACCGAAAGCCAATATCTTTTCAATAAATGCTCATAGCTTCTTAAAAAAAGGTCAAGAACAGATAAAACGGCTTGAAAAAAGGCTAACAGCCAATAAGTGGTATTTTACTGCCCCCTGCTGTTTAAAAAAAGTAATTTTGTCACACTACTCAACTATAATTAATATTTAGACTTTATAAATTCACTATTTTAACATTTACAATAACATTTAGTCAAAAATCGTCTATTGAAGTGACAATTGAGTCACATTGGCTCCTGAAGTTCCAAATGTCTCTATCTACATCAGAATGAGCGTGTGTAGATTAAATTATATGAAAAACATGGCCTATTGTATAAGTAGGCTGTAATAGCACTGTTGTCCACTAGATGGAGTAGCAGCATTAGACATTTTTAATCTTTTTTTATCAGCTTTCAGCATTGGCTAACAAACAAATGCTTAAAGCATTTTCTTTAATTAGTTTTATATTATTACATTGCAAAGAAATATGTGAAATGCTCATATACCATTAAAACAGATTTTCACAATAACATATCCCAAAAGTGTGTGTGTGTGTGTGTGTATGTGTGTGTGTGTGTGTGTGTGTGTGTGTGTGTGTGTGTAAGCATGCATTATGGAGTTAACATGAAAAAAATGGTTTGCTTCACTGGAGAATACTGGAGAAACAAAGTAGTTGAAAATGAAAGTGAGCCAATAAGTGGTCTTCTACTGCCCTCTGCTGGCCACTCTTCTTATTAATAGTCTTTTTTTGTATATAGACACTATAAAATCACTTAAATAACAATTACTATTATAACACATTCATATTTTGTCAGAGTTTATCACTTCAATTGTTCTTATGCTTCATATAATTGCTATCAACGTGGTAAATCATGGTAAATAACGCCAGAAACATGGTAAATCATAGTAAAAAAGGTAAGTCATGCTAGAATCCTGGTAAATTATTCTAGAATGTGCTATATCATGGTAAATCATCATATAACATGGTATATCAAGTAAATCATGGTAAATCGTGCTAGATTCATGGTAAATCATACTGGAACATGGTAAATCATGAAAAATCACACTGAAATGTAGTATATCATGGTAAATCATGCTTGCTACATAAAACTTAATGTCTTTTGATGCTTTTGTGCTTAACGGCCTTAAAGGCCTTAACTGCTTGAACACCGCTAAATGCTGCTTGCAGCTTTAATTATTATTATTATTCTCCGCTAAAACTCATTCTGCAGACCAAACCGTAAGTGCTAGAGACTTGAAACTTTGTCAGATGGTGGTACAAAAATCGAGGAGAGGTTATCAAATTATGATCCCGATTGGCCCATAGGTGGTGCTATAGCAACCAATTGTGCGAAACTGCTCATAACTCCTAGACCGTATGTCGTAGACTCAAGTGTCTTTTATCACTGGAAAGCTGGATATCTGAAGTAAAAAACGTATATCTCCGATTTCATTTCCGCCATATTGGATTTTCCGCCATTTAGAATTTTGTCAAAAAACTACTTTTGCGAACTAGTTCCTGGTTTTTCACCCGATCGGAACCAAACCAGTGCAGAAATGTTCTCTGGAGTCTGACTATCAATAATTATCGAAAAAAAGTTGAAATTTTGATTCACGGTCACTAGGGGGCGCAAAATGAACGTTGAGGGCGGAGCCTATTTTACTAAAATGGCTATAACTCAAGAAATGAATGAGATAGCTTCACCAAACTAGGTGCACATATGTATCCTTGAGTTCATTCTGAGGTCACAGGAAAAAAATACTTTTGCATTTTTTGTATGACCATAACAGGGTGATTTCAAAATGTGACCATCACCAAATTTATTTGAAAGTCAAATTTTAAAGAAAATCTTCACCAATCCTGACAGCACATGGCTTATTCGAACCGTCGAGATGCACTCTATTAACTGTATGAATTTCATATGATTTCGCCGAGTTATTATCAAAAAACCGCCGGCCGCATTTCAAAATGGCGGCCGCCATTGATGGTCACGCCCCCTTGTACAAATGCACTCATAACTCGAAAACAGAAACTCCCTGTGCGGTCAAATTTGGATGGTATGGTCCTCTATTGGGGGACACAAATGTTTTCATGTGTCCTGAGAATGAGCCCATACATGTGTGTGCCAAATTTGGTGAAAATATCTGAATTGTCTTCGGAGTTATAGACATTTATATGAAAAAACACGTCAAAAATGACTGACACGTGATTTTGATTGAATTTTACTACCCCTTACTGTCAATATTTTGACATTTGGCCATTGGTGTTTAGATAATGACCTATGGTTCAAAACTTCTGACGGTGGTTTCATCTCGATCGGACTAACGGTTTTGAAGATATAAGCAAATGTTTTTTTAAGCGCTAAATCACAACGCTACACAAACCGTGAAATGAAACCTAGCATATTTGGTATCTGTGGACTCGGCAAGGATTCAGGAACCTGACGAGATGACTCCCGCGAAAATAAGTCAACGACAGCCAGAGTTATAAGCATTTGAAAAATAAATTTTACCACTAGGTGGTGCTATTTTGAAACTTCTCAGGCTCCTAAAGGGCATCGTACTGATGACCCATACCAATTTTCGTAACAATTTGTTCATGCGTTCAGAAAATACAGCATTTTAGCACATAATTCAAAATTGCCGACAGCCAAAATGGTCGATCTGGGGAAATTGGATATCACTCAACTCGTCGTGACGGCCTGAATCTAACGAGACCACTTTTATGATTTTTGGACAAACCGTTCAGAAGTTATAAGCAAAAATAGCCATTTTCTGTATCTCCGGAACAGTAGGTGGCGCTGCGCCGAAATGCAGCATGTAGCCTCAGGTCATGCTTGTGATGACATGGACCAAGTTTGGTCTGAATACAATAAAGCGTTGTGAAGACACAGCCTTATGTCTGTTTTTGCAAGCACTACGTACAATTAATTTGTGCGGTATTCGAGAACAGTTTGACGAATCAAGTTGAATTCCATAACTTTTTGTCAGCACTGCCTGGAGATGATCTGGTTCAATTTTGGTGCAAATCGGACAAACCGTCTAGGACGAGTTCGCAAAAGTAGGTTTGTTAGACAATTCAAAATGCCGGACATATTTGTATGATGTAAAATGATGTCATGGAATGCAATCGAATCGGCATGAGCTCAGGAATCAGAGGAAAAAAATCCCGCAAGCGGTTCTATGGGCTGCCATAGACGCCCAGTCGGAAGAAGGAAGAATAATAATAATAAGAACCGGAACAGACACAATAGGTGCCTCCGCACCTTTGGTGCTTGGCCCCTAATAATAAGAACGCCAACGGATACAATAGGTGCCTCCGCACCTTTGGTGCTTGGTCCCTAAATATATCAAGCCTTGATCAGATCAACTATTGGTTATGGTTGCATGATTTATGGGTCAGCTTCAGAATCACTATTAAGAAGTCTAGATAGAATACAATATAGAGCCCTTAGAATATTTTTAGGAGAAATTAAAACAACACCAGTCAATGCATTATTAGTAGAAGCGAATGAAATGCCATTGAAATTTAGGAGAGAGAAATTGTCTTTGGTATTTTGGACATCTTTAAAGAGTTACACTGGAGAAAGTATAGCTAAAGATATTTGAAATAATTGTTGGGAATACTTTAGTATCAAGAGAGGATATGGATGGAAGATAAACCAGTTAGCAGAGAAATATCAGATTGCAAATATTGAATGTAGTGTGTCACCTGTATAGGGAGAGGTTCCGAAATGGATTATCTCTGAGGTTAAAATTGATTTAGGAATATTAGATAAGAAACGGGAATGGGAGGAAATGGGTATGATTAAGTACCAAGTTAATAAGTACATACAGGAAAGATTCTATACAAGTATGCACATTTATACTGATGGATCTAAAGATCCAAGAACAGGGATTACAGGAATAGGAGTGTATATTCCAGAGTTTACAATATCAATATCTAAACGACTAACATCTAAATTGTCAATATATACTGTGGAAATGGTCGCTATTATAATAGGATTAACATGGGTAAAAGAGGTAAAGCCAGACAGAATACTGATATGCTCTGACTCTGCTTCTGTCTTAACATCACTAAGTAACTAGTGATGTTAAGACGTACTTCTAGAGAAGATTTGATGTGCGAAATATTTTCATTATTATGGTGAATACAAAGGAAAGGAGTAGAAGTTGGATTCTGTTGGGTGCCAGCGCATGTAGGAGTAGCAGGTAATGAGTCTGCTGATGAGTCAGCAAAAAATGCTTTAAAAAGGGAAGAAATAGATCTTAATGTTCCATTAAGTAAAAGTGAAGTTAAATCTATTATTAAGGAAAATATTATTAAATAGTGGCAGGTAAAATGGAATACAGATAATAAGGGGTGGTATTTATATAATATCAAAAAAATAGTAGATGCTAAGAAAAGCATAAATGGTAGAAATAGGAAAGAAGAGGTCATAATGACTAGGATGAGACTTGGACATTCAAGATTGAACGCAACGCAATGTATAATTGGAGTTCTTGAGACTGGTTTATGTGAGAATTGTGGGGAGAAAGAAACAGTGGAGCATGTGATCTATGATTGTAAAAGGTATGAGGAAAGAAAGGAATTGATATCGTATTTAAATGAAAGAGGGAAGGTTAATAAGGATTTGGCATATTTGTTAGGTTATGATTTTAATAAAGATAGAGTAGGATATAGAATACTAATAGAATATATAAATATAGTACTGGATTAAGTAAAAGGATTTAAATATAGAATAAGAATGCTTTGGTCTATTCTAGGTTTTATAGTCCAGTCTGGAGAAGCTGAACATGCAGCGCCAGGTGAGCTATGGGAGATGGAATGAGATGAAGCACCAAATAATTAAATAAGGATGGATATTTGAGAAAGAAGCAAAGAAAATTATAATAATAAGGAAAATCTGATCATAAGAAATCATGACTACATAACAGCAAAGGTAGGTGGCGATATGCACTAAGAATGCAACGCGCCAAAAAACGAAAGAAGTCTGTTCTCATGAGACTGTAGGAGCCATAGGCCCAGTCCCAATTCGCCTACATATACTACGACCTAAAAGTATGTACTCCTTTTGTGAAGAAAAAGTACATACTTCTGAGTTTGTAGCAAAAGAGTAGGCAAGCTTTGGGACATACTATCCCGTCACCTTTAACGGACAGCTCTGTCGCGTGTTCCTGTCACCATAAACTGCACTGTCAATCATCTTGTGTCGCAGTTAAAATCCTCCATTCAATCTATTTTTATTTCCTACCATTTCGAAGAGCACGTTCATCTGCCAGTCGTGAGTCTTTCATGCGGAGACTCTCCTCATGTGTTTGCAATTTGAATATAATGATGCATTTAAAAGGTAATGAGTTCACAATGCTGCTGCAGATGCAATATAATGTAGACAACGTTGAATAAATACCTTTTCGTCAGGTTAAATACTGATAATTAATCACTCAAACCCCTTTATCTAACTCTCTCTACATAACCGGCGGACTCCATGTCTGTACTTTTTTAACACTTTTCACTCGCTTTTGTAGTTCCCATCGAATCCTCGTCCAACGCGCGATGGGTTGTGGGCAATATTAGCCGTTAGAGTGTGCATCAATCTGCACTTCAGATTCTGACCGGAAATAGTAGACCATCCGGGTATCTTTGGAACACTCATTTCAACATACTACGATTTGGGACGCACTAATTCTATTTTCGAATGCTATTTAGGACGGATAGTATGCGAATTGGGACTGGGCCATAGACATAACAGCTGTGTCCCAATTCAAAGGCTGCATCTTCAAAGGCCGCATTTGAAGGCCGATTGCGTCACCGCGGCACGATGAAGGCTGTCTCAATTCAATTCTCCACCCTTCGAAGGCCTATTCGAAGGCCGGTTGCGTCATCGCGGCGCGACGAAGGCTACCCTGATTCAAAAGCGATGCCAAATGCACCCTTCGTTTCCTCGTGAAAGGAAGGATGCATAAATGGATCCTTAGCGGCCTATCCTACCCCATAAGTCATTGCGCGCCGTTGACAACAGCATTTTTATTTTAAAAAATGACGGATGATTGTTCTTGTCGCCTAGCAACTGTGACAGCTACCGATGACAAGCGGGAATAACATTTGAACTCCACTTTTTTATATTCAAATGGGTTTTATATTCCCGTAGTAGGCTACGGAGCCCGGAAAGTCTCCTGTGGGGGAAAAAAACAATCCATGGTGACGGTTGTGCAATCCTCCCCTCAGTTTATAAACTGTACTCACGAATTCTTAAACTGTTCCCTCGGTTTAACAAATCGTGCCCACGATGATTCAACCAGGCCACCTGTTTATGAGGGATGCTTTGCATTGTGTTTAAACTTCATTTTTTTTAAAATGGATAATTTCTTGAATTTTCTAAAAAACAACATTTAGGCTTGTACCTTTAAAGTCCATTTTTTTGGAGGAAAAAGCTCAGCATAATAAAATAAGCAAAAAAGACTTCACATGTAAAAAAGAAATATAACACAAACACAGGGTTAGGTTTTATTATATAAAAATAAAACATTCATAAATTATTTTATGATTAACATATTACTGTCTTCAGTGAACTCATTTATAGTTATAATTACAAACACAAATAATAATAATATTAATTATCATTATTATTAGTACATTTAGGCTACATATTTAGAAGCCGCTTTTATCAAAAAAAGGAACAAAGCAATTCGTCAAATGTCAGTCATAATACAGCCTAAGATTATCATAAATAAACAAGATTTTGACGCATATCCAAGTGTTTGTGTGGAGGCGCGGGTACGGACACTTGCATTTTTCTATCAACAGTGGAAACAACTTAAAATTGGCTACTCTATCATTTCTGTTCATAAAGAAAAGAATAATACATAATTCACAACTACTTTTATTTGTGCAAAAACGAATGGACGCAAAAGTACAAGGACCCAAGACTATCAAATACATTATTTAAAATATTTAATAATATAAGGTTTGTGTACTTTTGCGTCCACTCGTTTTTCTTTTTTTAACCCGTAATTGAAAAACGAAAAATGAACGGTTGTTGTAGGCTGTTTTTAGAACGCAAAGTTGAGCACCAAAATTTGAATTTGAACTGTACACACCAAATGCTGCAAAAAAAATAATAAAAAAAAAATGGACGTATTTTCAGATTTTTGTTTATGACTCACAATAACAAGAAAACGTTGTGCTTTTGTAGAATAAAACAATCAGGCGCGCTTTCATGATCTCCGTGAACTGGAGCACGTCTCAAAAATTAACTGAAACAAAATATAGCATACCTATATAAGTGTCACGGGTGTGGTGTAGAATGAAAATGACTCAAAGTCAAGAGGCTCCAATATAAACCCTTTATTAAATATTTGAAATATTCACAAATTAATATGGATTATTATTTACTGGTTTTCTAAGGCCAAATTAGAACCTGGAAATTATATTCGAATTTGTTCGTTTAAAAGTGGGCATTTCAACCTTATTGTCACAGTCTTCGTATACCCTCTGACCGTCTACCTGCCTGTACCTGTTTGTTGTTTTGGTTATAAGAAAATCGTTTATATTGGAGCCTCTTGACTTTGAGTCATTTTCATTCTACACCACACCCGTGACACTTATATAGGTATGCTATATTTTGTTTCAGTTAATTTTTGAGACGTGCTCCAGTTCACGGAGATCATGAAAGCGCGCCTGATTGTTTTATTCTACAAAAGCACAACGTTTTCTTGTTATTGTGAGTTTACACAAATAAAATTGTTTATTTTTATTCATTTATGTTTACACAAAAAATATTGTGAGTACAGTTTATAAACTGAAGAGACGGATTGCACAACCGTGGCCACGGATTGTTTTTTAGTTTTTCCACAGATGGAGGATTTTTTCCCTCCATAATACGGGGTTTCAATATATATTTACCATATTCATATTCATCATTTATATTGTCCATTTATGCTACATAAAAATAATACACTAGCCTACAAAATCGCATCAAGGTAAGATATAAGTGAACATTTGAACCTTTATATGCCTATGTATGTTTTCTTTTCATTACACTATTTACGTAAATTAACACCCAATATTTGAACAGTTTAAAGTGTAATCTGGCAATTCAGGAAGCAGCTTCTGAATTGGGACGCAGCAAACCAGCTCTGGCCATGATCTTGGCTATTAAAGCCGAAAATACATGACTGAAACATCCTCACCATGTCCTCCAGTAAAATATAAAACAAAAAAATGACAATAGCCAATTCTGGATCCATAGCTGTTTATTCAATTATAACAAATGAATTATTAGGATGGCAGCTGTACTCTCGCACCTTTGCTTGGCGCCAGGAGCGGTAATCGGGAACACCTGGTTGCGCAATTAGGAAATCCTACGAAGGCTACATGGTGCGTCCTTCGAAGGACGAATAGGCTGCATTCTTCGAAGTCCGCGGCCTTCGAAGGATGCAGCCTTCACATTGGGACACAGCTATAGTAAATGGTTTGGTCCTTTCTCTGGAGTCTATAGGAATTGTTAACCAAAAAAAATTGATCTGTTTGTCCAGAGACTGTAGGAGTTTAAGAAAGAGATGGGACTGATATTGGTGCAAGAATTGTGAAGCCTTGAACTGGGTGTTTGTCTGTAGCCTTTATAAAATGTAGGGGCTATAAATAGTTTGAGACTCCAAATTCTACTATTGATCACATGATTGAAAATTTGAATGAATATTTGGACAAAAGGCCGGGACTGAAGTTTTGCCATGATGACATCTGCCAAAAATATGGCATCAAGAACTGGATTGAGATTGGACTGTAGGCCTTGCCTGACATTAAAAGGGCTTATGGAGAGACGCAGTGCTTAAAGAAAATCAAATCGGTTACCTAACGTAACCTCGGTTCTCTCTAGATGAGGGAACGAGTATTGCGTAAGTTTAGCTTACGCTACGGGTAAGATTCATCTTCTTGAGATATTGAAGCCAAAAATTATCCTTAATTTTGTATCCATTGTCAACGCAGTGCGGCAGACCTAGAGCAGGCTGTCTAGCGTGCTCATTGGCTGCCCTGCGGCAACTGCATGTAGCCTACCAGTGAGCCCGGCGTGACATCACATCCAATGAAAGGCGCTCGCGCCCTCATAGCGTCCTAGCCCGCCAGGATGGGCGTGACTTAGCGTATATAAGCGGGGCTCGTAGGCTGAATTTCTGGGTTTCATCGACTGAAGCGAAAAAGCGCTCGTGGCGCGAGCACGGCAGGTTACGCAATACTCGTTCCCTCATCTAGAGAGAACTGAGGTTACGTTAGGTAACCGATACGTTCTCTTACGAGAGGTTCTCTCATATTGCGTAAGTTTAGCTTACGCTACGGGAACACTTTGTCAACGCTGTGCGCGCCAGCATCCACTACATGAGTCCCAGAGAACTAGGGGAACCCCGATGAGTGGGAATAAGCGCCTGTACGTAAGCACTCACAGGGCGGCAATACAGAGCGGCTATGCCGGTCAATGTATAAGCACATAACCTGATACAGTGCAGCTCAACCAGAAGAGCTGAATCATATGAGAGTAGCTTGCGCATGACAATACCTGGGCAGAACTAACCTCTCACTCATACTGACAGCAGTTTAGCGTGCAGGGCGGGAACTTCCAGGTTATAGAAACTGACAAAGGTGGATGGGGAGGCCCAGTCCGCCGCAACACATATGTCATGAATAGAAATCCCACTGGACCATGCCCACGAAGAGGCCATACCTCTGGTGGAATGAGACCTGACGCCCAAAGGGCATTGCAGACCTTTTGACGCATAAGCAGCTGCGATCGCGTCCACTATCCATCTCGATAGGCTCTGTTTCGAGGCGGGCGAGACCCTTGGTGCGCCCTCCAAACGAAACGAAAAGCTGCTCCGAGTGCCTGAAAGGGGCGGAGCGCGTAATGTAAACCCTCAGCGCCATGACCGGGCAGAGGAGATTAACATCGCTCTCTCCCTCGGATACAGGCAGAGCCGATAGGGAAATGACCTGTGCTCTGAACGGAGTGACAATCACTTTAGGGACATATCCGTGTCTAGGCTTGAGGATAACTTTTGAGTCATTCGGTCCGAACTCAAGACATGCAGCGCTGACAGACAGCGCGTGTAAGTCCCCCACACGTTTGACTGAAGACAGTGAAATCAGGAAAACGATTTTGAGTGACAGGTATTTTAGATCCGCAGAGTACAAAGGCTCAAAGGGGTATGCTTTCAGGGCCTTGAGGACCAAGTAAAGATCCCACATAGGGACAGAAGGGGGGCACGGGGGATTCATCTTCCTAGCTCCTCTAAGGAAGCGGATGACAAGCTCATTCCTTCCTATTGACTGGCCTTCCGCTGATTCTGAGAACGCCACAACGGCTGCCACATACACTTTGAGCGTGGAAAGGGACCTGCCCTTATCCAACAGCTCTTGAAGGAAACTAAGCAACCTTCGTGGATCCAGGTTTTTGTCAACGCACCACCTGGTGAAAACAGACCATTTAGACGCATAGAGCCTTCTAGTAGAAGGAGCTCTAGACTGCGTGATTGTGTTCATTACTGCGACTGGCAGGGCAGCGGGTATCTGTTGATAAACCATGCATGCAGAGACCAGCGCTCTGGATGGGGGTGCCAGATCGTGCCGCGAGCCTGAGAGAGGAGATCTGTCCTCACCGGAATCGACCACAGGGCTGTCTGTGACAGGCGCATCAGCTCCGGGAACCACGTCTGGTTCTCCCAGCGCAGGGCTATGAGTAGCACTTAGTGGTGAGTTTCCCTGATTCTCTTGATAACCTGTGGTAACAGGGAGACCGGAGGGAAGGCATATAGTGGGCGGCTGGGCCAGGTCTGGGCCAGCGCGTCCTCATTCTTAGAAAAGAACTTTGGGCAGTGAGCGTTGTCTCGTGACGCAAAGAGGTCGACGTCCGCTTTGCCAAAAAGGCGCCATAGCGACTGGACTGTTTGGGGGTGCAGGGACCATTCCCCCGGGGGAACGTTGTCCCTGGATAGTTTGTCTGGGCCGTCGTTCAGGTGGCCTGGGACATGCGCAGCTCTCATCGAGCGCAGGTGGTGCTGAGACCAAACGAGGAAGCGTTCTGTCAGATTGCAGAGGTTTCTGGATCTGACACCGCCCTGACGGTTCACATAGGACACTACAGACATGTTGGCCGAACGGACCAGAATGTGGTGGTCCTGTATGAGCGCGAGAAAACACTTCAGCGCGTTCTCGACCGCTATCATCTCCAGACAGTTTATATGGAGGAGTCTCTCCTGGTCTGACCACAGGCTGAAGACTGGTCTGCCCTCGAAGAGGGTGCCCCAACCTGAGTTGGACTCGTCTGTCGAGATAACCTTTCGGTATGAGACAGCTCCCATAGTCACACCCCGCTGGTACCAATCGGCTGCTAAGCAGGGACGACTGGCTAATTCTGGCGCAGTCAGAGACAGAATTAATATCGCACAGAGCTGTGCTCCTCAGTCATCTGGAGGACCTGTGTCTCACGGTCAACTGGACCAAGAGCTCATTACTGCCCAGCCAGTCGATTTCCTTTTTAGGAATAGAACTGGACTCCATAGCCATGACGGCTCGCTTATCGACACAGCGCGCGCGCCGTCTGAGTCACTCTGATCCGCACGCAGCCAGACTTCTAAGCTCGGTGAGACACAAGAGTGGTCAGCGAGGGGGCGCATGCACAGCAATCCCAGCTGAAGTACCGCAGCAGCTGAAGCCATGTAGCCCAGCATCCTCTGGAATGACTTCAGAGGAACGGCGCTGCCCGTCCGGAAGGACGCGGCCAGTCGCCGAACACGGCGCGCACGCTGTGTCGATAAGCGAGCCGTCATGGCTATGGAGTCCAGTTCTATTCCTAAAAAGGAAATCGACTAGCTGGGCAGTAATGAGCTCTTGGTCCAGTTGACCGTGAGACCCAGGTCCTCCAGATGACTGAGAAGCGCAGCTCTGTGCGATATTAACTCTGTCTCTGACTGCGCCAGAATCAGCCAGTTGTCCAGAGAGTTCAGAATCTCAGAATCTCGCACGCCCTGATTTCTCTAGGAGGTGAGAGCCGCGTCCATGCACTTCGTGAATGTACGGGGTGCTAAGGGCAGGCCGAACGGTAGGACGGTGTACTGATAAGCCTGGCGAACGTGCGCGAGGAGTTGTCTGGTCGTAAGCATTTTGAACGGTCTGTTCAAGAGAGCCTTGTTCAAATGCCTCAGATCCAAAATAGGTCTGAGGCGTCCTTCTTGGGCACGAAAAAATAACGGCTGTAAAAACCCGACTCGCTCAGGGAAGGCGGTACCGGTTCTATGGCCCCTTTACTTTACTTTACACTTTATTGTCAGACGAGTCTGAAATTTTTCTTGCATAACAGTGTCTATGTTTACAACATCTAACATACATTATACATCGACATACACTTAAACATCACATATTATACATTCAAACAATACAACACTTATACATCTAACACCTTCACAGTACTCTTGATTTCTGATTAAATGTTTTTGTTCAACGCTAAGATAGCCTGGTGCACAAAAGAGTGTTTCAGCCTCACTTTGTTAAATCTGGGAACTCTATACCTCCTCTTTGATGGTAGAAGTTCAAACTCTTTATGCAAAATATGCATAGGTTTAGAAGTTACAGTATAAGCTAGCCTTAGCAAATTGTTATAATAGGCTGAGTCGTAAAGCTTCTCAAGAGGCTGACCTACAATCTTTGAGCAAATTTTTAATTGATTAAACAACTTTGTTTTCAGCATAAATGAGAGGCTTTTATACCAAATAGAGTTGTAATATTGCAATATGCTCATTATCACAGACCTATAGAACAACAGAAGAATCTGTTTTCTTACTCCAAATGACCTAAGACGAAGTAAATTCTCTGCTTTGTTTTTATACATAGAGTATCGATGTGATCTTTCCATGATAGCGTATCATCTATAATCACTCCTAAATATTTATATGTCTTAACTGATCTAATTTCCTCCTTATGAATAAAAACAGGCATTCTATCAGATGCAGACCCAAATACAATCTCATCAGTTTTACTCGTATTAATAACAAGAGCATTATTCTCACACCACTCAATCAATTTAGTCACACCTTGTTGATGAAACTCAGGACTGTCCGAATCATTTAACACAGATATTAAAACAGTGTCATCAGAATACTTCAAAATATACTGATTTAACATGTCAGTTCGACAGTCGTCTGTATATAAGGTAAAAAGTATGGCAGAACTAACGCAACCTTGCGGTACTCCGACATTTGTAATGATTGCAGACGACACTGTTTCATTCACTTTGACTCTCTGAACTCTATCAGTGAGAAATGAAGTATCCCACTGGATCAGATAGGGATTAACATTCAACTGTACAAGTTTTGACACTAATCTGTCAAACTGTATTGTGTTGAATGCAGAAGAGAAATCCAAAAACAAAGTTCTTACAATTGTTTTAGGTTTATCTAAATGTTTAGAGATGATATGTACTAAAGCAGCAACTGCATCTTCAGTACTACAGCCTTTCTTATAGGCAAACTGCCAAGGATCTAATTTATCTAAGTTATTTATTAAACTGTCTTAACTAAATGCTGGAGTAACAATCTCTCTAAACATTTCACAATCACAGAGGTGAGGGCTATTGGTCTAAAATCTTTATATTCTCTTGGACATTGCATTTTCGGTAATGGTTTAATGTATGCGGTCTTCCATATCACAGGAACAGTGTGTGTGTCAACGGAGGCTTGAAATACTGGTTGCCACACCGGTGCTAATCCATGTGCAAAATTCTTTAGAAGACCTGCACTACATCCATCAGGACCAACAGCCTTTTTTATATCAATAGACTGAAGCGTTTTCCTAAAATCCTCAACCTCAATAACAATTCTGTCCAATGATGATGGAACTGTATCTATTTCTTTGATCTTGTTGTGTTTGCCAATTTGTTCAAATCTGGTGAAAAAGATGTTTAATTCATTCCCAAAACAAAATTCATCATCAGCTACAATAGTTTTTTTGAAGACGACAATCCAGACATTGTTTTCATAATATCCCAAAACTTTTTGGTGTTATTAATTTTAAAGGCTTTCTCCAAACATTTCTTATGAACTTCTTTTGTTTCCTTTAATTTAATTTTTAACTCTCTTTCTATTTGTTTAAGTGTCTTAATATCTTTATCTTTAAATGCTACTTTCCTGACATTTATCATTTCCTTAATACCTTTAGTCACATATGGTTTATTGTTTGGGTAAACTGTAATCTCCTTAGTAGGTATGTTCAGCTACACACAGAAGTTAATATAATCATTTAACACTGTAGTTCTTTCATCAAGTGAGCCTTCATCAAAAATTTCCCAATTTGTCCAGTCGAAGCAGGCTTTCAGTTGTTCTACACTCTTATTCGACCACATTCTGATCATTTTCCTTTCTGGTTTGCTTTTTTTAAATTTAGTCCTGTACACAGGAGTCATATGCACAACATTGTGGTCAGAGTTTAAAATTGGTGGCATACTCTTGGACACATAAGCATCCCTGACATTCACAAAGCACTTATCAAGAATATTGTTATTTCTTGTTTGAGTCTTTACATACTGTTCAAATCCCGGCAACAAAGTCTCCAATTTGCACTGGTTTAAATCACCCAGTACAATCACGGGTGCATCGGAGTAGCTGAGCTGTAGGTTATGAACATAGTCCGCTATCAGGCTGGCTGCCTGAGATGGCTTACCGCTGGATGGGACATATACTACGAACAGCAAAATACAACCAAATTCTCTAGGCAGATAAAATGGTCTTAAGGTCATGCCGAGAATTTCCACATTTGGGTCACATATCTTATATTTCACTGAATATGCGCGGCACCATTTCTCATTTATATACGCGCAGATGCAACCGCCTTTATTTTTACCTGAAACTTTGTCTCTATCAGCTCGAACTAATGTGAATCCAGAGATCAGAATCAGGCATTGTAGACTGCAACCAACTTTCCGTGAAGCAAAAAAAAAAGATGCCTCACGAAATTCATTACAGTACCTTGTGTGTGATCTTATCATGTCCACTTTGTTATTCAGAGAGCGCAGATTACTGCGGACAATTGACGGCAACAGTGGTCGTTTAAATCTCCTTTTAAATCTCCGTTTAAATCTCTCGCATTTGGCTCTGAATTCTTCCTCTTCTTCCTCTTCTTCCTCTTTTCCTTCGTTTTGTTCTCACCAGCTCGCGTGGAACATTTTCGAACAGATCTATCTGCTATCGAACAGATCTATCTGGCTATGGCCCCTTTGCACAACAACTTTGCTATTTCTGAGCGGAGTAGATGTGCTACTTCCGAGCTCACTGTCGTCGCGGTCCGTGCTCGAAAGCGTGGGGGACGGCGAGCGAACTTTAACGCATAGCCCTGTCGTATTGTGCTTAGCACCCGTTCCGATACCCCTGGAATCTCCTCCCATGCTTTTATGTGTGCGACTAGGGGCAGAATGGTCTCTGGGCTCTGGTCGCCGTGCTGGGAGGGCTCGAGAAACTGAACCGGAGAAATGGGCACAGCGCGCGCGCTCTCTGTGCATGAAAACGGTGGCTCGCTGACAGCGATAGCAGGCTGTTTTGTATTAAGCGTCCCGATCGCTGTGGATGGGGAGTGGCTTGCGATCACTTTGTGATGCGCGGGGTCGGCGCCGTGGGCGGCGTGTATGTTATTAAGCGTAGGCGCTTGCGAGCGGGCACGGGAATTACATTCATACTCTGACCGGTGTGTGGCCCCACTTTGCGGCGCGCGCTAGGCGTTGTGGGCGGCGTGTATGCCTGTAAGTGTGAGCGCTTGTGAGCGGGCACGAGACTTACGTTCATAAACCGGCTGATATGAGGCTGCACATAGTGATGTGCGAGCGGCGCCGTGGGCGAGGCACGTGTTAGTAAGCGTGAGCGCCTGTGGGCGGCCACGAGACTTACGTTCATAGCCGGATTGATATGAGGCTGCACATTGTGATGCGTGAGCGGCACCCCGG
Source organism: Siphateles boraxobius (assembly GCF_051911475.1). Lineage (NCBI taxonomy): Eukaryota > Metazoa > Chordata > Actinopteri > Cypriniformes > Leuciscidae > Siphateles > Siphateles boraxobius. The sequence continues at coordinate 13,795,318 of NW_027509141.1, read as the reverse complement.
GTGAAATGCATGTCAGTAAGCGTGAGCGCCTGTGAGCGGGCACGAGACTTTTGTTCATGACCTGACAGATATGGGGCTGCACATTGTGATGTGCGAGCGGGGCCGTGGGCGAGGTGCATGTCAGTAAGTGTGAGCGCTTGTGAGCGGGCACGAGACTTACAACCTGCTTGATATGAGGCTGACTTGGCCATGTGATAGAGCGGGCAGGAGATAGATGTGGGCACGGACACGTGGGCACATCTCCTATATTTAACCCTCGAGTGTTACACACCAGCTTTATGTGAGTGGGCTCTGTGAGTGACACGGGAAGTGCTGTGTTTGTGTGTAGGGGCGGGCACTGGGGCGCGGGTGCTTTCTCTACACTTAAAACACCATCGGCGTGAGCCGGATAACCAGACATTTTGCTCTTTATTTGAGTTCTCTGGGTCGCCATAAAAATGGCGGTTGTGTGCAGGCAAGCGGTTCATGTTAACGGCTCGTTGGCTGCTGAATAAACCACTGCAGTAGCCTGTGTTAAGGGGACTGACAGGGCGAGAAGCTTTGACGGTGGTCCGGCCGCGGCGAGACTCAACCGTATTTTCCCTCTTGCTGTTGCTAGGAGGGCTTTGCGTGCTCTGGTTTCAACGCGATCTTGATCCACGGTCCACGTGGGGGGTGGGGTCCATGGCGGTTGGTCGAGCGCGATCTGGGGCGGCCGCCCCGTCGCTGCACGGACTGGCTTTGCTGGTTGGACTGCCTGGGCTGTGTTGGGCGCTGTGAAGTAGCTCGAGCAGGCGGCCGGTCACGTGGGCGACCTGCAGCGGAGCTAGCGCAACGAGGTAGGAATAGGTTCATGGCCTGGGAGGCTTTTTGTACCTCTGAAAAACGGTCGACGATCCCGTCCACCACAGGGCCAAAGAGACCAGCGTGAGATAGGGGCGCGTCGAGGAAAGTGGAGTGCTCAGACTCTCATGTCTGCCAGTGTCAACCAGAGTTGCCACTCCGTTACCGTCAACGAGGCCATGCATCGTCCCAGGGCTTGAGCAGCTGACTTAGTAGTGCGCAGGGAGAGATCCGTCGCGCTTCTCAGGTCCGTAATGGCCGCTGGGTCCGGGCCTTTCTCGTCCCACTCACGGAGGAGATCGGCTTGTAGGATCTGCAGGACAGCCATTGAATGCAGTGCGGAAGCTGCTTGTCCGGCGGCGGCGTAAGAGCGACAGACAAGGCAGGAGGTGGTCCTGCAGGCTTTTGACGGCAGGACAGACTTGGAGCGCCATCTTGCGGAGGGCGGGCAAAGGTGCGCAGCCACTGCTTCCTCAACCTTGGGGATCAAGCTGTATCCTTTCTCGGCGGCGCCGTCCACCTGGGAGAGCGACGCTGAGACTGAAGAATGGAGCCTCGCGGAGAAAGGTGCATTCCACGACTCAGAAAGCTCAGAGTGCAGCTCTGGGAGGAAGGGAGCAGGCCTGGCTGAGGGCGCTTGGCGGCGGCGATGAAGAAAGCAGCCGTCGAGTCTGTTGGTTGCGGGCTCCTTAGACGGTGACCACTCGAGCCCGAGTCGGTCAATGGCCTGCGAGAGGAGGCGCATCAGTTCAGCGTGATGAGAGCCCGACCACTCCTCACTATCCGAAGGCAGGATGGAACAGCTGTCTCCTGTGGCGAAAACTTCTGCCTCGTCATCCGACAAGACAGCAGCGCGGGCTTCGGCCAGCGACTGCGCGTCGGTGAGGAGAGGCGGAGAAGGCGAGGGCGAGGCTCTAGGGCGCTAGTGCGCTTCTTCCCTTGCGGTCCTACAAAGGGCGGAGAGACAGCTTCTTCGGTGAAAGCTTTGAGTCGAGCCCGTAGGGTCGACATCGAAAGCTCCTCGCAGTGCTCACATCCTCCAGACGAGAGGGCAAGAGCAGTGTGTTCCTGGCCCAGGCAGAGAGCGCAGATCACGTGGCGGTCTCTGGCGCTGAGCTGGGCTCTGCAGGAGCCACAGGAAGTGCGAGACATCTTGAAAAAGACGTCTCGCTGCTCTTTAAGAAAAGAAGCCTAGTAAGAAAAGGATACGTCGCCGGATGGCGTAGCTCGCACGGCAGGCTGAAGTTGGCAAAGACGGTCGGCTTCTTCAGGCATTGTCCTAAGCTGGCTAGTCGCGTTTCAACGGCGGCGTCGGCTTCTTAAGATCCAGCGATGCGGAGAGCTTCGCTGAAGAGAGGGAAATCAGAAATTCAGCCTATGAGCCCCGCTTATGTACGCTAAGCCACGGCCATCCTGGCGGGCTAGGACGCTATGAGGGCGCGAGCGCCCTTCATTGGACGTGACGTCACAAGCGCCCTTCATTGGACGTGACGTCACGCCGGGCTCACTGGTAGGCTGCATGCAGTTGCCGCAGGGCAGCCAATGAGCACGCTAGACAGCCTGCTCTAGGTCTGCTGGCTGCCGGACTGCTTTGACAATGGATTCAAAATTAAGGATCATTTTTGGCTTCAAGATCTCGAGAAGATGAATCATTCCGATAGCATAAGCTAAACTTACGCAATACGAGAGAACCTCTCGTAAGTGAACACCAATAGAGATGGCTTATCTGTGATTTTGGTCAAACCAATTTTACAGCTTCAGCAGAAGTGTGAGACTGACAAATTACAGCGTGAAAACAATGAAAAGAAAGCAAAGGTTCGAGCACTTGTTAAACAATTGCAGAATGAAAAGGACAAAGAAAGACTGGTAAAGGAGAATGCCAAGTTGCTGTTTTTACTCTCCAAACGACCATACAATCTTGACAAAGACACCGGAACACCCATGAAAAAAAATATTTCTAAAGCCCTTAACATCAGATATGATAACTGTAACAGTGTTGGAACATTATTCATCCAGATTGTTGAATGGTCAGCAAAGATTGAAAGAACACATGAAGTCAAACAGAGCAATGCAATAGAAAACCACGCCATATAACAACAGGAAAATATTGAATGAGTGTAAAGAGAGTGAATATCTGGGACAAAAGTAAAAACTCAAGGAAGATGCAGGTACAGCAAGAGGGAACTGGACACTGGGTTTGTGATTGCAAGCTGAGTATAAGACATCAAAGCAATGATGAGGACAATGTGTTGAAGATATTTCAGCAGTTGGCATTAACAGCCAAACAAAAACACACACTGCTAAAAGCTTTTGAGGTGCAGGGAAACTAAAATAGCACCAACTAATGAAACGAATGAACCAACTAATGAATCTCATCCAAAAACTGATGGACTTCCTGTGTATGAAAAAACGACAAATTAAGACACCACCCCAAAGGTAAAAGAATACACAGACATCTCAACAACTGCAGCCAAAGATGATATACTAGTAGACAGGGCTGACAAACAAACTGTAAAGGAGAGAGGTGCACATACAACATTAAGACAACTTTAGCATGACACACAACCGTTTTTGCTGAATAAACAGATTCAACATGAAGTGTCCAGAAAATCAAATTTTGAGACCTCCATGGTATACTGCCCAGTAAATTTGGTAAAGATAAAACCCCCCCAGAGTTCACCACTAGAATCCAGGTGGAAAAGCCCATTTCTGGATCTCTTGTTAACTGATTCAGCAGTTAAGGTGCAGAGAAATATGAGTGGACTGACGTGAGCCATTGGGATGTGAAACATCTGCCTAGAGATGAAGGATAGATGGCAGTAGTTGATCAGAGTCCAGATATGGCAGGACTAGAATTTTTAGGCTCTAGCTTGTCGTCTGAGTACGAAGACATGAACATACAACCACTGATACGCAGTAGTGTCCTGCCAATATTAAATAGGGACAGTTTTACTGGCAATTAGGAATTATTTATTTACAATATTTTCCTTGGCAAGATATGTTTCCCTTTTCTCTTTTGTGTGATTGCAGGTGTTCCAGAGGTTGAACAAAGAATTTTCGATACCGGTACCGATACCGATACCTTGACTTCGATACCGGTTCCTGAACGATACTTTTTTCGATACCAATTTTATGAAACCAGTTTAAAAAAAATAACATTACACAAAAAAATACCTTTTATTTTTTCAGTTTGTTGACTTCTTTTTTACACTCATATTTTGAGTCTGTAAAAAAGCACTAATGCTAAAGTTTTCTGTTTCCTAATAATTTAACAACACGTATTCTTTACTTCAATGAGCTCATTGTTTCTGCCTTAACTTAATGTATTGTTTAACAATGAAACTGAATGAAAATTAATTGAAATGCAGTACACAGTCACCTCTGAAAACAGAACACTTGCATTTTCTGTAAAGCTGCTTTGAAATTATATGTATTGTGAAAAATGCTATCCAAATAAATGTGAATTGAATTAAATATAGGCTACTGGCCTGGGGGCGGGACGTCTATATGCCTCGATGTGTCGGGAAATAATAGCAAGAAGATATTTTAATTGTTTATTAATAAACAAAGTTTTGTTGGCTGCAAAGATGAATACGGCAATGATGACTCGTTATTCCTGCAGTAGTGAATACACGCGCGTGCCTATATGGATTATGTAATCAAACTATTTATTTCTAATTGTTTCGTTTAAAAGTAGACATATTTTGACCGTCTATAGGACTATTCTAATGTCTGTGAGGCAAGTATCCTATAGGCCTAAGCTGAGTTTGTTCATTTGTGACGCGCTCCAGTTCTTGCAGTCAAAGACGGATAAACTTTCTAACGTTACTCTCAAGTGTATTCTGTGCGCTTTTTAGTGCCTATATATCAGATTTACCGTGTTGCCTGTCTTGGCAGCAATCTTGTCGAAAATATTGCAACACGTGCTTCTGGCATCGAGTCTGGTACATACAATTCATTTCCACATATTTTCTATCTATCTGGGTTGGGACGCACACACACACACACACACACACACATACACACCAGCCTCACGTGCGACGAGCCATGTCTCTGGGCAGCCGCGTAAACTAGTGTTTTTCCGCCACAGCCAATCATGCTGCATGCTTATTGTTTCACTGACGTTGACGAGATTAACCACTTAGGTACCGAAATTTGGAACAGAAAAACAAGAACTTTTCGATACTTGGTAGTATCGAGAGAATTCGGTCTGTACCTAAAAAGTACCGAACTCGATACCCAGCCCAACACAGAACACAACACTATCCACCACTTCCACAAGTTCACAACTTTAAAATAAAGGCTTACAGACTCAAGCATTCAAGAGGATGCAAACTTTCAAGTCAAGTCACCTTTATTTATATAGCGCTTTTACAATACAAATTGTTTGAAAGCAGCTTTACAGAGATAACAGGAAAGTAAAGTTGTAATAGTATTGTTAAATTCAAAATTAAATGTTAAATGTCCCCAACTAAGAAAGCCAAAAACCAATGGTGAATGAAGGCGAAAAAAAAGGCGACAGTGGCAAGGAACCAAAACTCCATCAGGTGACAGAATGGAGAAAAAAACATTGGGAGAACCCAGGCCAGTCCTCCTTTGGCCAACAAACGAACAGTGTAAGATTATGATTTAGGCGGCATAATACAGATCTCCAGTGGGAGGTTCTATCAGGTGTCTATTGTTTGTAGTTTTTTTTTCTTAATTTATAAAGCTCTGTCCCACAGACAGATCTTTGGGTTTAGATTCTTTTAAGGCCGGTGCACTAACATTGCTGCTGAAGAACTGTGCTACACTACTACCTTCAATAAATTCTTCTCCCCACAAGAACTCTGGTCAAGCTTAGGCTACTTATTTAGTGTATTAGTGAAATCGAGTACATCGACAAGCCACCCAAACGACTGCTTGGCCAAATACAGCAAAATCTAACGTCACATTTATCAGTTTGACCTATACTACTTACCAGTATTCACAGTATCCTGTGCCATCTGCCAATAAATACTGCTTTGGATCCAACTTAACCATCTTGTCTGAGTTCTCCATAACACTACCAAGAGCAGCACAAATTAGTGTCGCGTCGCAAACAAGCAGAGCCGATGATAATCAGGTGTGGGTAATCTACTAACAACACAGGACTAGCAAATTAAAAAATAACATGGCTTGGCAAACAATATGTTAGAATAACATTTTATTCTGGCATTCCAAATAGATTAATGCAAGTGGAGAAAATTCTCTCCCCTCTACCAAGCGCTCTCTGTTCTCTGCAGTTTAGTCCTACCAGCAACTATAGCAGCCATGTCAAGTGCAAAGTGGGTTAAGACATGCTTTTTTGAGGTGGTAAATAATGGCGCAAAAAAACAGTAATTGACTACCGCAAACCCACATTGCATGATTTATTTAAATACTTTCCTCCCATAAACTTTGCATCTGAAAGGGAAACTCCTACAAATGCATATGCTATAAGGTCAGCCAGAAAAATAACTTTCCACACCTTCATCTCTAATTTCTCACTGCATGTCTTTAGTAAGTCCTTATAGTAGTTTTTTACACCAAAAAAAGGGTTTGCACTGGTGTAGGCTGTTTAATTACAGTATTTAATATAACTTTTTTTGTTGTTTATTCAGGTGTTACACTTGATTCAGGAGAGAAGGAACATCTGCAAGCAGATCCATCTACCAGCACAGAGTGGCAGCAGTCAGGTTCTTCATGCTATGAGACGTGGGTAAGAATCTGTGTATTGTCAGCTAAAATTATTACACAAAACATAGACAATAGCTGGGCTGCTTGATTATGACAAAAGTCATTTATTTTGGTCAATATTGTAATTACTTTCATTTCTTAACACAATTATGAGTGGGTGATATGATCAAATCCTTAAATGAGTAATTTACTTCACAATAGTGATATATAAAAAGTATATTTTGATGGAAATACAACCAAAGCATAACAAGAGACAACATTAACAGAAAAAAAGAAAATGGAGTGGCCTAAAGCCTTGTTTATACTCGACGCGTCCGCACGAGAGCGAAGGTGCGCGCGGCAAAAATGACGTCATTGTGGAGTGGGCGGTCGTGCGCGTTGGGTGTGCAAGACCCAAGGGGGTAATCCATCAGCCGGAAACTGAAGCCTCGCGGGAGCCGCCATTGTAGCAGAACTTCACCTGCTGTTAGCTTTCCATTGACTCCCATTCATTTTGGCGTCACTTTGACAGCGAATAACTTTACATCTGAGGGGTCCAAAGACTACATTTGTCCATTATTTATTTCTAAAGAAACATGACAATGTATAAAAGGCTCCATTACTTTGTGTCTTACGTTATGGCCCCGTAGAAGCCATTTTTGTTAAAAACAGGCTAACGATTGTGTCATAACCACGCGACTTTATGTTGCACTATAGAGACCTTACCGTATAGACAGGAGGAGAAGCTTGCAGTCTTTTACTGTCTATGAGGCAATCGGGGGGACATAGAGGCATAAAATCAAGGGAGAAGCCAATAGATAGAGAATCCATAAAAACAACGGGACAAAATATTTCAACAACATTTTTGAGGAATTAGGTGATTCAGATTTGTCTTGCCACAGCTACTAGAAGATTTACAACATTCAGACTGTCGTCACGCTCAGTTTGAGCCTGCGCAGTCGCTCAGCCATCAGACCGGAAGCAGGGATTAAAGTTCTCCATCGCTACGTCGGATTTCCGTTAATTGCAGCAAGTCTATGTCGGATTTCTGTCAATTGCAGGGTTCCCATCTGTCCTTAATGTCTTAAATTCACTTTTCATAATGTTAAGGCCATAAATAGGGTTTCATTTCTCAAATAGTGTGATAAATGTCTTAATTTTAGTTTGAATAGGTCTTAAATTAAGGAAAGACAAGGTGTATTCACCCTACTGAGGGGGATGTGATAAAGCCTGGATTGGAGCGAAAGCACGTTCCTCTCTCCACTCTAACATTCTGTAATCACTTCGCTTATGGTCCAGTCCGAGTTTTCAATTCCCGCTCACGGAAAAACTGCTCCGTGTTCAATCAATTAATCTTAGTTTTGGAGAAGTGCATGTCAGGCTACAGCTGGTTTGCTGCGGTCCTAATCCGAGCGCGTTTGTTCCCTGCGCCCCCCGCAGCGTTGGTCTGGTTTCACATTCAACTTAATTCTATCGAACCCTGGTGCGTTTGCGTGCATATTACGTCATCGCAAACGTGCATGGCGCATGATAGAAAACAGAACGCAGGTCAATATTGGCCGTTTCTCAATTACCAATACGCAAACTTCGGAATTGCGTCCTTGATTGTTCGGACTTGCCAAGTTCGACTCAGGAAAACGAACTCCCGAGGACGCGAGTCCGGTTATTCTGCAAACGGAACCGCGGCGTTCTCGCTCTGGGTACTCCGGTTATCTCTTTATGTATATTTTAGGCAACAATAAAACGAAATATGGTATAAAATACAACTCTGCCTCTTTTCATCAACAATAAAATGAAATATATACAAAACACCTCTTTTCATTTATAAATCAACATATTATCATAAACATATTAGGCCTATATGGCCACACAAATGTGGTTCAGATAACACACATTGATTATCTTCACTCCACATATTTATAACAACACGAAATATAAAACACAACCCTGCTTCTTTTTGATTTCATTTTAAAAATATGAAACATTATTGATCATTAAAACTGACATTTAACAAACAGAGGCAGGGTTGTATCGTTTTATTTTATTATGCATGTACACATACATAATGATCAACAAAATCCATAAAAGTATAAGTAGCCTAATATGTAGGCTATAAGAAGCTATACAATGAGAAATAAAGCAAACAATTCAGTCAAACATAAGTCAGTTCTCTAATAGGCTACAAAGTTAAAGTTAAATAGCCTAAATATATAAAGTTATGAAACTTCACTTTGCCCTCAGCCAAAACGATTTGCCATGAAACAAACTATATATTAATATAAGTTAGCATTGTTTGATCTTATAAGATAAATAAAAACATGCACTGAAAAGTTATGTAGATGGTTGATTATTTGTCAAGCGAAGTATTTTTTTTCATAGATTAAAATAGCTTTTAAAATATGCAAACTGGCAATATTATAGCAGTTTAAAACATCTCCCCTTAAAACGCTATTGGTCTCGACTATTTAAATGAAGTTAAAGGAATATGACTTGGCCTGAAAAAAAAAATTCAGTCAGAAGATTTTTTTTCACTTTAATCCCTGCAGGAAGTGCAATAATCGGTCTGCAGGCTTCTCCGTTGAAATCAATGGAGTCGCTGTGTCCATTTCTTTTACTGTCTATGGCAATTTCCCCTGGCGGTGTGCACAGCAGTTTTTGTTACATCGCGCACGGCGCAGCATCCGAAGATGAACGACTTCGAGGCGACTTTGTCCGAGCTGGTACGTCTGTACCAGCATGTTTATGATCCTTCTATACACATAGAGACATTTGCATTGATGGGCGACCATAAAAGCCTCTCATTTTGTGAAAAGGAACACATTTGCATTAAGCACCCAGTTTGCACTTGTCTAAAGTAACTGCTTACATTTACAAAATAAGCCTACAATAGCAGAAGTAAGCCCTGCTGATGAAATTAAGGTTTAAACACTCCTCAATAAGGCTTCAGTTGTTTAACTAGTTTACATGCAGTGAAAGTACAATAAACCTACTGCATTTATTACTCTTTTTATATGAATTTCAGCAATTAATAAAATACTAATAAACGGCAAACTACTTCTTCACTGCTGATTCCTGGTGGTTTAGAGGAGAATTACTCCGAGTCGCCCCTTTCGTTTCACAGAATAGCACAACGGCGAGCGCGTCAAGTATAAAAGCCTCGTCCGTTTGGGGAGGTGCGCGCGCAGTCAGCTGAGACTCGCACTTGTGTGGACGCGTCGAGTAAGCGAGGCTTAACAGAGTAATGGATGTGCACAGTCTGCATGGTAACATAATGAGTGAATGCTGGAGATGAGATTAAAACAATAAAACTTAGGGGCTTTTCGGATGCAGCGGGTGAGTGCAGACGTGTATTCGTGAGCTCCCGGTAGTGGTACCTAGCATCTGCCTTTAACTTGATTTAACCTCTCATCAATTTAATTTGTTTGCAAGAGGCAAAGCCATTAAGATCACTTTTGTATGGCAAGCTACAATTTTCGACATAAAAACCAAAAGAAAACCACAACTCAAAATTCACGGCACCTGCACGCGGTAAACATGGCGGACGGGGAAAAAGAAACATCCTTCAGCAAACTTCTCGCTGCCATTCAAGAAACTAAAGACGATCTCACAAAGCATATTGACAAGAAAACAGCCGACATACAAACGACATTAACGAAAATCGAGTCTTCACTCTCTACGCTGGCGGAACAGGTCGAGGAGATACAGACACGAGTGAGTACAAATGAAGACAATATCAAAGATACGCGTGTTGGCGAAATGGAGAAACTGATAACGCACCTCAAAACCAAAACTGACGACTTGGAAAACCGCAGCAGGAGATCTAACATTAGGATCATAAATGTTCCGGAACAAGCAGAGGGTCGTGATACTGTGGGATTTTTGGAAAAGTTTATACCGGAAATACTGGGGAAGGATAACTTTACCTCACATGTCACTCTCTGGAAAGAGCACATCGCATCGGGAAGAAGTCTGACAGACCGCGGCCCATCATCGCCAAATTCCTAAACTTCAGAGACAAAGAAAAAACCCTTCGACTGGCCAGAAGTAAAGGAGAGTTGACATACGAGAACAAAAGGATATCATTCTACCCAGATTACAGCGCAGACCTGCAGCGTAGGAGAGATGAGTTCCGTGAAGTGAAGAGGACATTGCGAGAGAAGGGAGTGGAATACGCGCTGATCTTCCCAGCTCAGCTTCGTATCAAGCATCTGGAAACAATTAAGTTTTTCTCCACTCCAGCAGAAGTGCAATGCTTTTTGAAAGCCCTTCCAAGTGAGTAATAAAGCTATTCAAAGTGACAGCAGTACACAGTCCATCGTTATAGACTGATGAGAAATGTTGTGATTCAAACTACGATATAATAATCGAATATTTAAAGTAACTTGGACTTTGACTGATGGTAAACTGTGGAACCTATGTGGAGGCTAATTTACGTGATGTTATGGTTTGTATCAGAATGGTAGAATCAGATCATACTTTTCATTTTCTCTATAACTTGCATATTTCTGCCTTATTTCTCATATTGTTAAATTGCAAGCGTTCCTATATACAAACTGTTATGAGTGGCCAGTTGTTTTTATTAATTTTTATTTTTATTTTTTTTATTATCAGCAGTTGCTGGAGCCACACCTGTTGCTTAAGAGAGTTAACGTTACCTACCTAATGTGTTTTTGTTACAAGGGTTTTATTAGGCAGGTTTTTACTTTAATGTTTTGGGGTTTTGTATGGTTTCTCACTAAAACTCAAATTTCCGCTTACTCGCATAATCCAGATTACTCTCAGGTTCAGATTCCATCTTTAGAACTGGTTAGAATGATAATTATCCTTCTGAGACATCTACACGAAAAATTTATATTATGGGTAAACTAACATGTATATCTTGGAATATAAGAGGGATCAACTCACCAATTAAAAGGAAGAAAATGTTGACATATTTAAAGAGGCAAAAGGTAGACATTGCTTTTATTCAAGAGAGCCACCTCACTGACTCTGAACATTTAAAACTGTGCAGAGACTGGGTGGGTAATGTTTTCTATTCCTCTTTCTCCTCAAAAGCAAGAGGCGTTGCTTTGCTCATTAATAAACACCTGAACTTTAAATTAAATTTGGTTGAAAAGGATCAAAACGGCAGATTTGTACTTGTAGATTGTGAAATAAATAGGAACAGGATATCCTTAGTGAATATATATGGGCCCAACTATGATGACCCGTTGTTCTTTAACAATCTGATTATGAAACTGGCTACAATTGGGGGTCAATGTATTGTGGGAGGAGACTTCAATCTGGTTATAAATCCTCTTTTGGATCGATCACTACCCAAAACATCTTTACTATCAAAGGCAGCAACAGCACTAAACCAAGGTATGAAAGACATAGGCATAATTGACGTATGGCGAAATCTCAATCCAAACCAGAGGGATTTTTCTTTCTTTTCACCTACCCATAATACACACTCTAGAATTGACATGTTCTTGATGTCACAAGGAATGATAGCTACAGTTATAGAATGCTCCTATCTACCAGCTACCTTCTCAGATCATAATCCCATAAAACTCTCATGGTTGGTTGACATTCCGCAACCCACATCCCGCAGGTGGAGATTTAAAAATTACATGTTGAAAGATCCTGAGTTTATTTCATATATGACTACCAAAATTGAAATATTTCTTGATGCCAATTCAAATTCCTCCTCGCATGCCAACATTTGGGAAGCTCTTAAAGCCTACATGAGAGGCCAAATTTTATCATACAGTGCCTACAAGGTAAAACAAATTAGAGAGAGACTAACCAAATTGGAAAGAGATATTAAAAAGCAGGAACAGGAATATATTGCCACCAAAAAGGAAGAACACCTTAACACATTAAAAAAAAACAAGGATGGAGTATAAATATCTATGTACCAGCAAAGAGGAAGCTGCTATGGCCAGAACTAGATATCACTATTATGAATTTGGAAATAAAACAAGTAAACTCTTGGCATGGCAAATTAAAAAGGAAACATCTGATAAATTTATACACTCAATATTAACAGAGGACGGCAGACTCCTTGATAATTCACCATCCATTAATGCAGAATTCAAAAATTTTACGAAAATTTATATAAAACTGGGCAGGACGCTGATAATATTGGAGCAAAAAGGTTCATGGATGGAATAACCCTTCCCAAATTACAAGACGAGGACAGAGATCTGTTAGATGCAGATATATCAGAAATGGAGATATTCAAAGCCATTAATTCTTTACAAAATAACAAGACTCCTGGGCCAGACGGCTTCCCTGTCGAGTATTATAAGGCCTTTTCAAAAAAATTATTAACTCCACTCACAAACATGATTACAGAAGCTCTAGAAAATAAAAAATTACCAGACTCATTGGAAATTGCAACAATCACACTGCTACCAAAACCGGGCAAGGACAAACAGAAATGTGACTCATACAGTCCCCTTAGCCTCTTAAATGCTGATTATAAGATATTATCGAAACTAATTGCTCTAAGACTGGAAGATGTTATTCCAAAAATAATACATGCTGACCAAACAGGTTTTATTAAAAACAGATATGGAGCAGACAATGTGCGGCGACTGCTACATATACTCAACACTGCGCAAAAAAAAAATCAAAATCCTATGTTAATAATGTCTATGGATGCAAACAAAGCATTTGACAGGATTGAACCAAGCTTTTTATTTCGAACTCTAGAGGCTATGAGCTTTGGAGAGAAATTCACTCAATATGTTAAAACATTTTTTAATGCCCCCAAAGCTAATATTTTAACAAATGACATTCTATCTAACACTTTCTCACTATCCAGAGGATGCAGGCAAGGCTGTCCAAGCTCCCCCCTACTCTTTGCACTCGCAATTGAACCATTAGCCATCGCCATCCGATCTAACACCTCCATAGCAGGAATTAAATTCGGCACAAATGAACATAAACTTTCTTTGTATGCAGATGATCTCTTATTATATATAACTGATCCACAAACATCAGTCCCTCCTCTATTGAAATGCCTCAAATAATACAGTGCAGTCTCAGGATATACAGTAAATTACACAAAAAGTGAGATTTTACCACTGAATATACAAGACAATATTAGAGCACTCACTTACCCATTAAAATGGTGCAGAGTTGGTTTCAAATATTTGGGTATACAAATTGGTAAATTGAATGAGCATATATTTAAACAGAACTATATAAAACTATTGGAACAAACCAAGCTTAACCTTCAAAGATGGATTGATCTTCCACTGTCTCTCATAGGAAGAATTAATACTATTAAAATGAGCATTTTACCCAAGTTTACTTACCTATTTCAATGTCTTCCGATTAATGTTCCCAAAAGTTTCTTCAAAGAACTTAACAAAATTTTAACTCCTTTTATATGGCAGAGAAAAAACCCTAGGGTCAAACTTATCTCTCTACAGGCTCCATATTCAAGGGGAGGACTCAACTTACCAAATTTTAGGAATTATTATCTTGCTTCTCAGTACAGACCGATTTGGATCTGGCTGCATGCGGAGAACAGTGAGGTTAGATGGGTCCCAATAGAACAATATGAGATGAAATCCATGGCTTTAAAGGATATTCCATTCATATGCACAAAAAAATGTTTAACTGCACTCACAAACAACTCAATAATACTGAACACATTTGCTGTTTGGCATGAATCTCATTCACTTCTCGACACAAATATCTTTTTTCTTAGAAGGGCACCTTAGTGGGGCAATCCCAATCTCTCACACCACATAGCTGACTCAGTGTTGCTGGAGTGGAGGAAAAGAGAAATCTATACAGTTGCTGACTTATACATTGAGGATACTTTTGCTAACTTCCAACAATTAAATGAAAAATTCAAACTTCCCAAAGAAAGTTTCTTCAAATTCCTACAAATTAGAGACTGGATTAAGGAGAAATCCAAAGAAACATTCCCATATATCCCGAAAGAAACTCCTCTTGAATTCCACCTATGTAACAAATTACATGAATCAACAAAAGGAATAATATCTTCTATATATGGTATCATCAATGGAAAGTTACCGATTTATGATAAAACATCTACAAAAGGGAAATGGGAAAAAGACCTAAACTGTACTTATGAGGAGGCAGATTGGTGTCATCTATTGGAACAAGCACAGACTGTGCTAACCTCCACAAAACACAGGCAAATTCAATTTAATATATTCCATAGGACATACTACACCCCTTACAGGCTAAATAAAATTGACAGCAACATTTCTTCCAAATGTCAGAGATGTAAAATAATCGATGGTGATCTTATACACATGCTATGGAGTTGCCCAGTGATAGAGGAATTATGGAAACGTGCCATTGAGTTAACATCAAGGGTAATAGGAAGTCAAATTGAACAGGACCCAAAACTATGGATCCTGGGGGACACAAGCTCTATTGATGTGAACTACTACAAAAAATATTTTATTTTACTCGCGAGCACTGCAGTAAAAAAATGTATTCTGATCAACTGGAAATCTGAAAATTCACCATTAGTAAAACATTGGATTAATGAGCTTGTGTCTTACTGCACACCCGAAAAGATATTATATAATGTGAGAGGGAAGCATGTAGCCTTTAGAGAAATCTGGGGCCCTTTCATAGACATCCTGCCTTCCCTAGACTTGACTCACCCTGTTAGTATGAGCCTTCCTGGACCTGCTTCAAATTAGCCCTCTGCAGGTCTATCTTGTATAACTTCCTTATTGATGCGTTTATTGTGAGTAATATGTAGATTTATTTAAGAATGTGAGTATACAGATGGATATATGTATAAACTGTATAGACTGCTTATATAAAGGAAAAGAAATTGACAACCATACATGGGAAGAGGGTGGGGGGTGGGATGGGAAATGTTTATGTAATATTTGCTTTTGTTTTAATTGATTTTATTTACTTTTATTTATTTTACGTCTGATGTTCAAAATTTTAAAATGTTCATTCCTTGTACTTACGATGTAAGTAATGTATCAAACTGTAGATCCTTTGTACACTTTATTAACATCTTGTAAGTAAATATGTTAATAAAAACAAATCTATAAAAAAAAATAAAAAAATTTTATTGACTAACATATTATAAAAGCCTTAGAAAGGCCTCTTCAAGATTGTTTATTTTTTTCTAATTTAAAGGTTTTATCAGCGATTGTGGGTGAAGTCACTTCTGTTTGTGTTTGAATCGAGATCCCAAACAAACCAAGTTAGCTCGCCCCTCCCTCAACGAATTCCAATTCGTCAGAATCAACTCGCTCACTAGCATGCCAATCTCACACACTAAATCCCTACAATCTGATATTTGCTAGAGCTATCCGAGTTTAGTCGAGCTTCACTCATATTTTTTCAAGAATTATATTTTCACACACAGTTCACATACAAAAAAGTCAGCACTAGAAGCTACTCACCTGTCCAGAAGAAACAGTGCAACCTCAGCGTCCGATTTAAAAATGTTCAAATCTTTGAATTCTCTCCACCGTTCAAAAGCCTTCCTGATTATTATTCGTTTCTTTGACGAAAAACGAGGGTATTCCCTCGCCCTAATCTTCCTTCTCTTCTTGGGGATTGCCTCTTCCATGTTAAATGTATCTGGTCAGTTGATAGCATAGGGTTGATAGACGCTGCCTTATTCTTCAGCTCCGACTTCGCGTGCAGGCGCCGTGAACGAGCACAAAAACAAACAACACCCGCCCCTGTCGGTGATTGGCTAGAACACTGTTTATTTTGATTTTGAGTGGTGGTTGTACCCATTTGTTTTTGTGTGCAGATCTCAGAGCCTAGGCTGCCTACAGAGACGCGTTTTTTTGACAGCCTGCTTATGGGGCGGGCAGCTAGTGGATTGTTAGGAAAGATTAGATGAATGTGATAATTTTTGTTTGGGCCTGAAATCGCTGATACAACCTTTAAAGAAAAAGAGGACATCTTAAATCCATTATGTAGAGGTTAGAGAGGCCTCGGATCGTTCTACCTCAGCAATATAAATTGTTTGGCTAAGAGCATAATAAAAGCTATTAGAATCAGATTGTAGTTTGTAAAGTTATATGAATCAGGAATAATTAAAAAAATTGCTTTCAGTGGACAAGGGGAGATTGATCTGCCTAAGAAACCATACAATGGTGCCCCAGAAACTCCCAAGCTTTATACAGGATCAAAACAAATGAACATGATAGGCTGGGGTAAAACTACACTGATAAAAAGCAGGATCCCAATGTTAAAAGTCTTTAGACAATTTTGGCATAGTCCAATTAGGACTCAAGAATAAACACTGCCTGATGGCCTGGGGCCAGCATGAAAGACAATTGGGACAGTTGAGGGAATTAATAGATTTATATATATTAAAGTACCCCTATTATGATTTTTCAAATATTACCTTTCATGTAGTGTGTAATATAGCTGTTTATGAATGTAAAAGGTCTGCAATGTTTAAAGATCAAAGTGCATAACAAAAAATGTTATTGTCTCTCAAAAGAAAAAAATCGATTCTGAACTGCTTAAAAAAAGAGTTGTCAGTTGTCAACATTTGGTTTACAAACTGTAATGTTACATCAGTCATTCACATTCTTGCTCGGCTAACGTTATTGATACAGTTAACTATACAGTTCCCACATGTGCACCTCAATAAATTTGAAATATACACATTGGTTTATTTACGAACATAAACTTGTTAATGCTGATGTAGAGGAATTACACAGTTACAACATATCATAATGAACGACAAACTGAGTAAAAACTTTCAGGTTTGGGTTAATCACACACACCTGATATCAATTCACACACATACTCAGACACCCTATATAAGACACTCATATCTTCACACTCTTTGTGTAGTATTCACTCGTTCCCTGTTGTTGTGACGTTACCAGGCTTTTTTGGAATTTTTTTTTCATCCGTGTTGTCCTGCTTTTTTGACTTTTGCACTGGGTCTCTGGATAATTTTTCTTTGCCTTTACTGAGTTATTTTGTTTGCTGATCGTCTCTTCTCTGCCTGTTATGGATTATGCCTGTTTGATTTTGGATTGTTTGGCTTGTGGTACTTTTAAAAAGCTGCCTTATCTCCAACTACATCTGTCTTGTAGCTCATATCTGACAGGTAGTATCATAAATATTTTTTAATTTACCACACTAACAGACAAACAGTCACACTAACCAACTCACATGATTTTTCTTTTGCATTTAACTTTTGCATCTTTATACAAGAAATACTGCTGTCATACAGAACTTTGTTTTTCTACTTCCATGAAGAGATGAGTGCCATCCCATTATATCGCCTTGTTTTTTCAAATGTGATTTGTTTTCCTTGTTTTCCCTGGGCAGGAAGTCATATGTTGACTGTCAAGTCAAATCAAGTCACTTTTATTCATGTAGCGCTATTTACAATACAGATGGTTTCAAATCAGCTTTACAGAGATAACAGGAAAATAATGCAAAAAAGTTTCTTTCCAGAAGAAAATAGTCCCAGTCAAGCTTATGTCCAGCAGCTTCAGTGAATTTTCATTTTCTTTTAAAAAAAAGTTATTAATTTAGTTCATTTATATATATATATATATAGCCGCTCTGGAGTAAACCGTGATGTCATCGTCCAGCTCAGTTCAGTTCTTGTATAATAGTGTCAATGCAGGCAGATCAATATTATTGTTGAATAGTAAATTAAATGTTAAATTTAATGTCCCTAACTAAGCAAGCCAAGCCAATGGCAACAAAGGTGGAAAAAACCAACATTGGCAAGGAACCAAAACTCCATCAGGTGGCAGAATGGAGAAAAATACCTTGGAAGATCCCAGGCTCAGTCGGGGGGCCAGTTCTCCTCCTGCCAATGAAGGAAGAGTGTATGATCATGATTCAGGCTGTGAAACATAGACTTAAATTATATGAATTTATGATGAAATTTACTTTGTTTTGTGTTAATCCATGTTCATTTTGACCATGAACAATGCACTTTAATTCGTTGCGTGCAGCACAGCAAATATAGACAACAATCGCTGCAATGCTGCATCTCCACTGCTTCTGGAACTCATTGCCAGACTGCATCTGTGTGCTTTAGTCTAACTTGTTAATATAGGTACTGAAAAAAAGTACTGCATGCATAAAGCAAACAGATCCTAAATCGGACGCAAAAAACGAGGCGCAGCATAACTCTGGCAAACTACTTAATTTCAGCTGAGTTCCTTCTTTGAAATATGAGGATTGATGGTGTGGGTGCACCCTTATGAGGCCAGTTAATTGCTGTGATTTTTTTATACTGGCTTCAGGCAATCGTAACACCTGGAGGGTGTTCTTATTGCGTTAGCTACTGACAAAGCATCTCGTTCCTTACTCAGGAAACCAAAGTTACATACATAACCGAGGCGTTCAGTTCAAATTTCTCTCTTGCCTAATAGAAGCACCCTGAGAAACACCAATCACAGATTATTTAAACAACCTGCTTAAACAACATGTGAATGCAATAATACATGAAAAAATAAATCTAAAATGTCAATATAAAAAAATATCACATTATATGATTGTACCGGCACAGCCCTATGCGGTTATGAACTACCAATTAGAGGATATTTTGTTGCCACTGTATAAACCTGATCTTTTTAGAGAATATGTACTTTAGCTTTAGTAAATTTGTATTGAAATCCAAGATGTGCTTTATAATTTTAATTCCTCATTTGTTTTCTTTCTCAGTTACACCCGAGAGGCATATCTTGAGCTTGTGGAGAACATTCGTAAAATAATACCAGGTAGCTTGTCACTATGAAATATACCAATTGAATATACCAACTGATTCTTGGGTAGTGGAACAAAACTGCTTATAGAACTGATAAAATAGTTGTGTATGTACCAAGGAATCATTTTGTATTAATCTGTCAAACTTGTATAGATGTATATCAATTCACATTTTAATTCAATTTACATTTATTTGTATAACGCTTTTCACATACATAGTTCCAAAGCAGCTTTACAGAAAATGTCTACATTACAATTTAAGTGATCTATTATTAGAGGTGACTGTGTCCAAGTTATGTATTTCAGAAATGTACATATATTAATATATTGTTTAAATTAATACATTGTTAGCTAACTGGGTGATTTTTATAAGTCAGAAATAATGAGTAAAGTTTACATGTTGTTAACATATGATATGGATATACTGTATAGAAAAAAATAGCATTGGTGGATGTTGATTCTGGGGGGGGGGGGGGGGGTCCGGGGGTGACAGACTAAGGAATAGCCTCTGGGACAGGCTCTGGGACAGGTTTTGGGACCGGGACAGCCTCAGGGACAGAGATAGGCTTGGGAACCATCATGTGAACAGTCTCTGGCTCGGTGTGCATGACGTGAACAGTCTCTGGCTCGGCGTGCATGACGTGACCAGTCTCTGGCTCGGCGTGCATGACGTGAACAGTCTCTGGCTCGGCGGGACTGAGGTGAAGTGCAGGCTCGGCTGGACTGACATGAAATGCAGGGCGGTCATCCTGGCAGTACGCGTTGACATCAGCGCGGGGTGTGCCAAGCTGGACATCAGTCTCGATTGCCCATAGACCGATCTGGTAGCTGGACTGATAGTGGGACAAGACTCTGGCAGGACGATCTCGGTGGGACGAGACTCAGGACGGGCGTTCTTTTCCTCTGAACAGGGCCCAACGGTAAATGGAGACACATTATGCCACAGCACCCACTCGACAAAAGCCTTGAAGTTTTCTCAAGGTCCCACACTTGGCAAGGGTGCCTTCGTCTTTACATTGAGGCCAGTATGGAAGAAGACACTCAGTGAGAGATCAGGGAAGGAGGTAAGGCACGCCGGGTCGAGATAAGCCGTGGTGTGGGCCTCGAGAGATAGCTGGTCTTGTGTCAGCAAGATTAGCTGCACAGCAGCATCCATATTTATTTGGGGTCGGTTCTTCTGTCACGGTGTGGTGTTGACAGAAGAAGGTGAGGCACAAAGGTTCCAATACAAATTACTTGTACTTCCAATAACTAATAGAAACAGCTAATAGAACAGGTGCAGGCATGATAACACAACACACACTTTACATAAACGAGAACCGACCAGGACTAACAGAACAGAAGGAAACTAAATACAGACACAAATCAACAATAACCAGGTGAGCACAGGTGACACGGATGATGATGACGATGAACATGGGTAAATGAGGGAGTGAGTGCAGGTGTTAAGACAAGAAGGATTCTGGGAAGTGTAGTGCAGACGAAGTCAGAGTGGTGCAGACGAAGACTGTGACAGTATGTACACAATAAGCTACATTATCAAATGATGTATGATGAGAATGTTCTGGAGAGTGATTTTGTGGCTCTCTGAGATGGTACCACGAGCCATCTCTCATTGACCGATCGTAGGCTTCTGGTAGGGATGTAGACTCGTAGGAGTGAGTGAAAGTAGGAGGGAGCTGAGCCTGTGGTCGATCTGTAAGCAACACTGATGATGATGACGATGAACGTGGGTAAATGAGGGAGTGAGTGCAGGTGTCAAGACAAGAAGGATTCAATGCTTTGAACTTGATGCGAGCAGCGAGTGGTAGCCAGTTCAGAGAGATGAGGAGAGGAGTGACGTGGGCCCTTTTGGGCTCGTTGAAGACAAGACGGGCTGCAGCATACTTGATCATTTGTAGAGGTTTAGTTGCACATGATGGAAGTCCAGCCAGAAGAACATTGCAGCAATCAAGCCTAGAAATAACCAGGGCCTGAACGAGAAGTTGTGTTGCATGCAAATAACCAGGGCCTGAACGAGAAGTTGTGTTGGATGCTCAGTTTATAAAGGCCTGATTTTCCTGATTTTGTGCATTGCAAACCTGCATGATCTAGCTGTCTTTCTAATGTGGTCTGAAAGTCAGCTGGTCATCAAATATTACTCCAAGATTTCTGATCGGCCTAGATGGGGTGATTGAGGATGAATCTAGCTGGATAGTGAAGTTGTGTTGTAGAGACGGATTGGCAGGGAGGACAAGAAGCTCAGTCTTTGCCAGGTTGAGCTGCAGGTGATGTTCCTTCATCCATGCCGAGATTACCACCAGACAGCTTGAAGGCCTTTATTTAAAGAGACCTAATATAAAGTGGGACCAAAGAGGTATATTTTAAAATGAACCATCTGGGAACAATAGTAAATTCTATTTATAAATGCTATTTAGGAAACATGTATATACTTTTTTTCTTTAGTTTAACTTCTATTAATCTATATAAAATATTTAGTTATTTTTGAGCAGGTGCCAGGTGAGAAATAGTGTCATAAGTTTGATAAAAATTCTAAAATACATGTCAAAGAATGATTTCAAGTGTTTTGTCCCATGCCTCAATAATCAATGTAGTGTCAAAATATGATGTGATGCAAATGAAGTCCTGTGGTTTATGATGTTCCTCTCTGTCCCTAATAAATCCTGTTTCAGGAGTCTGTCTGAGCAGTGATTTTATCACAGGCTTTTGTGGAGAGACTGAAGATGACCATCAGCAGACCCTATCTCTCCTCAGGGAGGTGGGCTATAACATGGGCTTTCTCTTCGCCTACAGCATGAGGAAGGTCTGATCTACCTTTTGCTCTTCATATCAGATACCTGCAAGATTCATGTATCTCTTGTTTTCCTGTTCATAATAATATGGCAGTGATTGTACTTAAAAAAAGTAAGCTAACCTGTTCGTTATAGTCAATTTGACAAAATCTAGAGAGAATAATGATCAAAACAGCATGCCTCTTTATGAAAAAAATATGTTTTCAGTAGCTTAAGGCTGTCAATAGATTAAAATGATAATGGCATGTTAAGTAATTAACGTGATGTAAATTCGCTGACAATTGCCAGACACCCTTATTTATACAGCGCTTTTTACAATACAGATTGTTTCAAAGCAGCTTTACAGTGATAACAGGAAAATAATGCAACAAAGTTTGTTTCGGCTGTACAGCCGCTCTGGAGAAAACTCATGTCATCGTCCAGCTCAGTTTAGTTCTCACATAATGGTGTCAATGCAGGCAGATCAATAATCAGGGCTCCAGACTGTGACCATTTTTCCTCCCGGTGCGACCAAAATTTCTTATAGGTCGCGCTGGCGCGACCACAACGTTGCCCAACATCAAACGAAATGAAAGCGGAATGAAACTGCGCTACTCATTTGTGCTTCAAGGACCGTTTATTGTTCAGACCAATAATAAACAGGAAACAGCGCAGTGGCGCGAGCTACTCGCTAGTCGCAGGCCGATCACTCAACACCGCTACTACACAGCGCTGGGTGATCCAGTGAAAAAATCTATTAAATTCACCACAGAATTAATAACATCTCTGCGAGATTCAGTGAGAAACAGTCAGATTTGATCCTGAGTTCCCTGTTATAAGCCATAGATATCAGATCAAACAGCGCTGACATGGAGAACAGGAGAAACATTGTGCCATGAATGAACAAGTTATAGGCTTTTAGTCCATAAATCACCAACATTCACCATGGATTTAATGTATTAACACTAACTGTAACTATGGTTTTGAGACATAAATATTCAAACGCTTACAAGTACTACACATCTTTTTCGAGCACTTAAAAACTATAATATCATATTTGAATGGTATTTTAAATGTGATGACCAAAACAGTTTTTGTTTATCCTTCAAAGATGGTCCCAATTTATAAAACTCACACTTATTTAAAAATAAAAATAAAAGATTAAATTACCATTGTAACCACCTACTGGTCCTGCAGAGGACGCTTATAGCTATTTTCACTTCCTAATATCTATTTTTTTCACTCATTTTGCTTTTGAATTAATATTAATACATTAAATTTGCTCATTGCTTTATTGTCAGGCCCATAGTGCTACTAAATACTTTCTGCAGAACTCTGCAGTGGCTCTGGTGCTGCTGCCTTCAAATGTTAGTCAAACTGGAGATTTCACATTGTAATCTCTGTACGTTAAGTCAATTTATTACCAAGGCATTTGTCAGTAATAGTCAAAATAGGGGAAAATGTTAATAACTGAGTTGCAGGTTGATTTAAGGTGTGGCCCTAAATTTTCTGTCTGTGCTCCTAAATATTTTCAGTTAGGGGCTACAGTGCTCCTAGTAAAAACAGTTAGTCTGGAGCCCTGATAATATTGTTGAATATTAAGCGCCCCCAACTAAGCAAGCCAAAAGCCAAAGGCGACAGTTGCAAGGAACAGGCAGTTCTCTGACCAACAAATGAACAGTGTATGATTATGATTTAGGCAGCATTACAGGTCAGAAGTCAGATTGGATCTGAACATTCAGAATATTTATCCAGCTCCATCTGGTTGAAGAGTCATCACGCCGGTATGAAGGAGGGTTTGTAAGGAGTCTCTGTGTGTTGGGATTTCTTACTTCTGTGATGTGAGACAGCTAGCAGACATTCAGTTTAGCCAGTCTGTCTGCTTCCTGACCTGGCCCCCAATTAGGTCAGGTCAAGGTCAACTCCAAGACTATGTGCCATATTACTATAGAGAAGAGTGGCATCATCCCAGGAGGGATGAATACCACACTTCTTTTTAACAGGTCAGGTCTGCCCCAAAAACTTTTCCAATTGTCTATGAACCCTATATTATTCCACGGTCACCACTTAGACAGCCAGCCATTGAGTGAGGACTGTCTGCTAAGTATCTCATCACTCAGGCAAACAGGAAGGGGGCCAGAGCACATTACAATGTCTGACATCGTACTTGCAAATTCACACACCTCTTTAATGTTAATTTGAGTGATCTCCAACAGGCGAAGTCGAATATCAATTATGCCAACGTGAATAATAATCGTAGAGAATTTACGATTAGTATTAGCCAGCACTTTTAAATTTGCTTTGATGTCAGGCTCTCTGGCTCCCGGCAAACGTTACTATGGTGGCTGGTGTTTCTAATTTCACGTTCCTTCTAATAGAATTGCCCAATCACTAGGGCACTTTCAACAGGATTCTCAGTAGGTGCATCACTGAGTGGGGAGAACCTGTTTGATGTTCTAATCGGAACAGAACAGCTGTGTTTTGTCCCGCGACTATGCCGTCTCACAGTCACCCAGTTGCCCTGCTGCGTGGTCTCTACAGCCAGAACCAAACAGTGTACAGAGTTTACTAAGCTAGTCGCATCCAAAGCAGTACTTGAAGCCCTTGCATTCTTACTATCCTCGATTAAAGTTTTTCGATGCGTGTCTCTAGTTCTGAAATCATCTCCGTCAGCCTGACTATCTCCCTGCATTTATCACATGTTTAACCCTCACAGCTGACAGAGAAGGTTATACTTTACATGTGGCAGGCAGTGTAAGTGACAATAACAGGAGATGACATGACTCAAAAGCCGGTAAGCATGGATGGCAGGTTAACAGGCTAGCAAAATGCTAGCACGTTGTGCTATCGATAGTGATTTAGATTAAAGTGTGACAGACAATATTAGCGAAAATGGGCCATCCCCATCATAGTGCTTTAATGCCAAATATGTCACACTTTCCAATGACTGAAAACAATATAAATCTGTTAATTATGTTTTGTTGTATTTATCAATGTTTCAGCATGATAACATCAGTCTGTTCACTGATGGTCATATTAGATACATTTATTTACTAATAAGTATAACCTGCAATTAAATCCATTAGTTAAAAAAATGGTACCAAACATAAAGTTTAAGAATAAAATTGAAATCCCCAGCAATCTCTATAGAATGATTAAAAACGGGGATAGAAAAAAGTATTTTAATATTGGGGAAAAAAAATTATTAAAATGACTATGGCTTTTTTCATGTTTATTTTTAGAAAACCCATGCGTATCATCGGCTACAAGATGATGTTCCTGTGCCAGTGAAACAGCGTCGTCTGGAGGAACTCATCTCTGTTTTTAGAGAGGAGGCAACTAAAGTCAACATGGCTTTTATCGGCAGTGCACAGCTGGTGTTGGTAGAGGGAGTGAGTATAACATCATACTTCATGATGTTTTGCCTCATTTTCTCCACTGCTTGTAGGGTTGTTTGGGCGATAGAAACTGTAAAAATATATCTGGTACATATGTACATTTAAAGCAGCACTTAAAAATCCTCACTGACGTTCAGTGTATGGGCAAAAACATTTAAAAATGCTTTTAACAAATATAATCTTCTGTGTTCCACAGAGGAAAGTCATACAGGTTTGGAACAACATGAGTTTGAGAAATTCTGAAAGTATGCTCTGGTATGTCATCGGAGTATTCCATGCATACTGAATATTTGCACACTTTGCATACTATACAGCTCTGGAAAATAATTAAGAGACCACTAAAAAATTATAATTTGTTTTAGAATTTTCTATTCATAGGAATGTTTTTCCAATATTTATCATGTTCTATTGTATTTGTTGTGGTACATTTAACAAACTTGTTGTAGAATTTATAATAGATTATATGTTAAGGCAGTGGTTCTCAACCTTTTTTGGGCCAGCGTAGAGGATATCCATTATCCAGGTCCCTTACCTGCCGAGACCGCCATTTCCAGATTGTGACGAAGGGGTGTGGTTCAGTGCAGTCTGTAACGGGAGAGAGAGAAAGGAGTCGAGGCGTACGTAAGTAGGTATTGCCGTAATTGGCGCTGAGAGACCGTTTATAAGCTCTGCTGGAATGAGCCAGAATGAGAGAGAGATAGACTGAGGATTTGTTTGAGGGACTGGAGAGAAAGCTGAACACTGAGAGAAAGCTGAGCTCTCAGTTTTTGGACTGTTTTATGCCATAGCGTGTGCCACGGTGAAAGTGCTTTGTGCCTTTTGTTGGTTTGGTTTCATTTTTAATAAAGTACGAGTCCCAGTCACGCCGACCTTTGTCTTCTTCCTTCCAAACCCTTGAACCTCATCACACTGGTGACGAAACCCGGGAAGGAAGAATAACGCCGCCGCCGTCATGCAGTCCCCATCAGGAACATCCCTTCCCCCTTGGCCCGTCCTCTGCAGGACATAATCCAATTGCCTGCGGGTCTTCACCAGGAGCAACATCAAGTCCTGCTGGGCATAAAGGAAGAACAGGAGCGTCAATTCAAGGCGCTCCTCTGAGGAAGACCACAAGCTGTTCCGTAGCTGGATAGACCGGAAGGTTCGGGCCACCCAAACCCCACCAACTCCAGCCACAGCCCCGGCCCTGCTGGTGCGGTTCGGGCCACCCAAACCCCACCAACTCCAGCCACAGCCCCGGCCCTGCTGGTGCCTCTCAACAAGATGGGTCCTCACAATGACCCTGAGGCGTTCCTCGACCTCTTCAAGAGGTCTGCTGAGGCCTAGGGCGGCCCGCCCTCGGGCTGGTCAATGCAACCTATACCTCTGCTTTCCGGAGAGGCACAGGTGGCCGCACAACAACTGCCAGTCCAGAACCTCCTGGTCTATGAAGCCCTGAAGCGCACCATCCTGCAGGGGAACGTCCGGAACCCAGAACAACATCGGCAGAGGTTCAAATTGCTGGACCTATGAGAATCCTGCCGACCCTTCGTCATCCCTTCGAGGGGATCATCGATAAGGTGGTGCTGGAGCAGTTCGTGGCGCGGCTCCCAAAGAAGACCAACGGGACCTGACAACGGGACGCGCAATGGGTCCAGTGCCACCGGCCGACATCGCTGAACCAGGCCACCCAACTGGCGGAGGACCAGAAGGTGTCGTGCCCAGGGGTGCTCTCTTTCTCCCTCATCCCCTGTGTTTTTCTCCACTTCTTCTCCCTCTAAACCTGTCCCACTCCCCAGGTCCTGTGGGGGGTTCACACCCCGGCCGACACCCCGATAGAGGAGTGGGGCCACGGCAGAGCCAATCGCTGTGCCCAGAGCGCCACCCCGGGGGGTGGGCTCGAATGCCGGTAGCACCGCAGCATCTCCCATCCCTCCGCTCTCTCCACGCCAATTCCTTGACCCGCTTCCTGCCACTAGGGTGGCGGGGATGCCTGGGCCGGCCTGCTGGCGTTGTGGGGACCCTTGGCATTTTGTCGATCGGTGTCCAGTGATGGAGGTGGGGACACTGATCAGGATCCCAGACGCCCCGCAGGCTGCCCCCGATCAAGCTGGCCTATACCTGATACCAGTGAGTATTAAGGGGGTTACGTATGGGGGATTCAGGATGTAACATAACCTCCATTCATCAAAGCCTGATTCAACCAGGGGCATTGGATAATCGGCGCATTGTTAAGGTACACGGGGAGGTGGTAAACTATGTCAGTGGCTATTCAATTTCGGGGACAAAAGCATAATGTAGAGGTGGCAGTTAGTCCGCACCTCTGACATCCAATTTTGGGGACAAATTGGGCAGGATTTAGTATATTACTGGGGTATTTATGTGCGGATGTATCTTGGACAAAAAGGGAGTGGGGAAAGGGGGTGGTCGCTCAGGTGAGCTAAGCCGGGACCTCTGGGAGCTGAGCCAGGGGACTGGAAGGCTTTTGAAAGGAGGATCCTTACAGAGCGCGATGATTTTCCCCTGGAACCACCTTCTATCACCCACAAATAGACGGTCTGGTGGAACGTTTTAATCGCACGTTAAAAACCATGATTCGGAAGTTCGTGCAGGATGAAACGCTCAAAAATGCTTTTAAACGGGTCCAGACTACCGATGGACAGCTTCTCCAACCAGGTTGACCGCTCTCATATCCTTATTTTGCTATTTTAAAAGATAAGTTGAATCGGATGACCCAAGACACTAAGACAAAACAAGATACAACTCAATTGTTGATACCAAAAAAACGTCAGGAAATGCTTTTCCAGGCGGCTCATTGTAATCCTATGGCCCGGCATTTAGGACAAGCAGCAACACTTAATCGTCTAATGACCAGATTTTTCTGGCCAGGCTTTCACGAGAATGTGCACAAGTGGTGTGCGTCTTGTCATGAATGTCAGTTAATGAATTAACCCACTGGCCAATCCAAAAGAACCATTGTGCCCACCCCCCCCTCATGCAGGTCCCCTTCGAACGAATTGGCATGGACCTCATTGGACCATTAGAACGATCTGCACTGGGGCATCCCTTTGCACTAGTCCTGGTGGATTATGCAACTCAATACCTGGAGGCAGTGCTGCTCCGCAATATTTCCGCAAAGAGCGTGGCCGGCATGCTGTTTCAATTAATCTCCCAGGTGGGAATCCCGAAAGAGATTCTCACCGATCAAGGCATGGCGTTCATGTCATGGACAATTCGCACACTTCACGAATTAATGGGCATTAAATTGATCCGCACCAGCTTCTATCACCCACAAACAGACGGTCTGGTGAGACGCTTTAATCGCACGTTAAAAACAATGATTCGGAAGTTCGTGCAGGAAGACTCCAAAAATTGGGATAAGTGGCTAGAACCCCTCTTGTTCGCTTTACGCGAGGTTCCCCAAGCCTCCACGGGGTTTTCCCCCTTTGAGCTTCTCTATGGGTGTTAACCTTGCGGTGTGTTGGATCTCCTTAGAGGGACTTGGGAGGAGGGACCTTTAAACAGTAAGAAAGAAATTCAGTATGTCCTGAACCTGAGAGCAAAACTCCAGACTTTGGGGCGGCTCTCTATGGAGAATTTGTTACAGGCTCAGGACAAACAAAGTTGGGTGTTCAACAGGGGAACTAGGTAACGTGAATTTGGACCAGGAGATAAAGTACTTGTATTGCTCCCAACTCCTAGTTCTAAATTACTCGCTAAGTGGCAAGGACCCTTCCAGGTCACAAGGCGAGTTGGGGATCTCAAGTATGAGGTAGTTTGAACGGACAGGAATGGGGCACATCAAATTTACCATCTCAGTCACCTTAAAAGGTGGAGGGAGGCGACAGTGATGCTGGCGACAGTGGTGAGTGTAGAGGAGGATCTCGGACCAGAGGTAAACACAAAAGCTCAATCACTCGTGCTGGCACCAGGAGGAGACAACCACTCATCCTCCCAGCTCACTGACGTGGCCAATTTAAAAGCAGAATTTGCTGATGTGTTCTCATCCCTGCCTGGCAGAACGGACCTTATTCAGCACCATATTGAGACTGAGCGAGGCGTGGTGGTACACAGCCAGCCATATCGCTTGCCTGAGTATACAAAAAAAGTAGTTCAGAGCGAATTAGTGACTATGCTATACATGGGAGTAATAGAAGAATGAAGCAGTGATTGGGCGAGCCCAATAGTTTTAGTGCCTATAACCGACGGCTCGATTCGATTCTGTGTGCATTATCGCAAGGTGAATAGTGTGTCAAAATTCAACGCATATCCAACTCCCCGGCCTGAGTTGGATGGTGGGGGTATGTGGCGAGGGAGGCATGGTTCAGCGTGGTCTGTAACGGGAGAGAGAGAAAGGAGCCGAGCGGTACGTAAGTAGGTCAAGTGCAAATGACGAACACGTGCCTTATTGCAGTAATTAGCGTGGAGAGACCGTTTATAAGCTGTGCTGGAACGAGAGAGAGATGTACTGAGGACTCGCATGAGGGACTTGGGAGAAAGCTGAGCTCTCATTATTTGGACTGTTTTTTGCCGTAGCATGTGCCACGGTAAATGCGATTTGTGCGCGCCTTTTGTTGGTTTGGTTTCATTTTTAATAAAGTACGAGTGCCAGTCACGCCAACCCTTGTCGTCTTCCTTCCAAACCCTTGAACCTCATCACACAGAGCTTCTCCACGTCATGCCTATCAAGCCTGAGCTTCTTCATGTCATGCTTGTCAAGCCTGAGCTTCTTCACATCATGCCTGTCAAGCCTGAGCTTTTTCAAGTCATGCCTGCCCAGCCTGAGCTTCACGCCACGCCTTAGTCCTCGTCTCCGGGCCTAGATGGCCGCCGCCACGCTTCAGCCCTCGTCTCCGGCCAAGATGGCCGCCGCCATGCCTGAGCCCTCGTCTCCTGCGAGGATGGCCGCTGCCACGTCAGAGGCTATGGGTTATGGGTCCCCGGCCAAAGTGGCCAAACCTGAGTCCCATGGAAAGGTCACAATGGCCGATCCACCCTGGCCACCTGAGTGGAAGGCTCCGCCCTAGCCACCCGACCTGCAGACTTTAGCCCAGACTTACGCCCTCTGAACGGAAGACTCCGTCCTGGAGGCCTCTGGTCGCTCCTAACCATGGAGCTGCCTGTTCTGCTGTCCTGTATTTTTGATTATCATTAAACCGCAGTGTTGAAAAGATACCTTCATCTTATTCTGTCTTCCTGCAACCACCCGTGACAGGCGTGTTGTATCTATAGTTTATATGTGTAGGCTGCATTTTTCATGCTATAGATAAAAAAAGAAAGAAAATAAGTAAACATTGGCCCTAGCACGGTAATGAGGAGCTACCAGTGGTCTTACCTGTAATTATATCCTTATAGTAACAAATGTTATATAAGTTTTAATTAAAAAAATAATTACAAGAACTATGTTACTTTTTCATGAGGCCAAGTACATTAAGAATCAAGACAAGAGCTTTAAAGTCTGTACCCTCTTGAATTATTGACTAAACAATTGGGTTTCCCCATGTGTAAAATTTAAGAACAATTTAAGTAAAATTCTGTCAAACTGATAAGGTTTTAGGCGCTTAAATAATATAAAATGCATGCAGTTATGTTGTTAACCAACTTTGCATGTGGATGATACCACAAAAGACAAATATTGCAAAAATAAATAAACAGACAAACAAATAAATCTCATGATGGAGCATGCCCTGGGACCCCGCTCAACGGTTCACACTTTCAACCCCCCCAATGTTCAAACCAAAACTATGCCCTTGCAAAGCTGAAAATTTGACTCGTCAGAGAAGATGACTGTACTCCTCTCCTCTACAGTCCAATCCTTATGGTCTTCTGCAAACCTGAGCCTTGCTCTTCTTTGCTTTTCATTGATGAAGGGCTTTTTTCTAGCTTTGCATGACGTCAGCCCCTTCCCTAAAAGCCTGTTTCGAACTGTCTTTACCATGCGCTTAACGGTCATCCTGGTCAGTGAAGAGTAAAGCCAGAATTGAACCCTTCTTTTCTGCACTCAAAACTATTATTTATTTTTGCAATATTTGTCTTTTGTGGTATCATCCACATCATCGGTGTATGAATGAGTGCGTGAATGGGTGAATGAGAGGCAATATGTAAAGCGCTTTGGTGGCCATTGGGTCTGTGAAAGCGCTATATAAGTGCAGTCCATTTACCATTTACCATTATTCTTTTTGACTGTTTTGGCATGGTCAATAGTTTTTTTTAAATGTTTTATTACAATTACCTTCGAGGTCCTTCTAGCAGAGTTTTTTCTATCCAGCTGGTCCTATTACAAGAGGATAGTGATGATCACGTCAGAGGTTCCTTGTTAAATATGATTTAGTTCCGGTGATAACCTAATCGTTAGCTCATTAAGTAGAATGAGCGTGCTTTGGTTGGAATTCAGTTGACACTTGGGAGAAATGGCTGCCCTACATGAAGAAATGTGATTAAAGTCTCTCTTTTTTTCCAGTGCTGTATACTTAATCAGTAGCCAGGTAGTATGTTATTCCAAATATAGCCTTATGGAACCATGAAACATTTTACCAAATATAATTATTTAGTGTTTTTCTTTTAAATTGCTTCAGATATCAATTTTATTTTATCAGTTTCATCTGATTAGAGATTGCCTTCAGTTGGAAGGGGAAATTATTGTAGATTTACTCTTATATACTATTGTAATACTCTTAGATGCTCTAGCAATGTTTTGAATGCCTAAAAGATTCACACCCCTAAGCATTATTCATGATTAGCTCTTACATAATTTTATTTTTTTCTTTCTTGATATTTTACAGGAGAGTAAAAGAACCTCTGAGGAACTTTGTGGTCGAAATGATGGAAATGTGAAAGTAATTTTTCCTAAAACAGATTTGCGTGTTCAGCCGGAGAAACTTCAGTTGGTCCCCATTAAACCTGGAGATTATCTGTTAGTCAAGGTAAGTTTCTCTAATATTGGAGTAATCAATTTATTGTTAATGACAAGTAAATTATATTAATTTATTCTTTTTACATTACACATTATTTCAAAGGAGCTTTGAAAAGTTTGTAGCTGTAATGTTTTTAATACCTTAAACCTTAATGGCTAATTATCCACATTTAGCAGTTTAGAGCAGGCCATTTGAATAATTAACATATGGCAACAATATGAACAATTTGCTATATAGTATTATGTTTACATGCAGGCCCGTCCTTAGGGCGGTCAACCGCACCAGGCCCTGTGGTGAACGGAAATGGGAAAACTGCTCAATGTGAAGACTAAACTTAAACATGTCTTAGCAATAAACAAACATGAACTTGAACAAGACTAAGACTCACCAAACAGCAGTTACACAAACAAGTAACAAGGCAAACATGAGGGCTTAAATTTACAAAGACTAATGACTTAACAAGGAACTCCTGTGACAATCAAACAATGAACCAATGAGAAAACAGTACACATGACTACGCCAACCAATGAGAACATAACACATGAAACAGGGTCAGGGTCAAACAGGGAGGAGGCACATGACAGGATCACATGAGGGCAAAGGAATCACATGACAATGGGAAATCTTCAAAATAAAGGACATGTAACATGAACATAAATCAAAACTAGATGTCAGATCCCCCCCAGCTCCCAGCGCCCAACATAAAACCAAAACAAGACTAACAGAAAGTACAGGAGGGTGGTGGAGCGGAGGAGGTCTTGGGGGAGTGCCAGGCCCGTGAAGGGGGACAGGACTTGGACCATGGTAGGCTAGGACAACTCCAGGGAGACACCAGCAGGGCAGGGAGCCAGGTAGATGGCCTTAGCAAGGTACCTATAGCTATGGGGTTGGGCTCTTCAACAGCACTTCCTCCCGGGTTTCAGCACCAGAGTAGTAAAGATATTCTGTTATGGTAGGAGGAGGCGGGAATCGGCGAGCATTCAACATATTTTAATTAATAAACAAATACAAAATGAAAGTAAAGGCAGCAGCCCCTCACAGTTGACTGCCGCGCACACAAATAATAAAACATAAACAAAACACGTAAAATCCAGGCCTGGTCCTCTAGCCCTTCTCTGTCATCGCTCCTCCTTTTATGTTTCCATGTTTCCGTGAGAGATACGAGACCGGTGTGTTGTGCAGGTGTCTCTCATCGTCAATCACGCCACCGGCCTCGCGCCGTTTTCTCACGGCCTTCTGCCTCGTCCTGCTCGCCACAATGTGTAATATTCATAAATATTGGCAAGCATTTGTCCTCCCCAAAAAGTAGCTATATTAATGTAAATCCTATTAACCAACATTATTAATCGCAATGACAATATCCAGGAAAATAATTAACCACTATAATTTTTTTTGTTTTTTTTTTGTTTACATATAGCCTGCCACTATAGCACATTTCTTGTTTTGTTTTTTTTTACATTTAGTACTGCCCTTAAATGCTAAATAAGATATTTACATATTGTACACATCACTATCATCTTCTTTAAAAGTTTACACCTGGTTCTTAATGCATTGTGTTGCCTTCTTGAGCATTACCTTGCAGATTATGTATTGTGTAGGTAAACGTGTGACTGCAACTGTACATTGCAATCATTTTGTAAAGGTTAAAATATTTATTCAAGGTTTGACCAATCATAATGCCAATCGTTATGGTTTTTGCCCGACAAAAAAACAGCCAGGAGACTTGGTAGATTAATGTTAGTGGACTTTCAACTTGAAAAATGGTGTGTATTGATTTCTTTCCACAGTTCATTAATTTGTGCTATAACTATATAATGTAATTAGTTCACGTACTGCTAGAACTGAGGCGTTACACATTAAAGAGCCACAAAAAAAATCCCCAAATCTCCCAGAATTTCAAAGCTGAGACTGTTTCATACCAAAAGTAACCTGATTTGTCTGTTGGCTTGTTGTCAGTGTCCCCTTTGCTCTGTAATGTATTTTTAACTGCTTGAGAACATATGTGGCGTGAGACTGGCATGACTTGTTGGACATGGCAACAGTAACTAAGAGGGGCGGGTCTTTGTGAAAGGTCAATTGCAATTTCAAATCATTTAAATTATTCTGGACTCGGCCGGATTTGACTTGGATGTTAACAACTTTTGCTCTGTTGTAATGAATGTTTTGTTTCACAGAATGTCACTGACTGTTAAATGTTCCAACAGATTACATCAGCTAACTCCCAGAGTCTGAGAGGGCATGCCTTGATCCACTCCTCCCTGAACGACAGAAAATCATGGTCATCTAAGCATCTTATGAGTGAACCGACAATTTCATGCTGACCCTAAGATATCATGCATGCACTTATATGCATGTTGTAAATTAATAGTAAATAAATAAATAGTTATTGTTCATTATTTTGAAGCAAAATGTCTATAAAACGCAGAGTAAATACAAAGAAATGCAAAAGATGTCATGTATTGTTTAGACAAATAAAGTTTGTCTCAAACCAAGTTGCAGTATATATATGTAAAGACTCTGGGGCGGATCTAATCCGTGGGGAATTTGCATATCATAATTAATAATTGGTAATTAATAATTATTCATACATGTTTGGATTAGATCAGTCTTACATGTTAATAAAACTCCCGATAAGGGATGATATGTAATTTTACCTGCATGCATGCTTGTGTATCCTTGCACTTAACCACAAGTTGATTGCAATTACCTGCACGGACCACGTCTTACAAAACAGGCTAAATTAATTAGCTCAATTGTCAGACTAATATCTGTGGGAATCCACAATATCATCTTACTTTATAGGATTTCAGGAAAAGCAATTCTGTGGCCACAAGAATTGGGTTTCCTGCCCTATAAACACATACTCTTTAAAGTATCTTTAATTTGTAAGCTTGTTGCTATAAGATCTTTTGGCACTTAAGGGACTTAAATGAGCAAAAGGGCAGTACATCAATCAGATGAATATAATGAATTTAATAAGGCAGAACTACTTATGTATTTACTACGGTTACATGGGATATATGTATTTACAAACATAATAAACAACAATACACGATAAGGCATCGATGAACGAGAAATGCATAGAGTGTGGACAATGGAAACACGTGTGAGAGGGGAAGGGAGAGAGAGAGAGAGAGAGAGCATTGGCAACATTCCCCTGACAGTCCCCTGCCTGTGACAACACGAAAACATCATCTTAATGCTTCTTAGAAGCTCTATAAAGAGATATACTTAAGTTTCTGGGTCTCTCTGTGTCGCGGCATTCCTGCGCGTGCGTGAGCGGAGTCCTTTAGGAAGCGTCACTGGGTGCTGCTTGGCGCGCGTTGAACGGAGTTTCCAAGTCTTTGGGGTAACATTACCAAAGGAACATAGTTCGGCTAAGTTTGTTTCACTTTGTGGAAGTGAACAGAGTCGACTACGGAAAACAAAACTTTGACTAACAAAGAAAAGAAATAAAGATCTCTACGGGGAAATCACGCGGAGTTAACGTCACATCTTCGCATGGCTGGTGAAGAAGCGTGTGTGCGTCTCTCGCCACGTGGTCACGTGCGTGTGTTTCTCCTTCAAAACGAGCGGGCGCTCGTTTAAAGGTCCCTTGTAGATGGATTTGCTGAAGAGATATGTCACGCGGTGTTCTTTTCACTCGTCGATTGGAATTAAACACGGAGACTTATCTAAGACTGAAAAACACAAACTAAACTAGAAACAAATAAAAGAAAGGCGAAGAGCTCGCCCGGAGGCGAGACCCTACATTTTGACCGTCAAAAGTAACAGAGCGACGAGCGGAGGGGGGAAGCGTCATTTATCACCTTGGAGAAATCCGGCCTCTTCCTGTTGACTTGGCCAATTAGAGGGTTGGAATTTCACAGGCGGGACTTTGGTTTTTATTGCTCTTTGTCTAAGAGAGAGACATTTGAAACCGACGAAATTAGGGTGTTTAAGAGCAGAATCTTCACAATTCTTATAATACTAATGTGTCACAAGTTTAGCAAAATGTAATGTCAATTAACAAATGGGGAATGAAGATTGGAGTTTATCAAGACCAAACTTGCCACAAATGGATTTGGTTAAACATTAGTTGGCCAAGTTTAAAACATTATCGCATTAGAGTTGTCGAGAAACATAGACCAAACCACAAAAAGGCAACTCATGAAATAGGGAACTTAGATACATTGTTCATACAATTCTCAAGTGGATATATAATAGCATATACTGTATATATATGAATACAGGATTCATTTCTCCTCCTTGGTTAGAATTCAGAGAGGGTGGCAGTTCTGTGAACATTCCTTTGGGTCGTAAACGCCGTTATCTAAGAACACCAGTGATGTTAGTTTTGGTCTCTTTTCACTCCAAAGATGGAAAACATAGTAAACTATATTTTTCATTAACTTCTTACATATATTTGG
This sequence comes from Siphateles boraxobius, assembly GCF_051911475.1. NCBI lineage: Eukaryota > Metazoa > Chordata > Actinopteri > Cypriniformes > Leuciscidae > Siphateles > Siphateles boraxobius. Next base: position 13,758,638 of record NW_027509141.1, on the reverse strand, counting down.
CTCGAGCAAGTTGAGCGATTTCGTTTAATACAAATCACTCCGTGTTTGTTACGCATACAAGGATATATATAAACTCTTAGACCTTTATAGAAGTCCGCAAGGTTCAACTACATAACTAACAGTCCTAGATAGACAGGATACAGTATAAACTTCAAACATACAGGAATACATCATGTTTACATTTCATAATCACTCATTTCTGGGTTTTAATGTTATAGATGCATATATGTGTGTGTGTGTGTGTGTGTGTGTGTGTGTGTGTGTGTGTGTGTGTGTGTGTGTGTGTGTGTGTGTGTTGTCCATTTGCGCATCTGGCATTCCTTCCTCGCTGGGGGGGGGGTTTGGAGATAACGGTCTTCTTGGATGTTGGCTCGCGAACAAATCAGGATCGCGCGAGGATCTCTTTGGGGACTCATTACGCTTTAAAGGTGTCACAAACTAATCTACCCTCCAGACTGGCTGGCGCTAACGGAAGATTTAGAAATGGAAGAGTCATAGGTTGGGGCTTTAGAAACCCCTGTTAACGTGTGTTTATTGTGTTAAGGAATGCTGACTCCATGATTCTGCGCTCATACCCTACAGTCCCCCTTTTCGTCAGATGACGTCTCTGTGGAGACATCATCGGACGACAATCATCACAATGGCGGATGGCAGGTGAATCATGAGGGTTTTGTAGCAGGTGGTTATTGAGGCTGAGGGCTCAGCTCGATGAGATTCAAAGCGGTGTCTGGTGTGATCCCCTCTTTCCGGGGGTTCCGTCGGAAACCTCCAGACACGGCTTTCGTGAGCTTGGCTGTCGATGTTCGCATCTCGTTGAGCCTCCTATACAGGATGAAGGCCAGGCCTAGTGACAGGATGTGGCTGACTACCATAGAGATACACAGCGCGGTGTCGGCTGCGGTCCAGGCTTCGACAACAGGTGAGGTGTATTTGTAGAGGGTCAGTTGGCGTGGTGACGGCGGAAGCCAGCACCGTTTGGACAAGGCTTAAGGGTATCAGGTACGGTGGAATCCTTCCCATGGCTAGGCTGTCAATGGAAGAGCTCACCTCCCGCAGCATGTCTGCCATCAGGGCTGTGACCAGCTGAGTTTGAGCAAAGTCATTCTGGAAAACCGTAAACAGCTGTTTCATAGAGTTCACGGTCTGGTTCAGCAGGACGCTGTGAGTGTTGAGAACCACCACAGTTCCCCTCAAAGTCTTGCCGATGGTCTGAAGGGAGGCACTTTGTGTGTTGAGTTGCTCTTTTATCTGTGGGATTTCAGTCCGGATTTCGGCCACGTGCCGTCTCACGGTGGCTAAGTCCACTGAGTTGACACTAGACATACTGATGTTAAACAGAGTTCCGACGGCAGCGGCGGCTCCGAGCAAAGCTCCAAGGAACCGTTTGGAGCGGCGGTTGTGTCCACTTAGCTCCGCTTGTGTGACAGTCATTTTCTCAAGTTGGTTGAGCATGTGCCTGACATCGGCCTCAGCGTGAGTGAGGGAGTCCTCTGTCCATCGGGCACCGGCCCAACTGTATTGGGCCACTGCGCTGGGGTAATGTGCTCTGTAAACATTACGCGGGTCTAGTCGAACATATACTTTCTGGGTGAGGGTCCGGCAGTTGGTGATCAGGAGTCCCGGTTGTTCCCTCAGGACGATGCCTGATGCCGGACCTGGTGAGATGATCTCCGATTGCGGCTGGCCTCTGGTCGACTGAAGGCACAGGATGGCAAGCCACAGCAGCATCCTGGTAAAAGTGAAAGGGAGAGAGAAAGAGAAAGGGAGGAAAAATTTCAGCGAGTGTCGTCCTTGGTTGGCTAGGACAGTCTTTCCGCTTTTGAGGACGCCGGTATGCCACTTGGTTCGGTGTCTTGCAAGTGTCTCTGGTGCTGCGGTGTGCAGCACATGGTGCGTCATGGGCATACATTGGCATGACCCCCCTTTTGCACTGTGGCACCACAAGCTGTGGCGCAGTGATGGCATCAGGTGCAGAACGCTGAATGTTGTCTTGTGCACGCAGCATGAGCCGGTAGACGTCGGTTGTCAGGGGCATTGGTTGTCGGTGGGTGCAGACGGCGTTCGTGGGTGGTTGGAGGGGTATGAGAGGTGGTTTCTCATAGTGTCCATTGTTTGTCATAGTCTTTGGTAAGCTGGAACGTTAAGGTCAGGTTAAGCAGAGGCTCTGTGACATTTTGTCGCACTTGGGGTGAGACTAATGCATGACCCTAAAAGTTCAGAACCAAGGTTTAATGGGTTCGCTAGGAATGTAGCATAAAGCTATGTGTTTCACGTGTATCTAGCTAGTGAAGTGTGTCTTGTATCCTTATCATCTTAGCTGTGGATGTTAGGAGGCTAAGACTTATGTGGTTCCGGGAGTATTTCCCGGAAAGGGCATAGCCGAGATGAACTAACTGACTTAAGATGGTTCTTATGACTAAATTATTTCTCAGGACTTAACTAGTGGTTCACTACGGCTAGACGAAGTGAATGATAGGGGGAAAAGGGACAGCTTTCCTATTCAAATTAGGCTTATTATCAATCCTCAGGACTCTAGTTATGCCCTAGTAATCGTTGAAATTACTTGTGTTGCAGGGTCATAAAAATTAGTGCACTTGTTGAAAATAAACAAAATCACAAATAAAGGTGTCTCTGTTTCCTTTCTGGGCCCTATGGGAAATGGAACCACATTCCAATAAGAGAGGAAATGGAATTGAATCATATAGATGACCGAAAAGACAAGGTAATAGCTGAATGCTATTATTATTAAAGTAAAAATAAAACGTGGGTGAGTGGTCAAAACAGCGGGAATGATCTGAATGTGAGAATAGTCAGTAGCACTAGTGACTAAACTTTGAATTCGCTTGGACCAACACTCGATGGTGGGTTACAGCTGTTGAGTGTTCACGACCACTTTGTGTGTCCCTTCAAATGTTTAGTCAACATGCTGATGAAAATTCTCATTACTATACAGATTCTTCTCTAGCTACACATTTTACATGTACTTAAGCTTAAGTTTAATTGGCGATTTAGCCTACAGTGCTCAGCAAGGCCTATGCCTAAACTAGTGAAGGTGAACTTTAGCTGAGCAGAATTGAAAGTACGGAAAGTGAAGAATTACAAACCCTAACTGGGGTTAAAGAAAGTATTCTAGAATACTTTGGGCTGTATAAACAGCAGCTGTAATTAAGGCTTAAAGTAAATGATGCTAACTGCTAACTGTAGAAGTTTATTATTTAGCTTAGCCTAAGTGGGATGGATGTTAGGTTAGCCTAGCCTAAGCTAGATGGATGCTAGGTTAGGTTAGCTTAGCCTAAGCTGGATGGACGCTAGGTTAGGTTAGCTTAGCCACCTAGGCTGGTTTGTTTACAACGTGACATCACGAGTTAGCACTTCCTGTGACAAGTCATTGTCATGGGAACTAGAGCATGTCAGAACAATTCGACAGTACCTGAAGAATGTCTGCACCTTTTAACGGGTTACAAGGGTTATAAGGGGGCGCCTATACTTTAAAGTCTTTTGAGAACTTGACGTTACATTAAGTAAAATGCGACTGTGTTTTGGCATTTGCTAGTTTTACTCATGTAACTCTTCTCTTTACTTTACACAACTTATTCTATTTGTTTACCGAGTAAGGAAATAGATTTGCTGTAAGTCAAAGGTTGTCTAAGCATCTATAGTTACGTCCCTCTCATGCACAAATGCTGGCTCTTCAGCGAGTGAACAGTTTTGATCGCTAGGTAGCTCTCTGCTTGTAGATGCAGCTAAAATTTTTTTAGGTGAATTACATCAATCTAACAATAATTTGTAAGGCCTTTACATTGTAGAAAGGGGAGCATCACCCAGGTCTACGTATATATAACACTGTCCTGAGCTTCCTTTGTCAGAAACAGGTTTAGCAATACTGCAATTTGGATTTCTTTAACCAAAGCAGGATAGATATCGGTACAGTTTACAAGCTGCTGAGATGAGATTTTTTTTTTTGTCAAACAGACTTACGCTTTACTGCTGAACTTACTTATATTAGTTGGAAATCTAAGGCTCTTTCACTTACAGTAGAGATGTCAATTCCAGCTATTGTTTTATCTGCATTTAGACAAGCCAGCAACCAGTGATCAAAATGCTTATCGCATGTTGTGTTCCGTTTGGATTGCAATGATCAAATTAAACCTGTAGGTTAACAGTAGTTTCAACTCAGGTGGTTTTCCTACACTATGGCGTCAAGGTGACGTATGCCTTATTTGGAGCTAGGGTTTCCTGTAACCCTTTATTGTCATGGAAACTAATGTTTAGCAGTGTCATTTCAACCAGCATGTAGCAAATGTTTGTTTCGAAAAAGTTGTGCATAGTGTGTTGGCAGGTGAGGCATACACGTCCATTCAAGATTTTCTTAATCAGTTAAATTCTAAATTGTCTAATGCAGAGTCTTGCTTCTCTTCGAGCACACATTTTCATCTACTTTAAAAGTTTTATGTTTTATGCTGACCAGGGACCCTTTTACAGAGTCTTGCATTATGTTCATTCTGTGTGCCTTCTGGTTTTGCAGTTCGGAAACAATGGGATCTTAGGGGACCCTTTCTGAGGAGGCCTTATGTGTTAGAGGCCTTCTGTATCAGTTCACGCATCGTTGAGCAGCATTTCTTGGTCTCTGGCGAGCTGGAAGGTGCAGGGTAGTGAACTTGAATCTTGACTTGGTGCTGAGGCTGTGTACCCATGGATGGCTGCTGGAGTTCCTGGGAACTACCTGTTCGAGCCGGATGTTGTTCTGGCTGTACGACTGCACGTTCAGCTGTCACGTTTGGGGTATAAGAGTTCGATCTTTGCTCTTAGCTTTAGTGCCGAGTCTTTCAAAGGGCTGAGCTGACATTAAAGTGAGATCTGAGCCGGTGTCTACCAGGGCTTCCAAGCTCACCTCATTTTCCAAAGTGATGGCTAGGTAGAGTTTCCGGGCCACCCCCTTTTCCGATCAGGTTCCCCAGGAGTCTTAGCGTAGGGGCTGGTGTGGTGATCGATGGGCGGTTAGGGCCGGTCTTGTGTAGTTCTCTGCGGAGACAGACAGACAAGCAGCATTTCTAGGTATTTTGGGCTTTTGGACCCAGCTGTGGGAAACTGTGCTGTGTCGCTCAGGCTGTGCAGCTGTCAGCTGTGGTGGCTGGGTGATGCTGTCATTTTGTGATGTGACAGTTAGCTCTGTGCTCTGAGGCTGACGAGCAGTGTTCTGGTTGCCTGGTTCAGGTCTTACGCTTAGACATAGGATGTCTGTCTTGTCCCTCTTGTCTCCTTTGGAAAGTCTTTTGTGAAGAAGCTCTTTCAGCGACTTCAGGGTCTCAGCTGTCTCAGATGTGGCGGCACTGTTTTTTTCTGATGTGGGTTCAGACTTGTGCTTACCAGTGGCATGTCGAGAGGGGTTCCGCTCTGGGCTGTCTGGGTTTGATGGTCTGGTCGATGGGGCTCGGCTCTTTCTGGGCCATTGGTCGGTTTCCCATGTGGCTCCACCTTTTGGGTGGTCGGGTGGTTGTTGCAGGTCCCAGAATCTGTCAAAGCCCTCGCTCTGGTGTCTTGGACGAGCACCATTGCAGTAGTGCTGCCCTCTGTTGGCCTGGAACGGTCTTGACTCTCTGTAAACAGGGCTATGGTGTTGTGGGGCGCCCTCTAGAGGCAGCTCTGAGTAGGGCTCAGAGACAGAGTAGATTGTGGGGTTTTTCAAAGTCTTTTAGGACACAGTCTTTTGCTTTGTGTAAGCTTCTTTTAGCTGTTGAGTAGTCATGCTATGTGGTCAGGCCAGGATGTCTAGATGATGACTCACTGTGGGGTGCAGATTTCGGGGAGACAAAGTTCTGAAGTTGAAATCATCCTCCATGCCAGACTGATTGAGGTCCATGGCTGTGATTAGTCTTTGGTCTGATTCTGGATCAGAGAATTCTTTAGTGAAGGCCTGCCGCAGCGGCTGGTAGTCCGACTTGACTGTCTCTGGTTGACGGTCGAGGAAGCTGCGCGCATCACGACTGGACGTGATTCTGAGCAGGTACAATCTGTCCCACGCGGTGACGTTGGTAACAGTTTGTAAGTGAAAGTCAATGTCCTGCGGATGGCGTGCACGTTGTGGCCTCCTGCATGGTTCGGAGTGAACATAGGGATGTTTCTGGCCAGCTTGTTAAGTCTTTTGGGAGCCATGCCGTGGTTAGTGGCCGGGGCTCTCCTGGAAAGGCTCTTCCCCCCTCGCTGCTGACGGGGGTTCTTGTGGGCTGGCTGGTGATGTTTTGAACAGTGGGCTTTCACCCCCCTGTACAGCTCTGGGTTCTTGGCTGAAAGGTGCGGACTGGCTGGTCAGGGAAACTTTGTGGTGTGCGTTTCCCCTTCCTGGTCCTTCTGCAGTCTATAAGAGGGTTTCAACTCTGTGTGAACGGTGTCAAGTTCGTGTTCGAGATCTTGTCTCTGCTGAACGTGCTTGTGGATGGTAGCACGGGCCTCTTGCGAGTTTCTTTCGCAGGCCGTGGCTTTCGAGTCTCTTTAAGTTCAGTCTCTGCTCTTTGCAAGGGGCTTCACTTTTGTCGGAGTTTCTCGTTGAGTTCCTCTCTGGTTCTTTTCTCTGACTGCACTCTTTGGTCTATGTGCAGATGAAGATCAGATAGGGCAGTTTGAAGTCTTTCCACTTCCTTCTGTAGCTCGGGGTCGTTGTCATCCTCGGCTTGCATCCTTAGCGTTGCAACTTCGTGCTCCAGGGCGGATGCGGCTCCTTTCGTGGAGACGTGCTTGTGCGATGAGCTGGCAAGTGAGGTTGACGTGTCTGACCGGTCTTTGTCGTGGGAGCTTTGGCTTGGTTTGTGCGCCATCAGCCTGTCCACGTCTGCGATGCTCTTGGCTCGGGGCTCTGAGTCACTGGCGACCTTGGTCAGGAATGGAGGTTTCGTGAATCTCAGCCATGTCTCCAGGTTGTCCCAGCGGGTTGTGGGACTGTAGGACCGGAACATACTGGCTTCACTGTGGGCGAGAGGAACACAACACACACACAGAGAGACCAATGGAACTAAATTGCCCCTTGGGGATTAATAAAGCTATCTGTATCTGTATGCAGGTTCGTTCTACGTTTAACAAGCTATAATAGCTTGCCGCGTATGAAAATTTTGGTTAACTGATGCCGACAGTTAAATCATTTGGTAGGACAATTTGGGTAGGTCAGCATGGGCCTGAATAAAGATTTTTAACGGGGCGGTAGCTTAGGGGTCACCTGTTGATGCTAACGGCTTGGTTGTCAAACTATTATTCAGCGTTCCTTGTTGTCTCAGATAGGTTCTGTCTCTAAGTGAACTGAAAGGAGCAGAGCACAACAGAAAAGAGCAATGGCAAGATGGCAAAGTTTTAAGTAACATGCAACCATCCAAGATGGAAAGGTCTGTAATGAAATGGCGTTAATAGTACACAGGAAGTGTTACAGGGGAAGAGGAGGCCTAAGCCTGCGATTTGTGGCTAGGAGAGTAGGAGGGAGCCAAACACTTCAATGACCGGGGGAATCTCTAGATTCTGTGGCCAATACTAAGTGATGGATTTAATACCTTTTCTAGTTTCCCTGGGGTGAACTGAGGTCATTCGGGTTGGAGTCAGCATTTTGGTTGGTCTCTCTGTCGTCCCCAAACACTTGACAGCAGTGTCCCGGGCCCTTCCGCATATCTGTACCGATGTGTGCCCTCACGCAACCCGACCTTGAACACAACCGGCAGTGCCAAATTGGTGATGTCGTGCTGCGGGCTGCACCAACGGAGAAATACAGGAAAGTCCGAGACCCGTGCTCAGTCAGCGCTGGTGACGCAGGTCAGACGAACCAGCCAGCTGGACCCCAAGCAGAGATGACTGTCAAATCACCACAGCACGAGAGAAATTTCTACCTACAAACACAAAACAGGATGAAGGACAAGTGAACCTCAACGTGAATTAAAGCTCTCTCTATCTAAATCAAATTGAGTGTCTATTTTTTGTAGAAAAATCAAAGGCAACGGTTTTACTAAAATTATGGTACAAACAAAAAGGGAATTATGACAATGTTAATTATCAGAACAACCTAGCCTCCATTCAGAGAAGAGATTAAGTGCAGCAGGAAGAGCACAGGAGGAAGCAAGCTGTAGTGGCTCGTTTGGGCCACTAAGGGTTTGGGCCACTTCCTCCTAGTGGTCAACCTGGCTGACAGAGAACTTGATTTAAATTGCATTTAAACTGGTTTAAATACAATTCAAATCAAGCGTATGCATAGATGTTAAGTAACTTCTAGAATAGTAAGGATACAGTTGTCATAACGTATTAAATACATAACGTAACGTATCAAATCAAAATTATTAAAAAATAATTTGAAAAAGGAAATATAGTAATAAAGCCATAAAACCATTCCCAACAGGAAAGGAGACTTAATTCAAATTGATCTTGAAATTTGTTTCAAACCAAATTTGATTAAGTGTAGGAAATTAAAGGTTGGCATTATATTTGATGATGATCACGACTACGGTGAGGTATCAATGATAATAACCAAAATAAAACCAACTAGGAGAAAGCCACTTCAGAAAAGAATGATGTTAGGAACTAAGTGATGAGCTGACGTAGAGGGGGGAGGCCACAAGGGGCGCATTCCTCCTAAGTGGTCATCAGAAACTAGTACTGCTTACTTTTAAATTTTAAATTCAACTGTGGTTTGAACCAAATTCAAAATAAGTGAACACAGTCGGGAGTGAAATCATGTTAGTAAAACTGGAACTTGCACATGCATTGAAAGTTAGAAACACAATTTCAGAAATTCACTGGAAAAATCTCAAATTGTGATGAGAGAGATTGTTTAGGAAAAGACGGCCTCGTTACTAGTGTCCACGAGATGGCGCCATTTCGCTCATGGAGGGTAAAGTCAGGGGGCGGTGCGTAATTCGAGAACTGTCAAGCACTTAGGCCTCAGTGCTGCCCTCTAGTGTTTGTCAGCGGAATAACAACCACCCTGCTTCCATGTGTGATTCAAAATTGAGCGTGCAGACGCTTTGTTTTCTGTAAGATCACACTTATCCAAAATAAAATCTCAGCGTTTTTTTTTTTTTCAGCTATATTTCACAAAACGGCGTGGCAGGAATTTTTTCTACACACACACATAGGGACAACCGGAATTAGGCATCGGTTTTTCAATTCCCACATAAACAATTAGCGCTATTATTCACACGTGTTCGCTTATGAATTTTAAACCTCGGCGGGTTTTTTCTATTCGACACACGTGTGCATTGAAGGATTTCTTCGCTTCCACACACTAATATGGACAACAGGAATTATACGTCTGTCGTTCGGATCCAAATAACATTTATCAAATAGCACTTATGATTAAAAATGTTTTTCGGTTTTGGATTTTTTTGGTGCTATATTTTAACAAACACGTCTGGCAGGATTGCTTCGCTGCGTCGTGCAAAAATAAAACAGGAAATATTCGTCTGTTTTTTCGACTCCCATGACATATTATCAAATAGCACTTATGATTAAATATGCTTTAGGTTTTTTACAATTGAGTAGCTACGTCAATGTTTAACCAGGAGTTCATCGTTAATCTAACGATTATAATATCAGGCATTTCTTAAGAATAGTGAAAGAGCATCGTTTCACTAAATCTAGTCTTCACCCTGACAGAAGAATCTCGTTCGGACAGGGGAGTTTAACATTAAAATGTCACAATTCAAAAGAGGTTTCTTCGTCTTTTGTTGGACAAATTTAATACTATGAAACTGCAGTTTTACTTTTAGTTATTAACAATGGCAAAAGGAATGTTAGACATTATTTTGCAGCTGTTAATGTGCTGAACTGGACTCGGCTTTGTGCCTTTAATCAGTCAGCCAGTGAGTTCGCGTTGCGTTCGCTCACTCGAGGCGCGCGTACAATATTAAATCACAATATAGACATCGATTGAAACTGAATTGCTCAAAAACAAGTTTAAAATGTGCCCGCATTATTCTCCACCATTTATGTAAAGACTCTGGGGCGGATCTAATCCGTGGGGAATTTGCATATCATAATTAATAATTGGTAATTAATAATTATTCATACATGTTTGGATTAGATCAGTCTTACATGTTAATAAAACTCCCGATAAGGGATGATATGTAATTTTACCTGCATGCATGCTTGTGTATCCTTGCACTTAACCACAAGTTGATTGCAATTACCTGCACGGTAATTGTCCACAATACAATACAAAATCCACAATATCATCTTACTTTATAGGATTTCAGGAAAAGCAATTCTGTGGCCACAAGAATTGGGTTTCCTGCCCTATAAACACATACTCTTTAAAGTATCTTTAATTTGTAAGCTTGTTGCTATAAGATCTTTTGGCACTTAAGGGACTTAAATGAGCAAAAGGGCAGTACATCAATCAGATGAATATAATGAATTTAATAAGGCAGAACTACTTATGTATTTACTACGGTTACATGGGATATATGTATTTACAAACATAATAAACAACAATACACGATAAGGCATCGATGAACGAGAAATGCATAGAGTGTGGACAATGGAAACACGTGTGAGAGGGGAAGGGAGAGAGAGAGAGAGAGAGAGCATTGGCAACATTCCCCTGACAGTCCCCTGCCTGTGACAACACGAAAACATCATCTTAATGCTTCTTAGAAGCTCTATAAAGAGATATACTTAAGTTTCTGGGTCTCTCTGTGTCGCGGCATTCCTGCGCGTGCGTGAGCGGAGTCCTTTAGGAAGCGTCACTGGGTGCTGCTTGGCGCGCGTTGAACGGAGTTTCCAAGTCTTTGGGGTAACATTACCAAAGGAACATAGTTCGGCTAAGTTTGTTTCACTTTGTGGAAGTGAACAGAGTCGACTACGGAAAACAAAACTTTGACTAACAAAGAAAAGAAATAAAGATCTCTACGGGGAAATCACGCGGAGTTAACGTCACATCTTCGCATGGCTGGTGAAGAAGCGTGTGTGCGTCTCTCGCCACGTGGTCACGTGCGCGTGTTTCTCCTTCAAAACGAGCGGGCGCTCGTTTAAAGGTCCCTTGTAGATGGATTTGCTGAAGAGATATGTCACGCGGTGTTCTTTTCACTCGTCGATTGGAATTAAACACGGAGACTTATCTAAGACTGAAAAACACAAACTAAACTAGAAACAAATAAAAGAAAGGCGAAGAGCTCGCCCGGAGGCGAGACCCTACATTTTGACCGTCAAAAGTAACAGAGCGACGAGCGGAGGGGGGAAGCGTCATTTATCACCTTGGAGAAATCCGGCCTCTTCCTGTTGACTTGGCCAATTAGAGGGTTGGAATTTCACAGGCGGGACTTTGGTTTTTATTGCTCTTTGTCTAAGAGAGAGACATTTGAAACCGACGAAATTAGGGTGTTTAAGAGCAGAATCTTCACAATTCTTATAATACTAATGTGTCACAAGTTTAGCAAAATGTAATGTCAATTAACAAATGGGGAATGAAGATTGGAGTTTATCAAGACCAAACTTGCCACAAATGGATTTGGTTAAACATTAGTTGGCCAAGTTTAAAACATTATCGCATTAGAGTTGTCGAGAAACATAGACCAAACCACAAAAAGGCAACTCATGAAATAGGGAACTTAGATACATTGTTCATACAATTCTCAAGTGGATATATAATAGCATATACTGTATATATATGAATACAGGATTCATTTCTCCTCCTTGGTTAGAATTCAGAGAGGGTGGCAGTTCTGTGAACATTCCTTTGGGTCGTAAACGCCGTTATCTAAGAACACCAGTGATGTTAGTTTTGGTCTCTTTTCACTCCAAAGATGGAAAACATAGTAAACTATATTTTTCATTAACTTCTTACATATATTTGGCTCGAGCAAGTTGAGCGATTTCGTTTAATACCAATCACTCCGTGTTTGTTACGCATACAAGGATATATATAAACTCTTAGACCTTTATAGAAGTCCGCAAGGTTCAACTACATAACTAACAGTCCTAGATAGACAGGATACAGTATAAACTTCAAACATACAGGAATACATCATGTTTACATTTCATAATCACTCATTTCTGGGTTTTAATGTTATAGATGCATATATGTGTGTGTGTGTGTGTGTGTGTGTGTGTGTGTGTGTGTGTGTGTGTGTGTGTGTGTGTGTGTGTGTGTGTGTGTGTGTTGTCCATTTGCGCATCTGGCATTCCTTCCTCGCTGGGGGGGGGTTTGGAGATAACGGTCTTCTTGGATGTTGGCTCGCGAACAAATCAGGATCGTGCGAGGATCTCTTTGGGGACTCATTACGCTGTAAAGGTGTCACAAACTAATCTACCCTCCAGACTGGCTGGCGCTAACGGAAGATTTAGAAATGGAAGAGTCATAGGTTGGGGCTTTAGAAACCCCTGTTAACGTGTGTTTATTGTGTTAAGGAATGCTGACTCCATGATTCTGCGCTCATACCCTACAATATGAAGTATCATATTGCTATATAAGTGAGTAACAATACTTTTAACCAGTAGTTGGGTGTTTACAAGCTGCAGGAAGATGTTAACCATTTTCTAAACAAGCCAAGAGGTCAAGAGTTCATGACTCCATATTCCCTTATTTGCATTTATCCATGACTGTTATGCTGATGATACTCTAAAGGTAGTGCTTACAAGGTGCACTTTTTGCCAGCCCAGTTATGTTTGTCTAGAAAAGCAAACCAAAGGCATTGGAGTTGTAATGGAATGGGAATAAAATACCTCTAATATTATTATACAAATATCATTGTCCTTGAGGACCACAGCTACATTAAATTAAGAGTTGTGAGACCTTGTTAATTAGACATTACTGAATAGTTCGCTTACGAGAGTACTATCGTGTTGCATAAGCTAGCTTAGGCTACGGGAAAACCTTTTTTCTCGAGAATACTGAAGCCAAAAATGATCCATAATTTTGCATTAACTTAAAACGCATTGCTGCACGGCTCGCGCGCCTATTGATTGCTCTGCGGCAACTGCTGCAACCTATTGGTGGACTATTTATGACGTCAGCGCCTATCAGGGCGCAGGCGCCCTCGCGCATCACGTCCCGCCAGAATAGGCGTGGCTTATGTCTATATAAGCTGAATACAGATAGGGTGTTCTTTGATTTTTCATCTCTTCATCGAACTCTCTGCTTCGCCGAATCTCTGGAGAAGCCTGCGCCGTCGAAGAGCTCTACAGCGGGACGAGCCATCTGCAGAAGAGAAGACGGCCATTTCCTTGGCGCTTCACGCCGTTCCTGCTGCGCTATCCGGCACTCATATCCTTTTCTTGCATATCTTACAGCTAACGAAGAGCCGAGGCGTTGTTGCAAATGCCTCGCTTCACGAAATGCGGCTCTTGCCGAGCCCCTATCAGCGAAGGGGACCATCATATCCTGTGCGTTTCCTGCCTGGGACAGAACCGCGCCGACCTCGCGCTTTCCCAAGGCGGCTGCCCGGAATGCGACAACATGGCTATTTCGACCCTGCGGGCGGGTTTAGCCACCTTCGGGAGCGATCGCACACCGGCCGAGTTCCCGCATGCATCGCTTTCTGGTTCCCCTGCCTCGATCATGGCCGGCCAGCGTCCGTCTGTTTCCGCCGTGCATCTGGACTCTGACGGGGACAACGCGGAAGAGGACCGCTGTTCTCTCGCCGCCTCACAGACCGAAGGACCCCGCCCTTTCCCTGCAAGAGTCGAGTGGCGTGCGTGCTAGCATCGACGTCGAGCTTCTTCGCCTCATCACCAAGGCCGCGGAAAGCCTCGGCCTCGGGTGATCGCTGCCCAAGGAACCTGCGCCCAGTAGGCTTGACGGCTGCTTCCTGCCCGGTCGGGGCTCGACACCTCACACGAGGCCCGCTCCCTTCCTGCCCGAACTCCACGAGGAGCTATCCAAGAGCTGGAAGGCGCCACTTTCTGCCAGGCTGCGGTCTTCGATCTCTTCGACGCTCTCCATTGTTGACGGCGCGAAAGACAAGGGCTACCTCTCTATCCCTTCGGTCGAGGAAGCGGTGGCCACGCACTTGTGCCCGCCCTCTGCTGGATGGCTGTCCAAACCCGCTCTGCCCTCGAAAGACTGCAGGACTTAACCGGCCACCTCCCCCCCGGGGGCCCAGGCCCAAGATTGCTGAAACCCAAGCCCTCAAAGTCTTCCTGACAGCGCAGAGAAGACGAAGATAGCTAAGTCCCGCCGCGGCCGGACCACCATTAAAGGCACCGCGCTTCGCTCTCTCAGTTCCCTCAACAGAGGTGACTGGAGAAGTATATTTTACAGCCAACGAGCCCGTCACACGACCCGCTCGCCTGTACACAAAGGCCGTTTTCACGGCTACACAGATTTGTCTCAAAAAGAGCATTATGTCTGTTTGTCCGGCTCTCGCCGAAGGTGTTATAAATGTAGGAAATGTGCCCACTTCCCAGTGCTCACACCTACACATAAGCACGGCCCGTTCTGTGTCACACACTCAATCACGGCCCACATCAATGAGACCGGCTCGGCCGGCGTGTGTTCTAAATGTAGAAAAGGTGCCCACTATGCAGTGCCCACCCCTACTCACAAACACTGTATGCCCTATGACACACTATCCGGCTCACGCCGAGAGTGCTTTAAAGCTAGGAAAGGTGCCCACTTCCCAGTACTCACGCCCACACATAAGCACAGCCCGTTCTATGACACACACACCCTCAATGCCTGTGAATTGTGTTAAGTGTGCAGAGAGCGCACGCACCTCTCAGAGTGCGCGCCTGCATGCAAACTCGGCGCGCTGTGTGTTACACGCATGCAGCGGCCAGAGCCCCGATGCCATTCTCCCTCTAGCTTTAAACCTGTTAAACCCTCTAAGGGGCTCACAGCTGAAAATGACCAACCTGAATTAAAATAAATACAGCTCCTGAGAACGGTGCACCACAGACACAATTGAGGTCTCTTTGGAAAGAAGACACTTGGGACTCTACTAACAATCAATCAGCGCTGAAAATGCTCAAACAGATAAAAAGTTATAAAAGTTGAAGTGCCTCAAAAATAATGTGCGCTACAAATAATGTGTTATTATTTCATGTACAAATATATAAAAATAGACCTGGAGGAATCCATGTAAGTAAAGGATTCAAAGCCACAAGTCTCATCAGTTTATATTTCAAATTTAAGGAAGATATAATGAAAAATGGGGATCCTTCAAGCTTTTTTCCAAGACTATGTCAGTTCCCTTTCTCCCTCCCCCTGCCTGAGGCACATCCAACGAAATCACATCCCCAAACTAAATTAATTGCCGCAAATTGAACTGCAAGCTATTTTAGTCATATATACTGCACCATGCTTTTTCAATTATAAAATAATACACACAACCATAAGACTTTATATATAAGTGATTTATTTGCACACCAGAACAATAAAAATATAAATAAAAATGTATGGAAATAAAAACAGATAATACAACAATAAGTGATATAAATAGGCTACTGTATAAAAAAAATTCCAACAATGCTGTTGTCTCTGGCAAAACGCTTAGTTTAGTCAGTGCTGGTTATGCCAAACAGTGAAGCAGTCACGCTTTGGCTGAAAGCACAATGCCGTTGAACAAGTCTTGCAAAAAAATGGGTTTTTCGGGGACAAATCCTGCACTCACGCCTTCCTTTGGTGCTGTCTGAAGCAAAGGTCCCTGCAAGTGGCGAGTCTCATCTTTGTGGGGTGGAGGAGATGAAGGAACATCAGCACGCACCAACACAGTGGGCCCTATCTTGCACCCGGCGCAAATGACTATGTACACTGACGCATGTATCATTCCTATTTTGCACCCGCGCAAAGCGGACTTTTCCCTCCACAGACACACGTCGGTTAACTAAGAAATACACTTGCGGTCCCCGGGGCGGTTCAGCGAAAAGAGGAGGCGTGTTCCGGCGCAAACTTTCCCTCATGCTATTTTGCTGTTCTATAAAACAATTGCGCCACTGACCAGAAAAAAACTAGTCTAAAGTCAGTGGCGCGTTGCGCGTACATTCAGATGCTATTTTAAGCGCACATGCTTGGCCATAATACAGAGTGTGAACAACGCGCATACACAGTAGATGATTCTCTCATCTACACAGATGCATTTAACTTTTTGCAAATGATACATTATTATAAGGAAAAATATTAAAACACGAGGGAAATCATTGTTGTGTCCATGACAATGGGGAAAATAGGCATAACCCAGATAGCAATGAGTCGGCGGACCGCCGGCGGCGCTCCGGAGGCAGTAGAAGCGTCAGAATGGCGTAATCGCAAACACGTTTGACGGCGCACCGCCAGCGGCAGGCGCTTTTTAAAAGCGGCAGCCGCCTTCCTACCGCCTTCGTTCCGCGGCCGGCCCGCAGGCCAGCCGCCGTTATACCGAAGGCAGACCTTCCGCGGCCCGTCGGAGGCAAACGCTATTTTCGAGCGAGCTGTCCCGCAGCTTATTGCACTTATATATATTTTTAATATTTATAGCATTCAGTTTATCAAGAATAATGATTGATCAAACCAGACAAATTTCCATTTGGCATTTTAATTCCACATTTCAAAGTACAATAACCGTCATTAAAACAAGATGTCAGATCACTGAAATATAACAGAAAAATACAAATACATATATACATATACATACACACACACACACACACACACTAACATGCAGGTTTCCAATTAAATTTTGGTTAAAAAAAAAAACACTTGTAAAAAAACACAATTTTAACAATTACAATACTTGCTAATAATATAGGGGGTCAGCTCTGGGATGAAAAGAATTACCAGTAAACAAGTAATGAGGATATTTGGTACCAAAGAAAGTGAAGGATACCAAATAATTTGAGGTATAACATCATATTTACAAGTGATTTCTAACAATAGGATAAGTGGTAATAATTTAGAGTAAAGCTCTGGAGTAGAATATACCATTATAACTGCAATGCTGACCTGTGGCACAAGTATTTACAAGCTATATTTAACAATAGAATAACAGTTAAGCACTGTGACGGAATGAAGTAGAATATTTGGTACCAGGTAATGTGCAATATCAAGTATCAGAGGTATGAAATAGTATTCCAAGCTATTTTTAATAGAATAACAGTTAAGCACACTGATGGAATGAAGGTAGAATTTTTGGTACTAGTTCATGTGCAATATAAAATATCAGGCACGAAATAGGATTTACAAACTATAATAGAATCGTTAAGCACTGACGGAATGAAATAAGCCAATACTGAAGTCACGGCAAGTAGAATATTTGATACCAAATAATGTGCAGATATCAAGTATTAGATGTATAATCTAGGATTTACAAGCTATATTTAAAAATAGAATAGTTAAGCACTGTAACAAGGCTTTTTTAGAGGTCTTGATGTTACTGACTGCAGGATAAAAAAAGGGTTCCAGTTGTCAGTGATGCTGGGGTGTCAGCCTAGGTTTAAGGGGTCAGCTGTGGGTCCCTCTCAGCTGTGCAGCGCCTTTTTCCACCTTCACAGTCAGATGCTCCATTCAGGTAACGCGTAACGTTAACCTGGATCGCTTCAACAGTGGCATCCTGGGTCGCCGGGTTCTTCCGGATGGCTCCTGTAGAAAATAAAGAGCTGTCATTACATTTGAATGGCATAAGGTCATACACATCTACTTAAATATAAAAAAAATATCCAACTTACTTTGAACAATGGTCTTCAGGAAAAGGTCTCTAAAACATGCTTTATCCCCTACACCAGCCCAGGTTGTATTGATGGAAAGGTGATTAGAGAAGATACTCTGAAGCATTCGCCACACGGTTGTCTTTAGGTCCCTCCCACATGCGATTTCCAAAAACCGAAGCTGAAAATACAAAAAAACAAAAGTGTAACAAATTACATTTCTCTGAAGCTTCTCATAAATTTAAAATGTAACAGGCTGTGGATTCAGACTGTAGAATATGCAGTGTACAATCTTAATTTTACTTTTTAGAAGAAAAAAAAATGACTGTTTTTTTTTTTTTTACTATGGCGTTATAAACGAAATCAGCACACTTACAAATCGTTCCTGGAGCTCTTTATCCTGCCTCATACTGTTGTCAAGTAACGCCGAATCTTCCTGGGTGTCTAGGGGGAGTAACAGATCCCCTGGCAGGGATAACTCTCCAACAGACACATTGGCACTGAAAATGTTGCAGCATAGTGTCCATTTTGTTGTCCATGCTACGCACAACATCACCAAACTCTCCAAGACGTTGCAGCATTGGGGTCTGATCTGCACCTGCAGGGGTTCCCAGAATAAAAGAATAAAGTAGTCAGTCCTGGTCCCTCAATTACTAAACTATGACAGTTATATCTAGGTCTACTACATGTACAGGTGACCCCAGTGGGAATTAAACCAACAACCAACGCCTGCGTTGTTTGCAAGTTGTACCTGATTGCCCAGTGCGAGCAAACGTCTTCAACATTGTCCCAACTTGCTTAACCTGCTCTCGAAGTGAGCCGCTGTTATCTGAAGCTACAAAATGAAAGGCATATGGTAATTTTGGACCTACATCACACACAAAAAAAGTTAAATTTAAGAAAGTGTGCATGTTCTCACCTGCTGGTGCATTGCTTTCCCTCAGGGCTTGTTTTTCCATTCTGGAGTCTCTGGAAATCTACATAAAAAAAAAAATACAACTAAAGGCACTATTTTCAATACTGTTAAAACGCTGGACACTAAGACATAGGCCTAGAATATACCTTCATAGCAGAAAACTTCATGCTGTACACGAGGTGCCAGGGGGGTCCAAGGGCCAATAACTGAGCGATGACTTTCTCCTATTGTTTAATCAGGCCCCCAAGGAAGTTTTCAAATGGGAAGCATGAGATGTTATCAAGGACACCATACTGTTTGGCATCTTGTCTGAGGTGCACCAAACCAATCCATGCATGTTGTATGTCACATGTTCTATTCCATAAAGCTTGCTGCAGTGATCAAAGAGAACCAATATTAACCACTGTTGCTACATTGTGAACTGAACTAGCAGCATACTTGTTCAGACAAACAAAATAATTTACACAACTTATATACATTATTATGTTATGTTTTGTTAGAAAAAAACACAAGTTATACGTAGTCTTTCTAGATGTAAAGCTTTGGCTAACTACTGTAAGTAGCGAATTACATTTCTACATGTAACGTTACTAGCAACATTGCTTAACCTCAGTGTGTACTGTAACAATGGCAAAACAGCATGTGTTAGCTAACGTTAGCTACTGGACTAGCAGCATACTGCAAGAACAAAGATTACTAACTTAGATATTTTAAAAAGATAAACTAAAAACAATGTAAACATAATACTGCGTTACACAAAAAGGAAACATATACTTACTTAAACTATGGTAGTCGATAACTTTGCTAGCTAGCAAACTGTAGGCTGTAGTAACTTCGGCAATCTTCTTCTTCTCTTGATTAATGGCGGATTGTAAGTTGTAACCAACTTTTAGGTGCATACCGCCACCTACCGTACAGGAGTTTGTAACACCGTGCTATTTAAGTGTTCTAATCTAACTGCGGCAAACTGATGCAATGTGCTCTAGTCATATTGTTAGGAGAGGGGCCAGACTCAGTGGCTCCAGTGCATCATCGAGCCACCGTTTTAGCCCCGCCCAAAAAATCCTGAACACAGCAGTGCAAAACTGTACGGTCTAACTCCACAATTCAGTACTTCACAGTTCACAGTCTTTGTAATGTGTTTTAGTAATACATTTTTAACATTTATATGTTATGTGTTTAGATTTTTTTTAATTGCCTTTAAAAAAATAATCTGCTAAATTGTTCATACCATTAATTAAATATCTATTTTAAAACCTAATAAGAAATATATTTCTTGCCAAGTAAGTTTTATTGCCAAATTATTTTTGGTTTATTGGTGCATGTCTCAAATGTGCATCAATCAAAGAAATGTAAATAATTTGTACCTGCATAAAATAATTAAATATATTTTACTGTATAATCTTCAGAGTTTCAAAGTAATTTAAATGTCATTTCCTAAACCTTATCATGGAATCAAGAGTCAAGAATCTGTTATAGCCTAAACCCTAATGGCTTTGGAGCAAAAAAAAAAAAAAAATAGCCATGGCTGGTCGATTTTGAGAGTAGAAATCCTTGTATTTCAAAGCGGCTTGCCGCCAGCCGGCCGCGGTCCATTAGACGGAGGCAACCGCCAGAGAAAATGAAGCAGTCGGCTCGCCAGCTATTCGCCGGCGGCATCTCGCAAAAAATGGGAGTGACGAATTCGGCGGCAAACGTTTCATCCCCGCCAGCGAGACGCACCTATAGCCGACAGCTTAGGGCCGGCGGCAAAAAGAAGCCGTGCGGATAGTTTTTGCTATCTGGGAAAGCTTACACATTTACCCAAATTATTATATGCATGTTTAACCGAAGCTAATTTGGGTGGGTTTGTCCCATCCCCAATGTCACTTCTCTTTCTTTTACGGCCATGACGAGAACATCGATCTCCTCGGCTGTGAACCGATTCTGAAGCGCGCCTGGTAAATGCGCCGTTATAATAGTATTGCGCCATGGAACAAGCGCACCTCGTTCATCATGCTCTTAAAGGGAATGTGATATAAAGCTCTTATTGGTTTGTTTCCCGTTACGCCCAAACCACACCTATGAATAATGAAGCTACTTCAGACCAACCCCTTTTAGATTTGCGCCAGGCGCAAGAGGCATTTATCCCGCCGGGAAAATAGCAACAGAGCCGGGATCCGCCCACAAAGTTACTTGCGCTTTGCGCTTTGACACTTGCGTTTCAGCATTCATATGGATGGCCAGACATAGAACCAACAATCACACCGATGGGCGGCCATCAGACAGGAATATGTAATTTTTTTCTGTAATTTTTCCTAGCACACACACACACACACACACACACACACACACACACACACACACACACACACACACACACACACACACACACACACACACACATATATATATATAGTGTGTGTGTGTGTGTGTGTGTGTGTGTGTGTGAGAGAGAGTGTGCTAGGAAAAATTACAGAAAAATTGGCAGTCTATTTATATTTATACTGTATAGGACAATTGTACAGGTGTTTAGTTGTTCCTGTAATTTTTGCAGTGTGTGTGCTAGGAAAACATTAAAAAAAACTAAACAACTGTACAATTGTCCAATATATACAAATATAAATACATATATATACAAATAAATAAATACATAAATAGCATCGTCTTTTCAGACTGCAATGCATTTACATTATAAAACAAATGGGAAAAACAGACACTCACTCACACACACACACACACACACACACACACACATAATGTGTGCATACATATTATTTATAGCAACTCACCGATATAAAATTGTATCATCTTTTCCGTCCTCAAGCATATCGCGCTCGTCGTTGTCTTCACTCTCCTCAATTTCATCATCGCTGCTTCGAGTGATTTCAAATAAAACATCTTCAGTAGAAAAAAACGTCTTTTGACGATCCATTTTATGACAGAATACGGCCAGTAAGTAAGACGTATGGCAAGCCATTTTGGCATTTAACAGGTAGACTGGATATGTGTTGCAGATATCTGTAATTCAGTTTTGCCTAGTCAAAAAGAACATTTCAGATATCCGCAACTACATTCTTCCTATCCATAATTGTCATTTCAGATATCCACAAAGACATTCTTCCTAGGACAAATGACGTCACGTTTACCATTCATTTGTATGGGGTTTATCATTACAGATATCTACAATTCATTTGCAGATATCCACTATGTGAATTACGGATATCTGCAACTGAATTGTAGATATCTGTAATTCCAGTTTGAGATATCTACAATTTGATTCTGACTAGTCATAACTCCAGTTCAAGATATCTTTAATTCACCTCAATTCAAGATATCTACATGTTCCTTTTCAGATATCTTAAAATAAGTTTTGACTAGGCGAAATTATGTTGTAGATAATTAATGGGTTCGCTAGGGTCGCTATATTTGTGTCATGCTGGAAACATGGGAACATTTTAGCCAAGAATTACTGCTGACACAGTTATGCATTTGTGTTTACAGGAGGATCTGGTGGCCGAAGGGAAAACCCTATTTGGCAAGCAAAACTTTTCCTCCTTCCAGGGCCAGATAATGGTTTTCTGCCCCCCACAATAGAACTTGAGGAACTTGCTAAACATGGATTAGGTAAATATGAGATTAAAGCACATAAGAATTGAGTTTTACTTACTTTTACACCTTATTATCTAACCTGCTAATGGGCTGCTTTGAATTTGATGTTAGCTTTAGTCTGTATGGTACCATTAGTTATACTGTTGTTATATTGGTAAACATTTGAGTGTTAAAATACATTTAACATTTGTTTTAAAGAAATATTGTAAAAGTTTACTCTGATGCTTTTCCATAACAGTTTCCATGTAGCCATTTTTAATAGTTACACCTATGCAACACTTTCTCATGCCAAGGCATCACTTTGAAAGTGTCCAGGAATGCCTCCCAATGAATCCTTTTGCATCAGCTATCTGAAGTTAGTCAATGGTGGTTATGGTTATTGTGAGTATCTGGGTGGTGCATTCAGAGGCTAAGCTACACCATATATCGTATGTAGGGCTGGTCCGAATACCATTTTTTTGAGCTTCGGTAGTAATGAACATCGAATATTCGAAGCTTCGGAATCTCTATATGTCTCAGACATCCCAAGTCTCCCGGAAGTTCCAGGGTCTCCCGCATATTGATAGCGGCTCCCTGATGCCCGCAAATTAGTTCAAATCTCCCGGAATCTAGAGCTCGGGAGCTCCAAACGGTGTAGCGCGCCCACGACAGAGAGGGAGAGAGAGAGACCTTGCGTATGTGAGCAAATGTGTGTCTGTCTGTCGTTTGCATTTTGATTATTTCAAAAACCGTTCATCCAAACGACTTCACAAGGGAGTGCAGTGTCGTATTTGGTGCAATATAGATAGACGGGCGAGACGCGACACGTTCAGAATTAATAAACTAGAGAACAGCGCGAGCGGGAAGCGGCGCACCTCACGGGAGCAGAGCTTATATGCACGAGAACAGACACTGCACTAGTGATATAAAACACACACACAGATCTGTTAACTTAAGCAATATTTTTAATAAGGTAGTCTAATATTTTTCTCACTAACAAATTACTGACAAAGTAGGGTAGATTTAAATAAAGAAAGCGGCGCGCATCACGCGAGTAGTAGTGGGAAGTTCGGATCATTTTACTGACTCGGATCTTTGAGTCTCGTTCAGCAAAATGAACGAATCTTTTTTCGAGTCATTTCGTTCATTTCAGCATAATATAATTAAAATGGCATGTTAAATATCCCAACACATCTAGTACTTACGAAAATGTTGATTACATTTGTAAAAAGAATAAAAATAAACTATAGGGTAATGTAGCCAAAGCCAAATTATAAGAAACCGAAATGTTTTATTAATTGATTAGTTGTTGGGTCTTAAGTTCAGGCTATTGCAGTCTGATTCTGTTGGTTCACCTCACCTCCTGATCCGAGACGTTCTTTCCTTTGCAACTTCATATTTATCAGGTTAGTTCTCCTCTCGTGTCTCGAGACGTTAGTTGTCGACTCGCCAGTGTCTGACTCGGATCTGTCTGGGCCGCGTGATTTTTTTTCCCAAACCACTTCAGCGGAAATCCCGCCCTGCAGCCGATTTCATTGGTTTAGGTTACAGTGACGGGTAGGTTTAGGGATCAGTGTTTGGTGTAGGCAATCAGTACAGTGATTGACATGACCAATGAAAACTTTTAAATCGGCTGCAGGGCGGGATTTCCACTGAAGTGGTTTGGGAAAAAAAATCACGCGTGTGTGATACAGCAGGGCCGGAAAGAGAAATGATTAGTTCATCTTTCGAATCTCGAGTTCGGGTTCGGCCGGGTCCGAGTCTTTCGTTCTTCCTGTCAGTCACATTGAGGCTATGCTGTCTGTACCGGAAAGAGAAATGATTAGTTCATTTTCTTTGAGTCTCGAGTTCGGGTTTTAAATCCTTCGTTCTTTTGTCACGTGACCGCTGGTATCTCGCATCAAATGCAACATTAGATTCCTATTATTGACTGCATCTGAATGTATATTGTTTTATATTTAGGAATTAAAATACAAAATATGTGCAATAAACATTATCTGAAAAATAAAAGTTCCATCTTATTAGCCCTGTCCATCTCTTTTCTAAATGTTTCTTGTGCATCTGTGGTGTGTTTTATTATATATTATACATTAATTAACTACTATTATATTATACATTAACTACGTGCTTGTTTGTAAAAAGGTTGTGAATTAGTAGGCTATTCAATACGTTTACAAGTCACGTGACAAAAGAACGAAGGACTCAAACCCGAAGACTCGAAAAAATGAACTAATCATTTCTCTTTCCGGTACTGACACAGCATAGCCTATATGGGACTGACAGGAAGAACGAAAGACTCGGACCCGTCCGACCCCGAACCAGATGAACTAATCATTTATCTTTCCGGTACAGACAGCATAGCCTCTATGTGACTGACAGGAAGAACGAAAGACTCGTACCCGTCCCAAACCCGAAGACTCGAGAGATATGGGTTCTGAATCTGTACTGGAAACAGGAATGATTAGGGCCGTTTCTCAATATGCCTTCTTGTCTGTACTTGTGTTCTTGTGGATTTGTGAAACGTCATCAGTCGCTGCCCAAGTACTGTCTCAATACACAAGTTTGCATTTTGGCAAGAACGGTTAAAAATCCCGGAAGTGTTCTTGACACGCCCATTTTACCGAGGATGCATCGGTTGGTAACTTGTGTGAACTTGACGGCAGAAATATCCCAGCATTCATTTCGGCATTCGAGGAAGGAGCGGGGAGCAGAAAGGCAGAACAACAGTAGGTCGTTTTTCTACAATTTCCTATGCTATTTCATCACTAAATTCACTTCTGAGAACATTTGATGCGAGAAATCTACTGTGTTGATTTCAAATATTGCCATTTTTACGAAAATTTATGGCGAATCGAAAATATGCTCAAACATTTTCGGTAGTGAAGAATCTCCATAAGCGCACACGGGTGTAGCTAGCGAGCCAACCGGCCAGTCATGCTAAAAACCTGGCTGTTATCATTAATAATTCTTGTTATGTTTGCGTACTGAAGACGGCGCTGTGCGGGGGTATTGCGCAATACCAGCAAGAACACATCGCCTCAAACTGTCAGCAGCGTTCTGTGTGCTCGTCACCTTGTAAGTTCATTCTTCCAAGAACAACCAGCAAGAGCGTTCTCCCCAAGAACACAAGTCCGTTCTTTGCATTCTTGGTTTTGAGAAACGGCCTAGTTCTTCTGTTGCGCAATGCGCATGCGCGGTCAACACAAAATGAACGAATCACTCTCTGAGACAACTCGGTAGTCCCGAGTCATATTAAAGATTCGTTCAAAATGAACGAATCGTTCATGAACGACACATCACTACACGCGAGCAGGGCTTATGTTCCGAGAATGGACACTGCACTAGTGATATAAAACGGGTCACACAGGTCTTTTAAAGGGGTCATATAATGCCAATTTTGTACAAGTTAATGTTTATTAATATAAATTGTACTGGTGATTGTTTTTTGTTTTTTTTTACACATTGAATCTTGGAAAAAAATATAGACCGACCTACCTTTTTTTTTTTTTTTTTTTTTTACTAATGAATGCGTTACTTTGCCCCAAGGAACCGATTATACTGATGTTTACATTTCCATTTTTAGGAAAACCTGTGCATGAGTCAACGGAGGCTGGACGCACAAACTCAAAGATTGAGTTAAACTGGAGTTTATCTGAATTGAACAACTTTGTTTGCCAAAGCTACCCTCTCATCAGTTTAAATTTGGTTGGCTTTGAATTGGCAAGGACAGGCAAAGGACGCAAGATCCAGAAATTAGAAGTTAGTTCTGTGAAGGAACTAAAAGCAGTTGTTGGCAAAAGCAGACTTTACATCGTGCCACGAGCCACTGTCTTGCAGGTTTGAAATTATACACAGGGATTTATATCTTACTATCATATAAATGTGTTCTCTGTAATGTCTATAACTGAAGTTACCCTCTCTACCATCAGGTAACATCACCACTCTCTGCCATGTCCCAGAATTCAGTAGAGGAGACCTCACAAGTGCTTTTAGATCAGGTCCATAACAAAAATCATTAGATGTGCAATAATTTTAATGTCCATTATGCACTTTGTAGTGATGAGGCAAATACAAATATAAACTCTGTTTTTATTGTCTTTTTCTTATATGTATTATGATATGGGGTGATAATTGTTCAATTATTCCAAATGAATAGATTAAGATCCACAAATAAATGTAAAGAGTTTCACAAATTATAAAACTCACAAATAAATAAAATGAGATTTGCAAATAAGAATATATATGTACAAATGTGTTTCATGCCACAAACACAACTCTGCCTGGCATTTATTTGTGAGCCGCTTTCTGTGCATTTGTAAATCCCCTCACGAATTTGTGGATTTTGAAACACTTTGGACAAAGCAAATGTGCAAATGATGTGTCCTCCGTAGTTGCGTGTAGTAGCCGCTACTTCAGAAGAAGAACGGGCATCCATTTACTATCAATTAATCATTGTGTCGCGCTGCGCCGCATCCACTAGAAACTATCACGAATTATGAATTTTCATGTAGCCAGCATAGTCAATAAAGAAGATTATACGTCATATATCTTCAGGGAAGAAAACAGACGTCATGGGCAAAATTGTTAACATTGCAAACATGTTAGTTTTACATGATTTAAAACTGCTACGGCAGCAGGGAAGATAATCGGCTATTTGCTTTTGACGCACCACTTGAGTCCGGTAGAAAGGGTGTTATGATGCTCGGGATCTGTGATCATAATTTGTGTGTAATCCTGAGTTACTAATAAAGAATAATAAATATAAAAAAGCCTTAAACTCATAAAGACTTAAACAGTCTTTTGGAAACGGGGTGTTTTAACCACACAACCAGCTAATTTGAATGAAGCTCCCATTACAGCTTTCAGGGGTTGCAAATATCTGCAAAATTAATCAGATCCTGTGCTGCGTTCCAGTCTACTTTTAGACATGCACTTGCGAACTTCCCTAAGCACTTCCCCTCGGGGGAATCCCTGTCGCCATTTTGAAGTGCGTTCCACTTCGTGAAGTGGACGAGGGAAGTTTATATGGACAGACACTCGTTCCCTCGATTTTGACCGAGGGAGCGAGTCTACTTCATATATACACTTCAGGCAGTTCCATATACCACAATGCAACACGATTGTGACGTCGCCGCCGATCTCGTCTAATCACCACAAACAACTCTGATATATTAATTAGATTTTTTATATATATAAAACAATCCAAACACACCTATATATATTTGGATGCTGCATTAAACAAATTCTTAAAGGGAAAAAAATTGTAAATAATAAATCAACTCCATAGCTGATTCCAAGTGATCAAGGGCTTAGGACGTTCCAGTTCAGCCCATTGCAGTTTCCGCCAGAAGTGGACACTCGTGCAACGTAAGCAATGACGCACATCCGAGTGAACGAGACGGAGGGAAGTTAGCGAGTGAAGGGCATGTCAATTTTGGACTGGAACGCAGCCCAGTTCTCGCTCTGAGTGTAAAGCATAACGTGATTGGTTGTAGTGAGAACGTGCTACAATTGGTCAGCTCAATGTGGCCAATCTGATTGGCTTAGGTAAACGGTGGGTGGTGTCCACTTATTTGTGGATTTGTCTGCACGTAGACACTAGAAGTGTTTCAAAATCCACAAATGCGTAAGGGGATTTACAAATGCACAGAAAGCGGTTCACAAATAAATGCCAGGCAGAGTTGTGTTTGTGGCATAAAACACATTTGTACATGTATATATTTTTATTTGCAAATCTCATTTTTTTTATTTGTGAATTTTGATATATTTTTGTGAATTTCTTAACATTTATTTGTGGATCATAATCTATTTATTTGGAATAATGGAACAATTCTCACCCCATACTAAGATGCATCTATTTATTCTGTGTGATATTCAGTTACATTCCCTAGGATAACAGTTTTTGTCATTTTTCTAATGTATTGTTTCCACTACGAATGTGTTCACTTGCTGAAGGAGAAATCATTTGGATTTTCTGTGTACTACCAGGTGGCATCCACATCCTCTGCCATATCCATGAATTAATTCCCACCACTCTCAATTGCTCCAGTCCAAGATGAGACCGTGCCTGTGGCTGACAGCACCCTAGCTCAAAGTGTGGCTGCAAATCAGGTTACCAATTTTGACACTGTATAGGATCTATTTTTTTTTAAGCATTTATTCATTTTATGTGTGTAGTATTTTTATGGTGATTTGTGAGAAATTGCTTTTTTATTTATTTTTTGTTAATGCTTTGCTTTAGGCTCTTCAAGAATGGCGAGCAATACGTGCCCAGCAAGACCATGAGTATAATACAAGTTTGTTGGTGGATCAGGAGAAGGTAATACTTTCAAGTTCGATTTATGTAAGATTTACATTCTTTTACAGAATGCATACATACTTTTAATGTGGTCTTTTAATAGGAGAGGAAGAAACGAGCCTATCAGGCCTGTGAGGAAAGACGTCAAAAGGTTTGTGTTTATGGTATATTAGTTTGATAAACTAGCTGAAGGTTTTTATTTTTTTAATGAGAGATCACATTTCAGGCTATTGAGGCAAGACGTCAGCGAATGTCTGCATGTGAGGAACCCTCAGATGGGGTGTTAATCAAATTTAAATACCCAAATGGACACATCAATATGAGGAAATTCAGCTTGTCGGAGCCAATCCAGGTGATGTGTGTTCAGCTTAAGAAAATATCAAGTGTCTTCTCAGTGGTTCAGTGAGTTGTAAAACTTGACTGGTGTAACACTGTTTCTCATTCTTTTTAGATCTTGTTTGACTTTGTGGGGCAAGATGATATTGCCAGTGAAATCTTTGTGGTGCAAGAAGCCACATCATCAAGATCAGTTGAGAGCAGTTCTTCCGGGTCAATGATGGATCATGGCATAAAAGCATCCTCAACTCTATATGTGCTTTGGTTTTCAAATCAGCATGTACAGGTAATTGTGTTACATTTATTTCCAGTCTCAAATGAAAACGGAATGCGTTTTGTTTGTGGAAGCTCATGTATTGTGCATGTTTGTCTTCAGGAAATTCTCTCAGATCAACAAAATGGAGCTTATGCCCTACACCATACATCCTATGGTCAGTCATCACTGTCCGAGACCTCCACCCAGCCAAGTCTCTTTGTGCACTCTCTCCAGCCACTGCTGTCCGAGCCCTCCACCCGCTCACTGCTGTCCGAGCCCTCCACCCGCTCACTGCTGTCCGAGCCCTCCACCCGCTCACTGCTGTCCGAGCCCTCCACCCGCTCACTGCTGTCCGAGCCCTCCACCCGCTCACTGCTGTCCGAGCCCTCCACCCTCTCACTGCTGTCCGAGCCCTCCACCCAGCCAAGTCTCTTTGTGCCCTCTCTCCAGCCACTGCTGTCCGAGCCCTCCACCCGCTCACTGCTGTCCGAGCCCTCCACCCTCTCACTGCTGTCCGAGCCCTCCACCCAGCCAAGTCTCTTTGTGCCCTCTCTCCAGCCACTGCTGTCCGAGCCCTCCACCCGCTCACTGCTGTCCGAGCCCTCCACCCGCTCACTGCTGCCCGAGCCCTCCACCCTCTCACTGCTGTCCGAGCCCTCCACCCAGCCAAGTCTCTTTGTGCACTCTCTCCAGCCACTGCTGTCCGAGCCCTCCACCCGCTCACTGCTGTCCGAGCCCTCCACCCGCTCACTGCTGTCCGAGCCCTCCACCCAGCCAAGTCTCTTTGTGCCCTCTCTCCAGCCACTGCTGTCCGAGCCCTCCACCCGCTCACGGCTCAATCTGTTCTCACAACCACAAGAAATCCTGACTCTTCATGATGAACCTTCACTCCCTCCTTCATCTGCCCAGGAACCAATCATTATTCTTGATGAACAAGATGAGACTGTTTCACAAAATCAGTCTCCTGTATCAACACATCACCTCGGAGGACCTGTGGATGAGTATGTTTTTCTCATTAACTTGACTTTTTTTTTTTTTTTGTGCATGTAGATTTTTCTATTTCTTTATCCTGTTACATTTAATCAGGTGGTTAAAATAAAATGCATGAACTTCTTTGGTTGCAGGATTGATCTACAGACCATATTGAAAAAAATGGTCAGCAAAGTTGATGGAAGCTTCTGTCCAACAAGCAACCAAATAAATGTGTGCAGGGATAATGTTTTACTGTGTAGCCTGCGGGCGTTCAAGCGTAGGTTCTTCAACCCTGAAGCAAAATTGGATGTTGTGTTTGTGGATGAAGATGACAATGGTGAAGGGGCAGTTGACGAAGGCGGCCCGACAAGAGAATACCTAAGGCTGTTGATGAGGGCTGTCCACCAGTCAAATATCTTTGAGGGACATGAGAAAGACCGGCAGTTGTCTCTTGATACTCAAGGTAGGGAAGCCCAAATTCTTAGGACTGTCGTCATTCAACTGGCAGATTTCTAGAAATGTATAACCCGTTTAAAAATGCTTGCCCCCTTATTTCTCCTGTCTGATTTATTGTTTATTCTGTTTGGTTTTTATATGTTGGCAGGTGTCATCCTTTGTTATTGTCTGTCTATCGTCTTTTATTTGTTTAATAATTTTGCCTTGATTTGTTAATTCTTGGTTGGGATTCTTCCATGATTCTTCGTCTTTTAATGTACTGAAACAACTTTTTACATGTTTTGAAAGGTGCAATTAAGTTATTATTTGTAGTAGCACTAATATTAATCATAGCTTTAAAATATTGCTCTGCTGTAATGCTGCTTAATGTAATGCTTCTTAATACTGTAAGGAACACAGCTTTTTGGAAATATTAATAATCAATAATAACTTGTTATTATTAATTATGAATATTTGGGTCAGTTAATTGGATTAACTTGATGTGGCTGAATTAATATTAGAATCAATTAATCAGTTCGTCCAACGAACTCTTTTGATTATTAATTTATTTTAAGAAAAGGGTATCTTCCATGGCCACAGAAGAATAATTATTTCCTTTGAGGTCGTAAAAGTCTGTTATCAGTCTTAAAGTGTTCTGTAACCGGACACCCGGCTGACAAAGTAACTTCATTTGTGAGGTTAGTTTTGGGGGAGAGTTTCATAGACCTTTATATTCGTTAAATATAATGAATATGAATAATAAGTGTGTGTCTGATTGGTCCAGACCCTACAATACCTTACTGTTACGTTTTTAATTTTAGCTTTGCAGACTAAACTTTACACGTGGGTGGCAAAAATGATTGCTGTGTGTGTAGTCCATGGAGGAGTTGGTCCACACTTCTTTTCTGGAAGGCTTTACCATCAAATCTGTGGGATACCAACACCCCCGGCCACGGTGGATGAAGTTGGTGACCATGCTTTCATGGAACAGTTAATAAAAGTAAGCAGGTGAAAGGCGTTATACTTTGAATGTACAGTACTGTAACAGCCCTATTTTCTATTAACTTTCTATTTATGAGTCGCTTCAAACGTGTTCAGATGCAAGTGGAACTGCTGTATAAAAGCAGGTTACCTGCGTCACTCGGCCTTCTGCCTTGTGGCTGCGGACGAACCACAGCTGTGAGGATATCCACGAGCATCCTTATAAACACGAGCGCTATATTGATTAAACATCTAATTTATATAGGGAAGGTATCCTTACAAGCCAATTTTGCACTCACTCCGACTCACTCACTATCTTTGTCTTTCTTTTTTCCTTTTAGATACAGGAAGCAGCAACAGTCCGAGAGGCGAACAGTGTAATTGCAGAGGCAGCAGATAGTCTCAGCATAATAGGTGCCTTGAGACATGTGTCCAGTCTGGAGGAGAAGGACTCCCTTGTCCAGTCAGCTGCAGACTTCTTCGTCAATGGAAGATTGGCGACTGCCTTGGACCAGTAAGTGCCTCACCTGTCTTATTTGTCCAAAAAATGAAACCGTCATTGACCCAGGACGATTCACACATTGTCACATGTTTTTATAGGTTTGCTGAGGGGTTAAAAACCCTTGGTTTACTAGAGGAGCTGAGGAAGAATCCGGCAGTGTTCTACAGCATGTTTGTCAGTGAGGAGATTCCACTACAGGCGAAGGACCTAAGCACTTTATTTGACGTAGACTTCTCTGTGCAGGGCAGCAACAGGAGCGACCGTGAAAACATGACAATATGCTTTTGGTGTGACTGGTTAATTGATATTGAAGGTATACTATTAATTGTACAAGTTATGTAGCACAATTATTAGTGGTCATTTTGTTGTCCTGGTTGGCAGAAAAATAAATGCTAATAATGCCATAGTTGAAGTCTGGTTGTGTGAACATTGGTAGCTCCCTTAAACTTGTTCATATTGTTGTAATAGTTCACCAAAATAGTGCTTGACTGAGGCTTTTGTGGTTGATATTTACTAGGGCTGGGTAAAAATATCGATTCATCAATAAATTGCAATTATTTGTTTCTCAATTCAATATCGAATCATCAAATCCTATGAAACATGCTGGAGTTAATTTGTTCTTAAACATTGGTAATACTGCACACATTATTTAAAAATATACTCAGGTAGCCTTAATTACTTGTGTATTTTCTAATTTTTGAATCGATATCGAAGCTAATAAATCAATATCGAATCGAAGCCTCAAGAATCGAAATCGAATCGAATTGTGAAATTCCTAACAATACCCAGCCCTAATATTTACCACAAATTGCTCCAAGTATACCTACAAAAGATTAGGGCTGGGCGACATGGCCCTAAAAATAAAATGAACGCGTTTTAAGGGGTCCAAATTACTGTTTCTCAACACTTTCTTGTGTTACAGAAGGAGAATGCAGTCCAGTCACCCTAGAGAAAGTATTGGAGTTTACATCTGGAGCCTCAACAGTGCCTCCACTGGGATTTCCACACCGTCCACAAATTCAGTTCCTTCATGAGGGCGACAGGATCTTCCCAGAAGCAAATACCTGTGTTCTTGTACTCCGCCTGCCGCTGCACTCTTCCTATGAAGTTTTTAAAAAATGTATGATGGAGGGAATTTTGCAAGCTCCAACCTTTGGCCTCGCATGATGTCACTGTGTGTAAAACTGAATTTCCATTAAGTTTTCACTTGAGCTATATTTGTGCTAGTTTGTGTTTAATTTGTGTTTAGATGCAGTAATTCTGTTCATTTTTCAGGATTAACAGTTCACTTCAGTTGATATTCAATATTAAGTTTTGTTTAGTTAAATTTTTTTTTTTTTTTGTTAATAATTTTAGAATGACTTATATATTTTATTTATTTTGAATATATATATATTTATTTTCTTTGTTTTACAAGACATTTATTGTGTTTATAAACAGACAGTTTGTTCATTATATCACATTCAGTCATACTGACTTCTGTCCCTCCAGCATCTGTCAGACGCTAAGGTGTTTTTGGCAGTTAAACTTCTCTCCTTCTGTCCTCCACTGTTAATCTAAAATCCTCATTCAAGCCATTAAACATGCCATGTTTTTTTCATACATTACCAGTTTATTCATCTTTTCAATCCAATTCAAAAGAGTTAGATCCTTCACTTTTCCAAGTATTCATAGTGAATTTATTTTTCATGCATTTTCAAATCTTGTCTATTGATTCATATTCCATTTAAACCTTAAGATGTTTCATATTTTTCATACATTAAGAGTTTTATTCAAAATGTAAATATCATTCATACTAATTAGATGCTTTTCCACTTTTTTCTATGAATTATAACACCATGGGAGTAGAAGGGAACAAAAATATTGTCAGCCAACAATACTACAATTAAAAAAGACAATCAAAAACAACACCAACAGTGCTGTTAGCTACTGCCATTGTCTGGACTGCCACCCATAACTCTAGCACACCTGGCATATTTTAACAGAAAATATTAAAACTGTTGAAACTAATATATTATTCAGGTCAGAAATACATGCAGCCAATAAACTTTTGTCTCTGGGCTTGGAATTGGACTATACCGGAGTTTGCAAAATACTGACAATTTCAGTACAGCAAGCCTGAAATTTTATCTTTAGATCAGAAATGTGTTGGATTGCATTGTGTACAGATGTCTGTTGTTGCTGAGTGAGGATGAGTTGAGGTGGCTCTACATTAACAGCTGGGAACTCTTCTTCATCAAGTGTAGGAAATGTTTGAATTCCATACTGCGCTAGGATGGCATCAATGTTTTGGTCGCTGTAGGGATTTTCCCCAAACACATTGTTGACAGCTGTGCTGTCTGTTGCAATGTTTTTGAGCATCCCCTCTGTCCAGAGTTGAGTTGGTGTACGATTATTTTCTGTTCGCAATGGATGGAGGTTCCAGGCCTGTCTAAACTGCTCCAGTCTTTTTTGAATTTCGGGAAGATAAACAATATGCAGTGAAAGTCTGTGGACATCATCATCTGGGTTTAGAATCTCTGAATCCTCTAGGGAGTAGAACATAAGGTAAAAGTGTTGCAACACGTGCAAAAATACATCACGCCAAAGGCGTTCAATTCTCTGATTGTGAACGGATTGTCCGGTTATGAAACCTCTGTGTTCTAGTCCTTGAACTAGATGCATGAAGAAAGCCACAAGGATGTTATCACCCCCATGGTCAGATCTGACTCTTGACGGTAGGGCATAGAGGCATGTTGCTTTCAAAAACTGAGAAAGCACTGTTGTGGCACGATTGTCTGTGCTGCAGTTGAGGTAAGTAATCAGACGGGAGTAGCCATCAATTGCACCATGAATCACAAAGCCCCATCTAGAAAGTTGAAAAGCAAACATTAATTGAAAATGATGATACTATTGACAGTAGTCTGGAAACAATATAGCAGTAAACTCCAGTGTTTCACTTGCTGAAGTTCTTTTCGAAATATAAAAAAGTATGACAAGTCTGGTAATAATAACCTTATGAGACGCATGTTCCCATCAATGTGCCACAAACTATTGGGGTAGGGTACATGATAAACACGTCTTGCAACTGTCCGGCTCCATCTCCTTGCAGCAGCAGTAGGATTCACCCGTGTCAACATCTCACGCACCCTGGACCGTTTAACAAGCACACCCTGTGCGCGCAACAGGGCTCTTATCATCTGAAACAGGTTTTTGAAAAGATCAAAGAAATTGACACGATATTCACAAAACAATGGCACACAGATGTGAATTAAATACAGCCTAAAGAGGCATAAAAAATAAAAAAGTTTGGTGCTGGTTGGTTGTCAGTTGAGTTCATGGGTCGGTAGGGAATTTTTTTTTATTTTTATTTTTTTATCCAGTGGCAGCAAGGTATAGGTAGGAAATTATTATTATTATTATTTTATTTTACTTTACAGTAGCGATGGATACTCATTTTATCATAACATAGCCTATAGTTGATTTATAGGCTAACAATAAAAAATGTGTCTGAAAAAATAACGAGGCATTTTAATTGTTTATTAATAAACTATTGTTTTCTAAATGTCGGCTAAAACATATCTCCATCTCCGCTGTAAGGCAGATGCACCTTTAGAGAGAAATGCACCTTTCATACGGATTTAATCAGAAGGCATAGCCTAGCTTTCGATTAGAATTATAATAAAATAAATATTGACGGATTTTCAGATTTTTGTTTATGACCTTTTGCCCCTTTATTAAACATTTCAAATATTCACAAATTAATATAGACATATTTTTTTAGATCTAACTGGTTTTCTAAGGCCAAATTAGAACCTGGAAATTATATTTTCCCCGCATTGCTGAATGAGAAGAGCCATATATGTCTCTGGAACCACAGCCTACAAAGGTGATTTAAAGGTGAGTTAAAGGCTAATGATAATAAATGTGTCTGAAAAAATAACGAGGCATTTTAATTGTTTATTAATTTACTATTGTTTTCTAAATCATTGTCGGCTAAAAACGTAGGCTATCTCCATCTCCGCTGTAAGGCGGATGCACAGAGAGAAATGCACCTTACGGATTTAATCAGAAGGTATTAGCTTTCGATTCGAATTTGTTCGTTTTAAAGTGGACATTTCAAGCTTTAGCCTCCATAGGCTATCTTTTGTTTCAGTTCTCCGCTCCAGTTCACGGAGATCATTAAACCGCGCCTGATTGTTTTATTTTATTTTAAAAGCACAACGTTTTCTTGTTATTGTGAGTTTACGCAAATAAAAGTAGTTGCGAATAATTTATTATTATTTTCTGTATGACCAGAAATTATAGAGTATTTTAAGTTGTTTCCACTGTTGATAGGAAAATGCAAGTGTTCGCGCCCGCGCGCCTCTGGCCATGCAGTGCGCGCTCCACACTCGCACACACACTTGGATATGCGTCAAAATCTTGTGTTTATTTGTGATAATCTTAGCCCTGTATCATTATTGTCCTACCTGTATTATGAATGCATTTGACGAATTGCTTTGTTCCTTTTTTTGGATAAAAGCGTCTTCTAAATATGTAGCTAGGCTATATACCCTAATAAATGTTATAATAATTAGCCTATTATTATTATTTGCGTACACGGACCCAAACACTTCTTCTAAGTTAGGTGACTGGAATATTTCGCA
This sequence comes from Siphateles boraxobius, assembly GCF_051911475.1. Taxonomy (NCBI): domain Eukaryota; kingdom Metazoa; phylum Chordata; class Actinopteri; order Cypriniformes; family Leuciscidae; genus Siphateles; species Siphateles boraxobius. The sequence goes on along the minus strand of NW_027509141.1, from coordinate 13,722,161 downwards.
AAACTGCAATGGAAACAGTTTTTGCGCATTTACATTTTCGAATTGCCTGAAAAACCACCTCATGCGAGCGTAACAACTTTTTTGCAATAAACGAGAGTTTTTGCGAAATTGACGTGTTTCCATTGTGCGTAACCTACCTATTTTCAATTCGCAATTTCAATGTGTTTTCAAAGTTTTTTATTTGTGTATTTATTTAATTTGTATTATTTTGTTCCCCAAGCTCATAAAATAAATTTGGGTCGCACATAAATTGACAGGGTCGGTCGGAAACCGGAACCAAACTAAATTTTTTTTTTATGCCCGATAAAGACCACCAATTACCTCATTTCCAGAATTAGGATATTGGCTCTGAAGTTGCCTCACATGTTGTTCTAGTTCACCATCATCTATTGCAGACAGCATACTTCTAACAGGTATACCCAGCAACTTTGACTTCTTGTACAGAAATGATGAGGAGCATCCCAGTATTTCAGCAGTTTTTGCAATTGTATGGCCTTGCTTCAGCAGAAATTCAATGTGTTCTCTGGTAACATCAATGGCTGGTCGGCCTCTTCTCCCTACAAAAAGAAAAAGTCAAATAAGTTTAAGTGTTTAAGCAGCATTGGACTGTTTATTTTTTGTAATTTATAGTATATATCAGCATACCAATTCTCATACATGTATTGAAATTGCATATTGTTAATGAATAGGCCAGCAGGCTACACTGGAAATGGAGAGACTTGTGGAATTGCAAAAATACAGTATTGCTGTGACCAGTGGCAGTGGTGTAAGACCAATAAATTTAATGATTGCATAAATAAGCACATGGATCCATAGCCTATACAGTAAATCAATAAATATAAAGAATTATTGCTAATTAGTATAGCCATAAACCTGAATGTGCAGCGTGGTTGTTTTATCAAACTGATAATATAATTCACATATTAAAGTGTGGCAATACATTATATAACAATTATATTAATACTAATTATAAAAATAACACGAGTTGCTTGATGCAAGTAAATAGTGGTCTAATTATTGTATGGTTTCTATGCTACAATGTCATATATGACATCACTAGGTAGCCGGAAAGAAAGAAAGAAAGAAATAAAGAAAGAGAGAGAGAGAGGAAAAGAAAGAAAGAGTGCGAGAAAGAAAAAAAAACAGAGAGAAAAAAGAAAGAATGAAAGAAAGAGAGAAAAAAGAAAGAGAAAGAAAGAGAAAAAGAAAATGTATGAAAGAGAGAGAGAGAAAGAAAGATAGAGAGAGAGAGAGAGAGAGAGAGAGAGAGAGAGAGAGAGAGAGAGAGAGAGAGAGAGAGAGAGAAATAAAGAGAGGGAAAGAGAAAAAGAAGGAAAGAGAGAAAGAAAGAAAGAGAGAAAGAAAGAGAGAAAGAAAGAAAGAAAAATAAAGAATGAATGAAAGAGAGAGAGAGAGAAAGAAAGAAAGAGACTCAAGCCGTTCTTTCTCGCAGCTGTTTTGGCGGCTGGCTTGACCGTGTACTTTCAAACCGCGGCTGACTTGACCGCAGTCACCGGCGAACCCTTCTACTGTCTATGGGTGAGCCTCAAGAAACCAATATAGATGTTAAAAATTGCCAGATTTCCCATTTAACGTAAATAAATATAATAGATGAATGCAATGATGACTCACCTGAACTAATGCGCCTGACAGAGAAACGTCGTCCTTCCCCAGCATGGAAATTTGCGTCTATGAGAGTTTTCAGTTGAGCCAAACTGCTTTTGAGTTCATTGTTTGTGTCTGGTGATAGCAAATGTTCAATTCTTCCGAGATTTCTTTCACAGTTTTCAATAGAACGACGTTCCCTCTCTCCACAAATCCCCTGTGTGAGGGCTCGTTCAATTTCATGCCATTTTCTGGTGGTTTTTTCGATTACAGCCAACGCCATGACTGCTACTTTCTTCTCCCATTCATAGAATCGAACACACTTCTTCTTTGATTACGTATTTATATCTAAAATAGAGCAACATCATAGTCATAATGACGTTTGAGATATCTTTAACTTTCATTCTGACTAGGCAAAACTGAATTACAGATATCTGCAATTGTCATTTAAGATGTGTGACGAGTTGAATGTCGTTTTTAATTACGTCATTGCAGATATCTGTAATTCAGTTTTGCCTAGTCAAAACTGAATTACAGATATCTCTATCTGTCGTTTCGACTAGTCACAATTACGTCACAGATATCTTGAATGACAATTCCAACTATCCAAAATGTAATTAGGACTAGACAGAAAGACGTTGTTGATATCTACAATGTTAATTCCGGATAGTCAAACTTAGCTTTTAAATGTTAAAATGGCTTGCCATAAAGACGCGAAAACAGATGTTGACCAGGGAACCGTCGAGTGTTAACTGTCAAATGACAGGGGTGTTGTCACAGCCTACGTCGCAGGTTAGCTCCTCAAGTGGGAATGGAGAGTGCCGGATTCAAATTAAAAAAACATCTTACTCGAGTGACGAATATAAACTTCCCGGGTATCGTTGGGCTCGTGCAATGATTGGCTACAATTTCTATCAGTCATGTAATTTTGATTCTTTCATTGGCTTTCGTTGTAAAGACAAAATGATAGGATATGCATATCATGACGTCAAAAAAAAAAAACTGACTGCAGTTTTTGGCTATTTTGAACTAGATATTAGGTGTGTTCGACATCGGCTGCGGCTGGATGTAAGCGATCGGCGAGAGTAGCCGCGTGCAGGCGGGGAGGAGCTGCAAACGGAGATATAAAGCCGGACACGTTGTGGCTGCCGTAGTTTGCTGCAATTACGTCAGTCATGGCAGATCACGTGGTGTTTGCTTTCTTTATCGCAGACGAGCTGGAAGCGATAGAAATTCCATTATTATTGCATGACATTGAGCACAATGAGCAACGAAAGTGAGTAAAGGTTAAATGTAAGGAGTATCTTTTTAAACAAATTATAGACACATTATCAATTTACTTGTCAAGTTACTATATCTGACAATTATATGTTGAATACAAATACTGTATCGATAGTCTTTACAATACTGTACTGTAGTCTTTGCAATGTATTACTAATGTAATGGGTGGTTTTTGTAATCAATAGCTACTGTTGCTTGCCTTTTAATAATAATAATAATTATTATTATTATTTTGGTTTAAATAGAAAATTACTCATTCTTACAAAGAATAATGGAGTGTTACTCCAATTTCAACACTTATGTATACACTAATTATTTCATTAAAATCCCCATTCAACATAAAACACTGATAATAAAATTTTGACTACATGTGTGTTCAGTTAGGCTACATATATATATGAGTACAATTCCTTTTGTTCTTATATAGAATGGTTCCAAAAATAGACAATTTTGTGGAGGATGTTGTCCCTCTCTACAGTCCCTCAGAATTTAGAGGTCATTTCAGGCTCTCCAAAGAACAAGTGGAGGTTTGTACTGGTTAATATCGGTTAATATACAATTAATTGAAAACAAGTGTTAGTATGTTGTCTTGATAACCTATTTTTCTACCTTTGCAGGATGTCATCACTACCCTTGGTCCTGTTTATATGAATTTACAACAGACCAAACTTCCACTCACAAACAGTGTTCTTGCCTGCCTTTGGACATTGGCGAATCAGGAGTCATATCGTGGGGTGGCAGATAGATTCAACATGTCAAAATCCACTCTTGCCAAGCATCTCCATGAGTTTTGTTTTAATGTGAACACATACATGGCCCACCACATTTCCTGGCCCAGAGGTCAAAGGCTGGAGATGTCAAAGTTAGGGTTTGACGCAGCAGGTTTCCCCAACACTGTATGTGCAGTGGATGGGTGTCACATTCCTATAATGAGACCCCACTGTGATAATCCCCTAGCATACATGAATAGGAAACAGTTTTATTCTGTAAATTTAACTGGGTTTTGTGACAGTCAGCGACGCTTCTGTCACATCAGTGTGGGTCACCCTGGGAGTTGGCATGATGCCAGAGCATTTCACTTGACAGAAGTTTGTCGTCTTCTTGAAGAAGATCCTCATTCCCTTGTTCCACAGGGAATGCACATAATTGGGGATTCTGCCTACCCTTTGTTACCTCAACTTATGAGGCCTTATAGAGACAATGGCCACTTGTCTGCTAGGCAAAGATACTTTAACAGAAAGCTCAATGCAGCTCGTGTGGTCATTGAGCATGCATTTGGCATTCTAAAATCTAAGTTTAGGAGGCTCCATTACCTGCAAATGAGAAGCATTTCTAATATCAGTTCAGCAGTCTCAGCATGCTGCATTTTGCATAATCTTTGTTTAGAGCCCAGTGATCAAGTTGTTGTGGTAGATGGTGTTGATGATGAACCACACCACCAGCAACCCCACAACACTAATGCATGTCATCATAGAGACCAGATTTGTGGCCAGATCTAACTGATGTATACTAAACATACAAAAAAAAAAAAAAGATTTGAATGTACAGAAATAGTCAACAAATGATAAAAAAAAAAACAGATTTTGTGTTGAAATTAGGAAATATATTTTATTGAACATGATTAGTTTGTCATTGGAAATTGTGTTCTTTGGGAACAAAAAAACATTTTGGGGAAAGCTGCAAATCAAGAAAAAAAAAAAAACCTTTACATTATTGAGGTTCATGGGTTCTGTAATAGATGCATAATTTGCTCTTGTCTTTTTCCCATTTTCTTTAGCTCCTCAACAATTGTTCCCAAGCTGGTCAACATCTTTTTTTCAAAGGACCTTCTGCGCCTCTCCTTAAGTCGCCGCCATCTCTCCAGATCTGGCCTTACCAGGGACTCAAGCACAGCAAGTCCTTCTCTCGGCATGCTCTTCATACGCCTCCAGAAACTGTAAGGGTTGTGATCGTCTTTGCCTGTTTGTGATGTTTGTATTTGGTATGGTAGAGGTTCCTGGCTGTTCATCTATACTAGCACTTGCTGGAGGAGGTCTCTTCCAAACCCAGAGGTGTGGAGTGGATGGTGCCAGGTGGTGCAGTACCGATTCCCGATGACCCAAATAACTCATCCATTAGCTGGTGGGGGTGAATTTCAAATATAAAATGAAAAATAACCAATGTTTCTTGTAAGACATGACAATGTTATTTCAGAAACAAAGTAAAGCAGTCTTCAACTTACTGTATAGTACTCCCAGGTAATCTTCCCCTCCCCAGTTGCACGGCGCCTGTCTTTTACCCTTTTATATGTGGTTAACATGTTTGCTAGTTTTTTTCTAATTTTCTCACTTGATAAGTTGTAGCCCTTTTGTGAGAAGGAGTTTTGCATTTTTTTATAGAAGGCCATTTTGTTCCTAAAATAAAGTTGCTGATGAGTTTTTGTAAGGTCCAGTAGAAATAGTGTCATTTGATGTGTTATTTCTGTAAAATGGAGGGGATAAGGAGATAAATAGATTAACACTACAAAACAAAGAAAAATGTAAATTAACCACAGTATTGACATTAATCTTCCTTATATTATTTGATGCAATACCTTGAGATTCATGCCTGTCTGACTGGAAGGAGGGGGATGAAGGTTGAATGGATTCTGAAGGGTTTCCACACATTGCACCAGGTTGCAGAGTGGCAGGCGGTGGGTACTTGACAGTGGAGGTAAGTTGTACAGGGGGCCTAGTGGGGCACTGGCTGGATGATGGTGGTACAGGGGGCCTAGTGGGGCACTGGCTGGATGATGGTGGTACAGGGGGCCTAGTGGGGCACTGGCTGGATGATGGTGGTACAGGGGGCCTAGTGGGGCACTGGCTGGATGATGGTGGTACAGGGGGCCTAGTGGGGCACTGGCTGGATGATGGTGGTACAGGGGGCCTAGTGGGGCACTGGCTGGATGATGGTGGTACAGAGGGCCTAGTGGGGCACTGGCTGGATGATGGTTTCACAAAACTGAGGTTTAGGGGTACCGGTGACCTAGTGAGACATGAAATAGGAGGTTGGAGGAGCTTTGCAGCAGAAGCTGGGCCACTGAGGAGAGCTGTTTGGAGAGAAGATGTGGTCAGTGTCACCCAAGAAATAATTCCAGTATATTCTTGTTCATTAAGTAAATGTATACCTTTTGTTTCAACAGCTGATACTTGCTCCATGACAGAAGAAAGGAACATTTGATCTGGGGGAATAAATGATAAATAAAACACTTGCACAAATCATTGGTGACTTGTAATTATTTCAGTTATGCTGTTTACTTACCATTTTGCATCCTCTCTGCAATGTCCTTGGAAACTGTTAGCATGACAACATTACCTTTGCTGTCTAACACATTAATGGTTATGTTGTCCATTTTGTTGTGTGTTACACAGGGTAATCCAGGTTATTTATATATCCTAAGGAACCATGGGACCATAGCCAACACCTGTTGCATTCATTATTACTAATAGTTAGCAACAAATGCAATTACCATTTTAAGTCAACCTTCAGTTTTGGCTCAACATTAATTAGCAGTGATTTCCATTGTTTTCGTGATTTAGTGATTTTAAGTAACTTTATGTATTAACCATGGTATTAACACACTTTTGAGATGTGTGTATAAGTGGTGTTTTGGACAAGATAACATATTGGATATATACTTTAGCAGTTTGACATGGGTGTTTCTGCTAATGCAAAATGATAAAAGTTACCTTTAAAAATATATATAGGCTATATTCCCTGCTGGGTATGTTTTTTTTTTTAGCAACATGATTTACATTACCCTCCACCTGAGCTCTTTTTAACATTTGAGACAAAACACCATTCATTTTCATATGCAAAAAAAAGCACATTTCTGTTGGATTTATTTTGTGATTTAGACCAACTCTTTGAAAGTGAACAGAATGTTGTCCTGTTGTTAAGTTGAAGATACAGCAAGTTGTTAGCAGTTTGTTAACCACATGCAGGTGAAGTATAAACACAGCAAAATAAACTAGAGAATATGAAGAAACCATATGAACAAATGGAGGAACATGATGTAGCCTATTATGCATCATTTGTATATGAGCATACATTTATAACCACATTAGATTGTATGTTTTTAAGATTAACATTTGAGTTATTAAAAAAAGCTCATTTGAATAGGTTATGCAGCTGAATAGGCTACTGTAAAAGGTTTGTATGAAAAATAATGCCAAATAAACATACACAAACCCTATAGGCTTTTAACAATAAAGTAAATACAGTAAAACAATATTTAATAAATATGATTTATAAGATGAAGACGACATTAAAACGTAATGAACTGTTTTAAAAGTCCATATATGAGAATTTCTGGAACTGAATTCCTCGCAATAAACTTGAAACGCACGTCATCGGTGTTGTTAGTGAATCCGGCCAATCGTGGATCAGTTGTGTCGTCATCAGAACCTGTGCAGCCGCTCTTGAGAATCTGCGCTGGCTGAATCCTGCGGCTGCTCTCGCATCGCTCTCGCGGTACTTTGATAGCACACGTCACAGTCATGTGGAGTCAGCGCTGCATCAAGTCGGACAGAATTTCTAACCGGCATGCACTGCTTCAAGTCTGCCGCCGATCGGTCTGCGCAGAGCTGCATGAAGTCGAACAAGCCTATTGCCTATCTTTGTTTGTGTGTGTGTGCGGTGTTAATTTGTTCATTACACTCTAAGCAACACACCCATTGTGAGAATATTATTCTCCCTCAGCATACAATCTAAAAAGTCTATGTACATTTCTTTATTCTAGCCAGCACAACTGCCATGTTTGCACATTTTTCCTTTTGTGTTTAAGCTAAACATCTGGTATTCATTAATAGAGGAGTGCTCACCCCTCCTCTCTCTCTCTCTCTCTCTCTCTCTCTCTCTCTCTCTCTCTCTCTCTCTCTCTCTCTCTCTCTCTCTCTCTCTCTCTCTCGATGTTCGTTCCATTTCTATACATTGTGTGTTTGATAGAGCTCCTAGGATCCCCAGCCAGGATATGTTGGGAATCTAACAGGATATTGCCCATATTAAGAAGCTGTTATATAACGTCTATATGATATCTATGATGTAATGTTTGATTTTATTGGTTAGACTTGTATTCTTTGGTTTAAGAATTTCACTATATAAACCCTAGACAAAGGATACTGGGTTGAGCTTCTACTCCAACCAGCGCTGGTGTATTGTATTATCTGTTCATAATAAAGGACCAGGATTTGGGGCACTTTTCGTTTGGACCATTTCATTTCCATTTCTGACACCCATATAACTTTCTGCTACCGGGAGTCAGTTTTTATGCATTATTTTATTGCATAACCGACAAGCATGATACTTCACCCTGAAGAAAAGCGATGTAAACAAAGGAATAACCATGGATATTACAACGTTATTGTTTCTTTGGACTAAAAATGCTCCATGGGATGTTATTCAGTGGACCCTCAGCTTTCCATTCAATCTGGAACTTTTAGTAGTGGATGCGTGTGTGGCTCGTTATTACGACAATACTGGTAAGTACTCCGTTTTTCATTACGTGTGTTTTGATGTGTACTGCTTACTTAAATGCAAGAAATACATTCGTTATAAGCTTTTCAACGAAAAACAGGGCTCTATCATCGATGCTTGAGGCTTAGACCTTTAAAATGATACATAGTTTGCCAAGATTAATGATATTCTTTCACGTTAAATCCATTCATAAACATGAAACTAGTGGGGGAAAAAAGGTTTCAGTGCGCTGGCGCTCTGGCAACGGTTAACAGGTTAAGTTTGAAAGCATGGGAAATGATCCCGGGCATGTCACATTGGGTACTAAACACTATAAAGCGAGGCTACTCGCTGCTGTTCGCTCGCAAACCCCCACGCTTTCAAGCCAGGGTCGAAACTACGGTGAAAGACTTTGTGCCGAGATAGCGAAACTTCTGGAAAAAAGGTGCAATAGATATCGTCCCTCTAATACAGAGCGGATCAGGCTTCTACAGCAGATATTTCCTTGTCCCCAAAAAGGATGGCGGTCTCAGACCCATCCTAGATCTCAGGCGCTTGAACAGAGCCCTCATGCAGAGATCGTTCAGAATGCTCACAACCAGACAAATACTCGCGCAAATTCACCCGAGGGACTGGTTTATCTCAGTGGATCTGAAGGATGCTTCTTTTCAGATTCAGATAACACCCCATCACAGGCCTTTCTTACGATTCGCCTTCGAGGGCCAGAGCTATCAGTACGCCGTCCTGCCGTTCGGTCTATCTTTAGCACCTCGTACATTCACAAAGTGCATGGACGCGGCGCTCGCCCCCCTGAGAATGCGGGGGATGCGAATACTGACCTACTTGGACGATTGGCTGATTCTAGCACAGTCAGAGATGGAACTGTAAGCACACAAAGCTTTATTACTCAGCCATTTACAGTACTTGGGCCTCCAAGGCAACTGGACCAAGAGCTTGCTGTCTCCCAGCCAGAAAATTTCCTTTCTGGGAACAGACTTGACTCTGTGTCAATGACAGCGCGGCTGACATCACAGCCCGCGCTGCAGATTCAGCGCTCGCTGCAGATTCAGTGCTCAGCAGCGTCTTTCAAGGTCGGCAGTTTTCTCCCTCTCAAAAGTTTTCAGAGGATGCTAGGCCTTATGGCCTCGGCCTCGGGGGTGCTTCGACTGGGCTTGCTTTACATGCGCCCGCTCCACCACTGGCTGAAGACGCGTGGTTCTTCATATTCCCCTTAGTTCGGTGGCCGCACTAAGGGGCTAGCCACCTCGAGACAAAGCCTTTCCAGATGGATAGTGGGCGCTATTGCTCTGGCCTATAAGTCTAAAGGCCTTCAGTACCCTTTGGGCATCAGAGCCCACTCCACAAGAGGCATGGCCTCGTGGCCTTGGTCCAGTGGGGTTTCACTCCAAGACATTTGTATGCCGGCAGGCTGGGCCTCCCCATCTACATTTATAAGGTTTTATAACCTGGAAGTTCCTGCCTTGCAGGCTAATCGGTTTTCAGTCTAATATGCCTGTCTGACAGGCTGAATTATTCAATTGTCATGCAGCTCAGGATGACTTTGTCCACCCTGACTGTTATACTGTGCTAAGCACCCATCCCAATTAGTCAGTTGTATGACTAGGTTATATTCTTAGGCCCACTACTCGTTGGTCTAGATATTACCCACGGCCTTGGGGCCATGTGTGTGGATGACTTCAGCACGCACGGCGTTTTACATTGGGTTACTGTAGCGTAAGCTAGCTTACACAACACGAGAGTACTCTCATAAGAGAATGCTCTCGGTTACTAAACGTAACCCCGGTTCTCTCTAGTTGAGGGAAAGAGTGTTGCGTAACCCTGCCGTGCTTGTGCTACGTTGTGGTTTCGCTTCAGTTTGAAAAACCAAAGAACACCCTATCTGGACTCAGCTTATATAGACATAAGCACGCCTATTCTGGCGGGTCGTGATGCGCGAGGGCGCTTGCGCCCTGATAGGCGCTGACGTCATGACGTCATAGTCCACCGATAGGCTGCAGCAGTTGCCGCAGGGCAACCAATAGGCGCGCGAGCCGTCTCGCCTAGGTCTGCTCTATGCAGCAATGCATTTTAAATTAATGCAAAATTATGGATAATTTTTGGCTTCAGTATTCTCGAGAAAATAAGTTTTCCCGAGTGTTGTTTTTTTAAGCAACACTCGTTCCCTCATCTAGAGAGAACCGAGGTTATGTTTAGTAACCAAGAGCGTTTTATTTTTTTTTCTTACTCACTTCATGGTACCGTCCAAGTTACGCATGTAACCATGGTTCCCTGAGTTGGGAAAAAGACACAGCATCGGTAGCTGACACTATGGGAACACAGCATTGGCTGATGATGCCACACAAATATCCTCCAAAGACACACCTTTAAGGTAGGGACACACCTAACCAACGTTAAAGAACTAGCTCTGACAAAAAACGACTGAGTTGTCACCTCGCGTCGCCTGCGTCGGGGGAAAAATTATGTGCTTGAATGTCATAAATAAAATTTCTTTTCCTTGCAGGAATAACATTTATATGCTTTTGAAACCTTAATGTATCCAAACACTTTGGTCAAAGTCAGTCAGTCAGTGAATCATCTCCGAATATAACAAAAGGGGAAATGAAACTAGACAGATGTGTAAATATATAAACTCATGACTTTGAGTAACAAAGCTTCTACCTGGAAACAGAAGGGTTTGCTGGATTATGCATATGAAGAACCAATCATATTGTTGGAAAAGATCTAATGAATCATGTCACCTTTGCCATGCTCCTATTCTATAAAAACTGTTTTATTCTTTTTGCTAGAGGGATTCTCTCTGAAATTGGTCTGAGATCCTCCGGCCGTGATTAAAGCATATTTGAAGGCATTGCCTGGAGTCTGTTTAGTTATTGCTGCGCAGCAGGTTAGTGCCTGCTAGGGACATGCCACTAGAGACATTATTCCCAAGCGATAGTGTCCAAAAAGGAATGAGAAGTTGTTCGACACAGTGTGAGACTCTTAAGTGGGGTTAGATGCAGTCAGGTAACTATGATTTTAAGGCTTTTTATTCGGTCAGAGTAGCTACACTTAGGCGTCAACCAAAATGGTCAGAGGGGAAGTCACCTTAGTATAATTTGCAGGTGGAAGGGACACTTGGTTAAACTTAAGTCAGGTGTTTTGGGGAAAATCTACCACAACACCGAAAGGACTACAGGCATCTGTCCACTAGCATGTGTGTTCTGCACCTGAGTGTAAAGGAGATAACTGTCTATTTATTGTTTGTTTGTTTCTTTGACTGTATTGTCTGCTCAGATTTCCTGGACTGAAATTCATCTTTAAAACTGGCATAAAAAACAAATACATCAGACAATACTGTACAACCACATTATATACCACATAATAAAAAACATGGTAAACACATTTGTCCCTATCAAAACATGCATAAAAAAATGAATACAATATATATAAATGCATAAATACACGCACACATACCTATACATATAAATGTTCTTTTTAGCCAACGGTATATACACAGCCTGCGCCCCGAAGGAAGGGCCTCAAAGCATGAGTGGGGGGATGGGTCTGGTCTGATTACAGTATATTGCTATTGCCTTTTTCTCCATAAAATGTGAAAACAGCTCTTGCAACCTACTGTTTTTGGACGGTGATTTTATTTGCTTCGTTAATTACTCGTATTAATTTATTTTTCTGTCTCGTTGTTAAACTGACATACCACAAAACGATATTATGTCGTTGTTGTAATAATAATAGACTAGTTTCTGTGTTTCTGTCCATCAAAAACTACATGGTATAAACTACATGGGATAAAAATGGCCCAGGGGCTTAGCTGTATCGATCCATTGGTCTTTGATGACAACATGGCCGATAACTGGAGAAAGTTTGAAAAGGAATGGCGCATCTACTGCTATGCAGGCTTGTCAGATAAATCAAAGAAAGTACAAGCCTACACATTGTTAAACCTTCCCTGTCCTGAAGCGGTTGACAAGTCTGAAACATTTGTGTATGATGACGGGGAAGATCAAGAGGATCCAGAGGTACTTCTAACTAAATTCTCTGAATTGTGCTTACCCGCAAAAAACGTCATGGATAGAGACGCGTTTAATACCGCTGTTCAAAAAGCAGTCGAATCTGTGCAAGCATACATCTCCACTTTGAAAAGAAATGTGAATGTGAAATGTGAAACCCTGGACTTGGCTGTTAGCATATGTTTGCTGCGATGAACAGTCTGAGAGAAGTCTTAAAGAGCTGAGAAAAGACACAGAGGTATGTGCTCTGCAAAAAACATGTTGCTCAAACTGTAATGGCCAACATCCTTCAGAAAAAAACAAATCCATACAACAAACCCCCCAACAACTGTGGTAAACTTAACCACTTTGCGAGACACTGCAGATCAGCACCAACACAGCAACTCGGTGCTAAAACATTCTATCAGCCTAGAACCTAGCAAAGAGTACATGAGCTGGATGCACAACCTGATGACAATATGCAGGACACTTTTTTTCTGTGTTGAGCAGTCAGAAGGGTGAGATTTTCTCAACTCTGTAAATTAAAAAATGGAAATCGCCAACTGAAAGTAAAGGCTGATACAGGCGCCAAGTGTAATGTAATATCAAAATGAATGCTAAAAGGTTTGAATCACACCATCCCTACCAACATAGCAGAGAAAGTTCATCTGGTGGATTATGGAGGAGAGACAATCAACACTGAGGGAACAGCAGTGTTGCAGTGTGTCCGTGAGGAATTTAAATTTCATGTAGTGGATCGTGATGTAAAACCCCTTCTCGGCCTACAGGATAGCATCGCTATGGGACTCATCCAACTGGGACCTGATGTACACATGCTGCATCATGAAGCACCGGAGGTATGTGAATACAGTGATCTTTTTGATTCTGATGTCATTGGCAGCTTTCCAGTTGTATATCAAATGAAACTTGATAACACAGTGACCCCTTTAGTCTGTTCACCCCGTAAAATACCAATAGCCATGAAAGAAAAATTAAAAGCAGAACTGAATCACATGATTGAGCTGGGTGTGATAAAACCTGTAACTGAGGCAACGGAGTGGGTTTCAGCCATGGTTGCAGCCGAAACAAGATGGGTCTGTAAGGATTTGCATGGACCCAATTCATCTTAACAAAGCCCTCCTCAGACCACGGCACCCCCTAAAAACAATTGAACAAATCATTGCAGATATGCCTGGTGTTTACGCTCAAATTGAAAAATAAATACTGGCACTTGTGTTTGCAACAAAAAAAAATCCGTGATTTTATCTATGGCCGACCTGTCACTGTAGAAACTGATCATCAGCACTTAATAATCATATTAAAAAAGCCACTCTACATGGCCTCACATCGCCTACAAGGTATGATGATGAAACTGCATTGTTATCATTGTTTGTGGCTGATGCTTTGTCCTGGGCCCACATCTGACCCACAACTCACTGATGACCTGCTGGAAGTCATGACCGCCCAGGTACTATCTTCCGGTCGGGTAGATGAACTCAGGGCTGCTGTGCAAAAAGATGTCACATGCCAACAGCTTTCTGACATGATTAGAAACGGCTGGCCAGCCACCTCAAAATAACTTCCATATTCCTTGCGTCCCTTCTTTTCAATGAGAGATGAGCTGACCATTCAGGATGACTTGCTGCTTCGTGGGGAGAGATTGATTATCCCACCTGCACTGCAGAAATTGTACGTAGGCCAGTTACATCAGGGCCATCCTGGTACAGCAACAAAGCGCAGGGCTAAGGAAATTATTTATTGGCCATCGATGAACACTGATATTGACGCTGAACTCTCTCGTTGCGCACCCTGCAATGCACTCAAACCTTATCAGACAAAAGAACCACTGTAGCTCCATGAAATCCCAGATCTTCCCTGGTCTTTCACGGCTGCTGACCTGTTTGATTGGCATGGAAAAAATATTTGGTCCTTGTGGATTCATTCTCGGGCTGGTTTGAGATGGATTGCCTTCCTGACATGAGACATCACGATTATTGCAAAGCTGAAAATTTTGACATTTTGCAGTACATAGTGTCCAGCACACTTTAATGACTGATAATGCTACTCAGTTTGTGTGCAAGAATTTTGAAGATGTTGCACGCACATGGGAGTTTAAGCATATTCGCAGCAGCCCTCACTATCCCCAATCCAATGGACTGGCTGAGCGTGCAGTTAGATCTGCCAAGCATCTTCTGGAAAAATGCTACCGCAATCATACTGACATTCGTGCTGCTCCATGTTCATAATCTTCCCCGAGATGGCTTACCATCCCCTGCACAACGCCTTTCCAGACAAACAAGGACCTTCCTCCCAGTCACCAAGGCAATGCTTCAGCCTGTTTTTCACACAGACATACGTAAATGACACCATCACAAAACGAAGACTGAGGGGAAAAGACTATTATGACAGAAATGCTTATCAGCTCTCTGGCAAACTGTCAGAATGCAGACAGCATGTGAGTTTGACAGGCTAGCAATTGTGAATTTCCCTGCCCAGCAACCAAATAGCTACAGTACGTTGTGACAACACAAGGTGTCAAGTGCATCAGGAACAGATGGCATCTACTCCACATCTCAGAATCCCCTTCAGGTGACTTTGAGGATGATCTCCCAGTGGTGACTAATGCTGAGACACTTGCAACACCATCCAATACTGAGGGGCCCATACAGCAACCACAGTCCCCTAAAGTGGATTGTTACACTGACACAGAGGGCAAACATTCAGTGGTGACTCGTTCTGGAAGAGTCAGTCGTCCTAACCAATGTTACAAAGACTATGTTATGACCTGATTGAAACGTGCTATTCATTCGCATATTTCTTCATGCATGGTACGCATGTTATGTCTGATTTTTGTGCAGTCAGATGTTCTTTCTTATTGCACATGTTTTGTCATCCAATGTTATGTGGTTGGTTATAGTTTTTTTTTGTCTTTTGCAATTTCATCTGGTCTTCTACTAAAAGAGGGGGGGGGGGGTGTAAAGTTATTCTGTATGTCCCCTTAAGGCCAGCCCCGCCTCCCATGACGTGTTACAGAGAGCAGCAGGTAGAGCGGGTGTTTCAATAAACTAAGTGTACAGAGCAAGATGGTTTCTTTGTGTTTCTGTCCATCAAAAACTACAATTGCTTTTGGTGTTCCATAATGACAACGAGATGGCAATAATTCAAAAACAAGTGGTGTCTCAAAAGCTCAAAGCTTTTCTATGAACAGCAATTTCATATAATTGATCGACTGACTTTTGCTTGGATCCTATGATTTTACATGCTACTCTTGTAATTTAGTTTAATTTGACTTATTCACAGATGTAACTCGTCCGAACCACAAAGTTATACACTCTCAATTAAACTAATATAAACTCTTTGCAGAACAAACTGACTTACAGAAAATTCTCTCAATTTAATTATGTAGTAAATTAGCTCAAAATAAATATTAATAATCAATCATGACTTATAATAATTAATTATGAATATTTGGATCAGTTAATATAATTAATTTAATGTAGTAAAATGAATATTACAATCAATCAAGCTGTTTGTCCTTGAAACACTCAGTGTTAATTGTTTATTAATTCTAAGAAATGTTCATATCCAGGGGAGGGAAATGTCTTTCTTACTGTATAGTACTACTAAGAGCTTGTAGTCAAAATCTAAATCGCAAAATAAACTTTGTTACAAGCAGAGAATCAGAACCAAATTCGTATTGTGCACAAGTTTTATTAACTAAATCACAAACATAACTAATCTAAACACACAACATACAATCACATGGAATTGGATAAAATGGGAAGTGACAGAATGAATGGTCCCCTGAGTCTCAATCGATTTCTTCTGCGTTGAATAAAGAAGAGGTGATTAACTTGCATGGTTTGTCTGTTCTGATTGGAAGTTCTCTCTCTCTCTTTATGAGCACATGGCTAGAGTGCAGATTGTGGCTTGCCGGCGCTGAGCCAGAGAGGCCACGCAGAACAACCAGGAGAAGGGAGGAAGTCGGAAGAGTTGATGGTTGGAGTTGTGTAAGGCGGGTGCCGAAAAGTCTGGGCCACCCCTGGTGGAAACAAAAGACTCCTGAGAATTAACATTTGAACCCTCCCTTGCATAATGATATAACAGCAGCATCCGAGACGCAGCACACAGTGCAACTCACACCTCACACCTCACTTGAACAATCTCCCCCTTCTTCTGCTCACCTGAAACTCACTGAAAGCCCATGAAATGTTAAATGTGTACAAATAAGAAACTATGCATGTTTAGTATCATTTTAAGTGTCTCAGTGTGCCTGGTAAAATTGTCTCATTCTCCCAACCATAATGGAAAGCTAAAAGAAGTTACAAAATATGAGAAGTAGTGTGCCCCTCTAAGGTGTTCCCTCCCCCAGATCCTCCATTCTGATCTCACAGTTGTGAGCCCCTCACTAGGGGACCAAACCTAATTATAATGACAGACACCACCATTTGGTAAACAAATTGAATTATCTGGGTTTATAAGGAAAATGGGCAAAAGGTTCTGGGAGTCTGTAGGGTGACTGCCCACACAATCGCTGTGTGTAATTTTCATTGCCAGGTAATACTTTCTACAAATTCCTTGATTTCTGTTATGATATGATCAACTGATGATTTTATTCTCATGAATTGAATTTTGAATTATTGCTTCATTACCTGGTCAATAAATTGTAAACGTTTGATTTTACTCTGATTGACTCTTGAGTTTGTTCTCCCAAGGAGATTATCGGATTCGTATGCTCCCGCAATTCTGCGTCAGATTGCCCACGGCTAATACTTTGTCACTAGTTCAAGTGTACTTGTTTTGTAGAGACGGGGCATTCCGTTTAGGGGTCGCTAACGTGCTGCCTGACCAGCCTAAATTTGGGTATGTCTATTTTACCTCTGTCTTAATTGAATGTAACTTTAGATAAGTGTACGTGAGAGATCACGGGCTTGGCCAGTCTAAACTATTATAAGGAAAGTATCGTTGGTCAACTCATTCCTATAATAGGGCCAAAACCTCTACTAAAGTATAACTATTGAATTAAGATCAAGTGTATGCAATTCAAGGGGACTAAAAGAAAAGTATCTCTGATTGTGTTTTGGGTGAATCCGACCGTCTGAGATATTAGTCAAAACCTCTGTTTAGTGACGAAACTGACGAGATTGTGATCGTGAGACCCGCAGAAGATGCGAGGACCTCTAAGCGGCATAGTTAAAGAGTTTTTACGTAATTAAACGTAATTAAAGAGTTTCAAAAGAATAATCAAACATTCGCTCACTTTTAATGATACCCAGATAACATTAAAACCCTTTTCATTTATGGAGTCAGATGAAATAACGAGTCAATACATATGAGAAAAATGTGTTCCATTTAATCTTGTTGTGTTGCGTAAAAGGAAAGACAGTAACCCGCAGAGACCTTCACCTGTATTATTTGAAACCCTCATTGGACCAGTAAACAGGCTTACAAAGTGGTGACCTCGACGTGATCTCGAAACCAGACGAGCAACGTCTTTCTGGCGCAACATTCAACTTGAACTCTGCCCGGAACATGAGGTTTGAGCTCCTTCTCATCCATCTCCAGCTGCTGTGGTAAGTCAATCTTGTTTGCCTTTTAGAAGCGTTGAGGGAGAGATTGTTTGCACTTCACATATAGACACATTTTTAGTACGGGTCGGGATACCCTCTGTTTAGACCGGAACCGAAAAATCCGGTGGGGAAGAATTAAACGGGAAACATGTCTTTTCAGGGAAAGCACAGCAGCAGCGTAGATGAGGAGATAATGGAGATTCTAGGCGTACAATTACAAAAGCTCATTGTTCGATTAAGCGACAAGGGATTAAACTTAAAGTGAAACAACAACGAAATAATATCCTGGTATTCTGCCGAGGGTGCGAAACTAAAATAAAAATAAAAATACAAGAAAATTCCCGCTGCTATTGTGTATTTGCTTCGTCGTAACGACCTCGAGACCATAACCGAGAATGAACGAACGATAGCAAATATCCAAGAAATCGAAAGATTGCGATCTGACGAATTGCAAAAGTTAAGAAAACAAGTTGAAGCGTTCGCATACGAGCAACAAGGGTGGGCTAGACAGAGCGAAGACATGGCCACGAAAATTGATCAAATTCAAAGAAAACTTCAAACCGGCAGTAATTACATATCTGCTCTCGAAGATTGCTGTGATAAATCAGGGTTTCCAGTAGCCGCAGTTAAACAAGCAGGACTGGATGAAACCTCTGATCTAGAGACTATAAATGATAGTGACGATGATGATGATGACATAGCCTAGAAAAATAAAAGGCATTCATGCTGCCAGAACCCCTTTTACATTTAATAGAAAATATAATAAACCACTCAAAAATGACATAATAGTAATACACAGGATGAAAACAAAAAGCTTACAAAACAACTCTTTCTTATTGATATAAACAATTAATTTATCTTTTATTCAAAGCCCTTGTTATATTTACAACTATTTAATACAGGCGTCCAATCACAACTGACTTCCGGAAAATGGGAAGTAACCAATGACATTTGAGGTTATTAAAACAGGAAGTCCCGCCCCTCGACTGTCAAAAATAAAATTGTTCGAGCGAGCAAAAGCAGCAGGCGAGAGCAGATCAAGCGCGAGAGCGTGTGGAATGATAATGCGTTCGCGCGAGAGCGTGTGAAATGATCATGCGAGCGCGAGGGCTTGTATTGCGTGCAGAGGAGATGTCATGAGCGCGCGCAGAGTATCAATGAGCTCGCGAGTTCCCGTTTCCTCGCGTGTAGATCTGTTATTCTCTCGCGAAAGTCATTTACCGCGCGCGCCAACCTCAGTTGTGCGCTCGGTTATTATTGGCATTGATTTGCCGCCATAACCCACACACATGCCAAACCAAACAGGAAGCACAGAGCCCAGTTCATGATCAAGAACTTCCAAATCAGACACTGGTGTACATTGATGGTTCCCGATACTGGCATGATGGCATATTCCACACAGGATGGCAAATTCCACACAGATCACATCACGAGCCGCTGTGTGTATACACTGATAGTCGATACGCTTTTGGTGCAGTCCATGATTTTATGGCACAGTGGCAGTTGAGAAAATTCCTCACGTCTGCCGGAACGCCGATAAAACATTTTGACATCATAACTTCGATTTGGCAGGAGATAAAAAAACGTGATTCCACTCTCTCCGTCGTTAAAGTGCGCGCGCACGTTAACAAAAATCCAAATTAAAACGAACAAAACAACAACATCGCAGATCAATTAGCTAAATTAGCAGCACAAAAGGGAGATGAATGGAAGCCTGACAGACTGATTGTTCCTGCTGTGAGTGCGATTCAGACTGTTCCTATTGACTTAAAACAGTACCAACAAGAACTGTGGAGTTCTGATGGAGAACTGACACCGCACCTGCAACAGGACAAATTAGTCAAGGTCACTGAAGGCATGATTTTAAGAGACGACAAATACATTGTTCCAGAAGCCCTGCAGAAACCAGTGATAATGTTGTACCACGATTATGCACATGTATCAGCCCCCAAAACACAACAGCTGATACAAAATAACTTTTGGTGGCCATAAATGGCATCAGACATTCAAAGATGGTGTGACACATGCATCGTATGTGCTACCATTAATCAAGGTAGGACTGGCCGTACAAAACTGTGCAGACCAGAGCAACCCAAAGGACCTTGGGAGTCGCTCCAAATGGATTTTATAGGCCCACTACCCAGTTCCAAAGGGGGATATTGTTATTGCCTTGTGATAATTGACAAATTTTCCAAATGGGTTGTAAGCGATTCCTACTCGCAATAACAATGCAAACAATGTGACACGTGTGATAGCGAACCAAATCCTCCCACTCTGGGGAGCACCAATCCAAATTGAATCTGATCAGGGCACACACTTCACAGGTCAGATAATGAAACACATATGCCAGATGCTAAACATCAAACAAAGATTTCACTTTTCATACAGGCCGCGTTAATCGCACCATAAAAGAAAGCATCTCGAAACAGGTTGCACAACACAAAAACCAATGGATTGATGCCCTACCCACGGTCCTAACAGTACTGCGGGCAACGCCTTCAAAAGCCACAGGTATCAGTCCATTTGAACTCATGACTGGAAGAGTCATGAAGCTGCCCGTCGACCCAGAAATTACCCCAGCAGACCTGGGGCCTCTCGTGATTGCAACTCAACAGTCTGTGTTAAAGTAATTACGAGACAGACTGGAAGTGCTACATGCACATGCTGCTCTGAAACAACAGCAATCAGACTTAATAAATGATGCACAATTCAACCCAAACTCTGAGGTAAAATTCTCAGAAGGAGACATGGTAATGATACGCGTTTTTGTGAAGCAAGGTGCATTCACACCCCGATGGCATGGGCCATATGAAATAAAAGCTGTATGCAACAGCTGTGTGGCCACAACCGTAAAAGGGAAACTTTGATGGTATCACATGTCTCAGTGCAAATCATTTAGAAGTTCACAGAATAAATAACTAACTGTCACTGTCTTCTCTTCCTGCCTTCCAGGTCGAGTGCAGCGATCCCATGGAGGCCGGATGAAAGGAAAGTGTCCGGGCCCACGTGCATCAGACTGGGCCAAAGGGTTTCACTCACACACAACCTGAAATGTGTGAGGTCGGTGTGGAAATTCTCCCAGGGGCCATCCACACCAAAAATCACAGTCGCACCTAAAGAGACAGCTACATGGCCTCCCGGTATAATTCTGGATCCAAATTGCACACCACAAATTTGCTGTAGTTCAGGTAGCACCCACCCACCTTCAAGAAACATTTCAGGATACACCTGAGCACCAAAATTCATACACAATCTCACGGCCTGGTATCAACTTAAAATAGATCCAGGCGACACAATAAGCAACATGTACACTCTACACGAAAACAACAACAATGGCATAGAACCAAAATTGTGCTATTATGTTAAAAATTTGGAACCTGCAACATATAGGTGCACACATACTGAAACACATAATGACACCCATATAAGATTCGCAGAATTAATGTATGATCTCACATCGTACACACCTAACGAGCCAAAACCAAAAACTTTTGTGTGGACCAACCGAAAGGAAGGAACATATTGTGTCGGAAAATGTTCACATAGCATAGACAATTTCACCAATCCCCACAACTGTACATGGACTATTACTTATTGTTTTAATTTGACCACCTGTGGATACACTAAACCCAAAAAGTGTCCGGAATTGCACTCAATTCCACCGGGTGGACTGATTAGAGGAAACATCAACAAGACTCTATTACATGATGTAAATTTGATAATGACACATGTAACTTACAACATTTCCAACATACTCTCTGCCTACACAAAACACTGTAATATTAATGATGAGTCATATGAATGGCTACAGTCACGAATCGATGATTTAATTTCTGATTACAAAGACAGACTTGCTGTCCAAATTCCACCTACTCGCTCAAAGCGAGACCTGCTCAGCAGTATAGCCGGCATTGTTTGGATCAATTTATTCAGCAGCCAACACCTATAAAATAACCAAACAATCCCAATTCTCCACATGGTTGAAAGATCAGATGGCCACTGGTTTTCAACACATCACCAATAGCAATGATAACATTATCAAAGCAGTTCGTTCCGAGGCGCAGGCGCTTTTAACGATCAGCCACACATTGTTCAATCAGACCCGTACCATCGAACGTGACTTAGCCTGTAGATCATATGCACAAGATTTGTTCACTACAACAAGACAGGAAATTTTAGACCTTCGTCTTCACAAGACCCCTAGACATGTTTTGAATGATTTAATTGAGGTTTTAGATTTGCATAGATGGTTCTCTTCAGAAAAAATGAAAAATATTAAGTATTCAGAACTGTTATCCACAGTTATGATGTATACTGGAAACGAATGTATTGGTTGTATTGGGTTTTTTGCCAATTTTCCTTTAATCCACCCAGATCAAGTTTATCCAAATTCCACTACTATTCGGTCCATTGGCGTGGTAGTTAAAGATCAGATAATTAAATGGGATCACCTCACTGGATATATGACCTTGAAGGGTACTGAGACCTTATTTACCAGCCGCACTTGTTGTCATGAAACTCACAATTATGTCGTCTGTACATGTAACACATTGCAGCCTTTCTCTTCCAATGATAGCAAACTCATAAATGTTGAATCTTTGCACGGCCATTCAAATGCTGTTCAAGTGTCTCATACACAGTGATCAGTGAGATGAAATCGTTCACATATGGAGGACTGACCTGTCCTGCTAATCACTCCTTTTGCTTGGAAGTGACAGAGGACTTTTCTATGGGTCAAATCGCCATCCTCGGAAGGATGCCAAAGGACGCCGAGGTCTCCCCATGGTGAGACGACACCTTTTATGAACACGGAACACAAGCTTTGGTCGACACAATGGACTTGGTACAGAACATCATCCTCCAAACAGAGTACCACCTCTCTCAAGCACAAGTGGAGACAAACTTGGCGCGAAAGACTGCACAGATCCTGTCTAGCTCATCTACTCGATCGGCCCAGACGGCATACACCTGGTGGGACTGGGTACTTCGAGGTTGTGCGGTTGGAAGCGCACTCATCTTCTCCTTCACGCTACTCCAATGTTGTTACTTCAGACACCTCATCAGATCAGTAAAAGCATCCACCAACACGATCTTAACTCTCAGCCCCCTACAGCTGCCCACCTTACAAAGACTGAAATGACACCGCAGGAAACCCTGTGAGTGGCCCACGGTGCCAAATGGGGAAACTGTAAGGCGGGTGCCGAAAAGTCTGGGCCACCCCTGGTGGAAACAAAAGACTCCTGAGAATTAGCATTTGAACCCTCCCTTGCATAATGGAGCATAAACAGCAGCATCCGAGACGCAGCACACAGTGCAACTCACACCTCACACCTCACTTGAACAATCTCCCCCTTCTCCTGCTCACTTGAAACTCACTGAAAGGCCATGAAATGTTAAATGTGTACAAATAAGAAACTATGCATGTTTAGTATCATTTAAAGTGTCTCAGTGTGCCTGGTAAAATGGTCTCATTCTCCCAACCATAATGGAAAGCTAAAAGAAGTTACAAAATATGAGAAATAGTGTGCCCCTCTAAGGTGTTCCCTCCCCCAGATCCTCCATTCTGATCTCACAGTTGTGAGCCCCTCACTAGGGGACCAAACCTAATTATAATGACAGACACCACCATTTGGTAAACAAATTGAATTATCTGGGTTTATAAGGAAAATGGGCAAAAGGTTATGGGAGTCTGTAGGGTGACTGCCCACACAATCGCTGTGTGTAATTTTCATTGCCAGGTAATACTTTCTACAAATTCCTTGATTTCTGTTATGATATTGTAGGATTACAATTTTATTTAAATGTTTTAATTTAGGTTCAACAGTATTTTAACTGAGAAAGTGCACACACTGTTTTCCATTTTTGAGGCAATCAAGGTTTCGGACATTAACATCTTGTCACATCTCAAAGGTCAGCTGGGCCTTTTGTTGATCTAATCAGGCTGATTGGATTAGCATCTCAAGGCTCTGAGTTACACTGTTACCTGATGAAATCAGGTAACCAGCTGAATCATGTACTTTCCTTTACATGTTTTGTTCAAGAGTCCCCTCCTCTATGAAATTAATCCCACCCCCTTGAAATGTATATAAACTGCAATGTAAAGTTCCCTTAGATTAGACTTGGGTAAGAATTTGGATGCAGCAGACTACAGCAAATAAACAATCCTGCTTAAAAGATACAACCTCAACGTCTCCTGGTCTTCGCTTCTAAGTCTCCTACACTTAAGAAGAAAAAGTTTACAACAGATGGTGCCGTGACCCGGATAGAGCTACTCACCAGAATCCAGATTGAATAAACAAAAGATCTCAACGAAGAATGAACTTTCTGACTGAGTTCCAGACGGAAACCTTGAAAACCTCAAGCTCAACAAAGATCTCAACAAAGAATGAACTTTCTGACTGAGTTCCAGAACTGAATATCAACTGGACCTCAACAAAGCTGACTGAGTTTTCCAGACTGAATCTTTTCATTCAAACAACGATTCGGTGAGTTTCACTCTATTCAAAGAACCAGACCAGTACGACTTTTTTTGTGCCTCTGCGCCGTCAGAGAAAGAGTTATCAGACAGCTGTAGTGTTTGATTACCTAAAGTTATCCTTTAAAAGTTGTCTTTTAAAGATGAAAATATATCCTCTGTTCAGGCAGGGACGTTTTTAACATCACATGTTAAAAAGATATCCCCTGTGTCAGGCAGGGAAGATTAGTATTATTTTGCTAATTATTTGTTTTGTTGTTTGTTACCTTGTGGTGTTACCCTCTAAAAAATTTCTTTTAGAGAAGAGAGTTTGATTCTCTGTTCAGGCAGGGAAGTTTTTAACATCACGCGTTAAAAACATATCCTCTGTTTGTCAGGCAGGGAAGATTAGTATCATTTGCTAATTATTTGTTTTTTTTATTATTTTGTGTTGTTACCCTCTAAAAAAATATTTTAGAGAAGAAAAGTTTGATCCTCTGTTTGAGGCAGGGAAGAGTTAGCATTACATGCTAGTAATTTTGTTTTATCCTCTAAAAGTTAGGAAGGTGAAAGATCCTTTCCGTTTCTTTCAGGGAAGATTAGCATAACGTGCTAATATTTTGTGTTTCATCCTCTGTTTCAGGCAGGGAAGTTAAATGTGATGTGTTGGTAACAAGGAAGGTTTATCAACAGTTTGATCTGTGACATAAGTGTAGACTCTTTTGATCAGAGAAGTTTTAGTGTTTTTGATTGTGTGATAAAGAAATCCACAAAATGGTTAGAACGAATGCTAGGCTGGTTCCAACAACTGAAAAATTTGGTCTTGCGACTCCATTGTGGTCAGATAGTGAATTTAAAACACTGTTAGGGGAACAAATGAACCTAATAGTCACTGAGAAAGTTAGAAAAGAACTAACGCAGAAATATGAGATTCATCCAGACAAAACTT
The DNA here is from genome assembly GCF_051911475.1 of Siphateles boraxobius. NCBI lineage: Eukaryota > Metazoa > Chordata > Actinopteri > Cypriniformes > Leuciscidae > Siphateles > Siphateles boraxobius. The sequence goes on along the minus strand of NW_027509141.1, from coordinate 13,696,823 downwards.
GGTCGGTAGATGAGTGTAAAAAAGTACTAGGAGCAAGTATTCGCAAGAACAATGTGAAAGGCATAATATGTTGCCATAGAGAATTTGGTTTAGCACTAGCTACAGAACAGTCTAAACGCAACTCAGAGCTAGAGAAACAGATCAATGAGCTCCGGGCTAGAGTTTCCGCATTGACCAAGAAATTGAACCACAACAAAGATGCAGAAAAAACTGATGTGGAAGAAGTCAGCCTGATAACATTTACCCTGATTTACGAACGTTCTTTGAAACAGATGTAGCCGTCCAATCAGTCACTGATAAGCCTGTAAATTCAATTTATGTGTGTGGAGCTAGAAAAAGATCAGAGGGAATTGAGGAAAATGAAAGTGTTTCTACCCACCCTTCTGTAGTCCGAATACAAATTGTCGCAAAAGCCCTTGGACCTAAGGATATAGAACGACTCTCTGAGAGTTTACCCTCACCACGTAAACAGTTTTCTGAATTTAGAAGGGCATTGATCAGCAAAATTCGTCTATATGACATGTCGTTAACAGAAGTCACACAGTTAATGTCACAAATTTTAACTGATTCTGAATTCAACAGTTTTGAATCTGCAGTGACTTCTGAACTACAACATGCCAGTAGAGGCGATATGAGAGAAGGTGTTTTGAAAATCCTAAAGACTATCTTAGGACCCAAAATAGACTGGTCTAGAGTTACTAGCTGTGTACAAAAGAAAGAAGAAACGGTAAATGAATATACTGAACGGTTCTGTCAGTCAGCCATAACTTACAGTGGAATAGTGGATGATTCTGAAAGTGTGCTCGATGACAAAGGACCACTAATTCGTATCTGGTCAGATGGCCTTGTAGCCGAATACAGAAGAGCTTTGCCATTCCTAGATCTAACTTGGTCTAACAGAACTCTCAGAAGTAACGTTGACAGGTTAGCTGCATGGGAAAGAGATGCTGATGTTAAAACCAAAGTGAGAGTAGCAGCAGCAGCTACATTTAGCACAGCAAAACAAGAAAACAGGTGGTCTAAAAAAGAAGGCAGCTGCCACTATTGTGGAAGATTAGGACATTGGGAGAAAGAGTGTAGGAAGAAATTGCAAGATACAAAAAGAAATGCTATGCATAATTCTGCTCCTTCTCAGCCTGCTTACAACCCGGAAGCAGTTCCGCAAGTGTCCACTGAAACTTTAGGACAGGTTGCTCAGGCTCTTTTAAGAGCACAAAAAGACCAGGAAAAAAAATAATTGTTGGGGCTTTGAGTAGCTACATTACCCCTGTAATACATCATAATGACACAAGAATTTTTGTGAAAGGTAGCATACAAGAGAAAGAAATAGATTTTTTGCTTGATACAGGTGCAGAAATTACCATAATTCCTACAAAATTGGCTAAAGGTTTAGACATTCCGTACAAGAAAACCAAATTTTCTTTAACTGGCGTAATAGGTGAAGATTCTGATTTGTATGAAACCCCGCCCATATATGGACAATTTGGCCCAAAAACTCTGACTACAAAATTGTTATGTGCTCCATTAAATACAGGTGCAATTTTAGGCATGGATCTCCTGAGACAAATACATCTAACTTTAGACGTGTCCTCAGAATCTGCTAGCATTAAAATATCCTCAGCACAAGTTTCTACCAATAATGTGATCCCTCCTGAGTATGCTTTCTTACAGAATCATCCAATTTGGGCTAAAGACAAGGATGATTGTGGTTTGTTGACAGGTGTAGAACCAATTAAATTGACGGGGACTCCACCCCCGGTCACCAAACAATATCCGATCAATAAGGAAGCTATACAGGGGATCAAACCTATTGTAGAAAAGTTGCTGATGCAGGGAGTGCTAGTTAAAACCAATAGTCCCTGTAACTCGCCCATATGGCCCATCAAGAAATCCAATGGGACATGGAGACTTACAATAGACTACAGAGTAGCCAATAAAAATACTGATAAAATCACCCCTCTAGTGGCAGATCCTTCCACAATTTGTAATGGCATACCATTAGAGAGTAAGATTTTTTCAGTAGTTGATATGTCTAATGGATTCTTTTCTGTACCGTTGCACTCTGACAGCCAGCCATGGTTAGCTTTCACAGTTGACTATGAGCAATACCAGTGGACATGTTTATCACAGGGATTTCAAAACTCCCCAACCATATACCATCAGGCTGTCAGACGTGATTTGTGTGACCCAGAATGTCCAGTAAAACAGTCCACTATGATCCAATATGTCGATGATATTTTGATTGCCTCAACAGATCACGAGGTACATCAAACTGAATTGGCATCATTGTTGGACTATTTGCATAAGAAAGGACACAAATGCAGCTTTCACAAAGCTCAAATTGCTAAAAAGCAAGTCACATTTCTGGGTCAAACAATTGGTGCAGGAAATAGATCCATTACACAGGATCGAGCGGCTTTAGTCAAAGCCATACCTCCGCCTACTACCATTAAAACACTCCGATCATTTTTAGGAACAGCAGGTTACTGTAGACCTTGGATTGAAGACTATGCCTCAATTGCACAGCCGCTCTATGACTTGTTGAAAGGCCATGGTAAAGATTCTGATACTGTTTGTATGGAAGAATGTCACCTCAAAGCGTTCAATGATTTGAAGAGAGCACTATGTCAAGCACCAGCATTAGGAATTGCCCAAACTGATAGACCATTTGTGCTTTATGTCCATGAACATTTAAGCTTCATGACTGCATGTCTAATGCAAGATCATGGGGGCAGTTTACGCCCAATTCATTACTATTCTGGTAAACTTGACATAGTAGCTCAAGGTATGGGCCCATGCCTCAGAGCAGTACAGGCAGTGCATCTAGCGCTTCAGGCTTCATCAGGAATGGTGTTAGGACAGTCTGTAAATGTAAGATGTCCGCACGCAGTGTCCGCATTAATGAATCAAGCAAAAGTCACTTCTGTCACTTCCTCTCGCTGGGGAAATTGGTTAGCAACTCTCACAGCCCCGAATATTGTCTTACAGCGCGCACCTGTCACGAACCCATCCTCATGTATGATGTCTGTAATGACTGAGAATTTGTCAGAGGATGAAGGAGAAATGACTCACGATTGTGTTACGCTTACATATACACCTACGAGTGTAGTCAAAGAAACTCCCATAGAGAATTCAGAATTTGAGTTGTTTGTTGTTGGGTCAGCTCAAGTAATTGAAGGTAACAGACGAGCAGGTTATGCAGTAACGTCCACCACGGAAGTGTTAGCTTCAGGACGTCTTCCAGATCATTTTTCAGCTCAAGCTGCAGAACTAGTAGCCCTAACAAGATCATGCACGCTAGCTTCAGGATCAGTTGCTAATATCTACACAGATTCCAGATATGCTTTTGGGGTAATTCATGATTTTGGTGTCATTTGGCAAACCAGACAGTTTCTAACTTCTGCTGGATCCCCCATTAAGCATGCTGAATTAGTGAAAGATCTAATGTTTTCCATGAAACTTCCAAAGAAATTAGCATTGATCAAAGTGAAAGCACATCTCACAACTAATACTACGGAAGCTAAAGGTAATGCTCTTGCTGATATAGCAGCTAAACAGGCTTGTTTCTATGCAACTGTACAAGTGTGTTCAGGTAGTGCAGCACAGAAGACAATTCTGCCTCCTGAATCTATAATTGATCTATACAAAGACGTTCCTCTGTATGAAGCATGGACATGGTTAGACAAAGGAGCCACAGTGGATTCATCTGGTTGCTGGACCAAAGGGGGAAAATATGTCGCTCCCGAATCACTGCTGCCATATTTGGCTCAACAAATACACAGTTTAGGTCACATTGGTCCAGCAACAATGAATCACAGGTTCTCAAATCAGTGGTGGAATCCAAAATTCAGAAATGTAGCCACAGAAACAGCCAAGAGGTGTGTTACATGTCAGAAAAATAATGATGTACCAGCAGCCACTACACCAGCAACACATACCCCAGCAGCTGCAGTATTGTGTCAGGGAAGGAAAACCTGGACTCATTGTACACACTGTAAGGTTGTTCCCCCACCTACAGGGATAGGTTAGGACACGGAACCAGTGAGGAGCCCCGGGAATAACCGAACGCAACAGGCTTCGTGGGTTAACCCTGGGGTGAAGACTTCCCTCATAGGCCCTATCCTAGTCCATCCTTACCTCACTGTTCCTTAGGTGTCAAAGGTTTAAGAAATAGGGAAAGAGGGAACAACAATAGCAGACTCAGAAAAGTTTACAACCCTATTGTTTGAACAAATACTGCTCCACTGTCTAGCAGACTCAGAAAAAGTTCACAATCCTAGTGTTTGAACAAATACTGCTCTACTGTCTTTTGTTTTTCTTTCTTACTCTGTGGAGACACCACTTGATGACTGTCCGGGACCCATACGCATCAACCTCCTCACCTGTGTATGAAGCCACAACCTCCAGAAAACAACTAGACCCACTGCCGAACCAACTATCACGAAAGAAAAAATACACAACGCAGAGACTCACATACGAAACCTTCAGTCATCCATCAACATGATCAAGATTGTCGTACCAGTAACATCACAGACACTCTCGCTTCGCACAAGATAATGATTTTACAGAACAGAGTGGCCTTGGATTACATTCTAGCAATGCAAGGAGGTGCCAGCACCATCATCGGAACTGAGTCCTGCACCGGGTTAATGGATCCAACAGAGAACTTGAACAAAATCCAACAAGACATTCTTGATCTTTCAGCAAAATTACACCAGATGACTGAAGTTAATTTTTCATGGTTCGGAAACTTGATTGGTAAACCCTGGCTGTGGATAAAGGAAATGGCAATTGTGTTGTTGTTTGTTCTACTGGCGTACTATCTATGCGTCCACAGTATCAAGTGTTTCATTCAACATATGAATCACGCCTCTCTCGAGAAAATCACAGTTCCTACCAGAAAAGACTATTACCCGTAGGGATGTCACGGACCCTAAAATTGCATGTTTGTTTAAGTGTCTAAATTTGTATTTTGTGAGAGTTATTTAGAACTCTCAAAGGGGGAAATGTAGGATTACAAATTTATTTAAATGTTTTAATTTAGGTTCAACAGTATTTTAACTGAGAAAGTGCACACACTGTTTTCCATTTTTGAGGCAATCAAGGTTTTTTACATTAACCTCTTGTCACATCTCAAAGGTCAGCTGGGCCTTTTGTTGATCTAATCAGGCTGATTGGATTAGCATCTCAAGGCTCTGAGTTACACTGTTACTTGATGAAATCAGGTAACCAGCTGAATCATGTACTTTCCTTTACATGTTTTGTTCAAGAGTCCCCTCCTCTATGAAATTAATCCCACCCCCTTGAAATGTATATAAACTGCAATGTAAAGTTCCCTTAGATTAGACTTGGGTAAGAATTTGGATGCAGCAAACTACAGCAAATAAACAATCCTGCTTAAAAGATACAATCCCAACGTCTCCTGGTCTTCGCCTTTGAGTCTCCTACACTTAAGAAGAAAAAGTTTACAACAATATGATCAACTGATGATTTTATTCTCATGAATTGGATTTTGAATTATTGCTTCATTAACTGGTCAATAAATTGTAAACGTTTGATTTTACTCTGATTGACTCTTGAGTTTGTTCTCCCAAGGAGATTATCGGATTCGTATGCCCCCGCAATTCTGCGTCAGAATGGCGACGGCTAATACTTTGTCACTAGTTCAAGTGTACTTGTTTTGTAGAGACGGGGCATTCCGTTTAGGGGTAGCTAACGTGCTGCCTGACCAGCCTAAATTTGGGTACGTCTATTTTACCTCTGTCTTAATTTAATGTAACTTTAGATAAGTGTACGTGAGAGATCACGGGCTTGGCCAGTCTAAACTATTATAAGGAAAGTATCGTTGGTCAACTCATTCCTATAATACGGCCAAAACCTCTACTAAAATATAACTATTGAATTAAGTTCAAGTGTATGCAATTCAAGGGTACTAAAAGAAAAGTATCTCTGATTGTGTTTTGGGTGAATCCGACCGTCTGAGATATTAGTCAAAACCTCTGTTTAGTGACGAAACTGACGAGATTGTGATCGTGAGACCCGCAGAAGATGTGAGGACCTCTAAGCGGCATAGTTTCCTAATCTGAACGGGTAAAACGTAATTAAAGAATTTCAAAAGAATAATCAAACATTCGCTCACTTTTAATGATACCCAGATATCATTAAAACCCTTTTCATTTATGGAGTCAGATGAAATAACGAGTCAATACATATGAGAAAAATGTGTTCCATTTAATCTTGTTGTGTTGCGTAAAAGGAAAGACCGTAACCCGCAGAGACCTTCACCTGTATTATTGGAAACCCTCATTGGACCAATAAACAGGCTTACAGTTGCAATGGACTTCTTCTGCATTGAATAAAGAAGTTTTGCCAAACTCCCAATGTTGTCCTTGATTCTGTTCTGGTTGAGAGAGTCCTCTCTCTCCTGAATGAGCACATGGCTGGTTGTGAGTCAAGGCCTGCTGCCCTGGGGCCTGGTGCGGCCCTGCAGGACAGCAACCCGAACGTACAAGAGAAGGCCAAGAGAGGGAAGGGCTTGTGTAGAGGCCATTTAAAGCCTGAGAAAGGTCCCACCTCTCAGGGTTGGCTCGACCAATAACAAAGGGGGAATTTCCAAATGGAAAATTCCTCTGTTGGGAGGATTTATGACTCTGTCTCAGGTGTGGGCCTTGCCATATGAGTCCATTTATACTCAGATAGATATCACAAACACACACTGCATTATATGACAAGGTACACTAAAGTGTGAGTCATTAAAGGTGCTCTAAGCGATGTCGGGTGACGTCACTTCTTGTTGACGTCTAAAGTATTATCAAACAAAACGGACGCTAGCTAGACCCTCCCTCCTCCTCATCCGCACACCCCCCAAATCCTTCTTTTTGGTTATTGGCTGAAACTGTTTGTTATGTTTTGTGGTGTGGGTTAGCCCAGTTTGTTTTTGTTGCCGTTTGTGAAGCCTGGGGTGTCTGCAGAAACCGAGTTTTTTTACAGTGTGTTCAGGGGACAGGCAGCTAGCGGATAGTGAGGAGATGTTTGCTGTATGTGACAAAAAATGTTTTGGCCTATAAAACGTGTGACACCGCTTAGAGCTCCTTTAAATTAGGATTAATTAGATAGGAGACACGATATAGGTGGGGTTACTTTAACTAGTAGTTCTCTCATAAAGCATTTCTGGTTTCTTGAGGGCCCCAAGTGTGCTTGTTGTACCACGGCTTCTGACTATTTTCCTTAATCTTCTTTAAGCACAAAAGAGCAACCGTTTCTAAAATGCTGGGAAAGAGAGAGTCAGTAGTTTATGTTGCAACATCCATTCTTCTAAGCTACCTAGTATGCAATTGAGTAGACACTGAACAGGAAGAGTATTTATAAATCAATCTTTAATGGTAGAAGTGATAGTTCTAAGAGTTTGTTTTGCAGCATTGACTAAATGGAGTATACTCAAGACTAGAAAATTATCTGAGATGTAATCGCTCTGCTGCAGTATTTCAACGCCATCAACATCAATTCCATGTGACAATATTAGATCTAAGGTATGATTACAAAAATGAGTGGGTCCTGACATCTAACTCCAATAGAGTTGAGTATAAGTCTGTAAATACCAATCCCATTGCGTCTTTTTCATTATCTACATGTATATTAAAATCACCAACAATTAATACTTTGTCTGCAGCCAGTACTAGTTCCTATAGAAAATAACAAATTCTTTGATAAAGTCCGTATGGTGCCCTGGTGACCTGTATACAGTAGCCAGTACAAATGGGATTTATCCCATTTTAAGATAACTTAACTCCATCACGTCAAGTCACCTTCATTTATATAGCGTTTTTAATAATATAGATTGTTTCAAAGCAGCATTACAGTGATAATAGGAAATTTAAATAACAGAGATTGTTTTGGATTTACAGCAGCTCTAGAATGAAGTTATTGTCCAGCTAAAGTTAGTTTTGATTGATTCACTTCCGTTGCAAAGATCATTAGTTATTATGGTTATTAGGGCCATTAACTTCATGCCAAATTTGATTAAATAGCTTAAGAACAATCCCTAGAACTTCTTCTGGCAGTTGATGGCACATGACATAACTAATCTGATCTTGTCCTGGGGCTGAATTTTTACTTCCTATAATAGCTCCTTTTAACTCCATCATATTAAACTTTTAAATCCATTGGTGTATTCTTATTTTCTCTTTTTTTAAGTACATGTTTATTTCCTCTTAAAAATTTCTTCTTTCTTTTTCTTATGATAATCATCTCCTTCTGCCAGTACTGGGATTGTTTTATAAGTTATTTTTCCACACATTTTCTTAATCATATTCCATACATCTCCTACATCTGTTTCCCTACTAATATTTGAACAAAAAATTCTCCATGAGTTTCTTTTTGTGGATTTTTCTTCTCACTATAGCTGCTTTCTTTTTGTATTCTATCAGATTATCTGTATATTATTTCTAAAGTTCTTTAAAAGCACGGTTTCTTTCTTTAATGGATATAGTGCATTCGTCATTCCACCATGGAACTAATTTCTTGTTTTGAATGATAACTTTCTTAGGAATATTTTCTTCAGTTGCATCAATAATCATTGAACTGACTTTATAAGCACATACATCCAAATTTCTATTCATTTGCATATGTCGAGCTTCCCTCTTGCATTGTTTCTGTCAGGATTCGTGGTAGTAGGAATCACGAGGAGATGATGATTATCAGGCAACAGGAACTTTAATGAACAAAAACACAGGAATCAAAGAAACCATGCAAACATTAATGAGTACCGAGAATCACTCACTGGACAGCAGGAAACTAAAAACAGATATCAATGAACACTGACGAGGTGAAAACAGGTTACACAGATGATCATAACGAGAAACAGGTGGCTAATGAGGAAGTGAGTTCAGGTGAAGAGACAAGCGGGATCCTGGGAAGTGTAGTGATGACAAAGACAAGCTGGTGCAGACTAACATCGTGACAGTTCCTTAAATTCTTTCCATTTTGCTTTATAAAAGCACCATCTGTACATATAAGTGTCCATACATTTCAACATTAATTTTACATGTAATTGGAAAGTGTTCGCTTCCTAGATTTTCTTCACTCACTTTCCATTCACTTCCATTGTGAAGCTGATCGATTGCTCCTGTCTGCCTCGCTGCCTGCTGTGAGTTTGTTTGCTTCGAGGCTGTAAGCTCCGTCTAAGCCTTGTATTAGCTTTGTATTTCTTTCTGTTTTGAACCATAATTTACTATCATTTCTAATTGTTTATACTACTAAATACAGCTTGGACAACATCTCAGATTAACCTGACAGCAATAGCTTCCGTTATTGTTTGTACAACACGCTAGTAACTCGCTAGTCTGTTAACGCGCCACCCGTGCACTCAGTTATTTATTTATTTTTCTCTTGCGCGCCTGCGCCTCTGATTTCGTAAAAAGCCCAGGTGACTAAGAATCAGTCAACAAACATGGTGAGTAATGTCTTGTCCTGTTATTGTCACCTGCACTTCATGCCACATGTTTAGCATAGCCTTCCCCGTCGGCAATATAGGGTTTATATGTGATAAATGCAAGGAGACAGTCAGGCTGACGGAGAAGATTTCAGAATTAGAGACACGCATTCAAACTTTAATTGAGGATAGTAAGTGTACTAGAGCTTTAGATACTATTTTGGATGCGCCTAGCATAGTGAACGCTTTACATGATTAGGTTCCGGCTGAACTATTGCCTGTGCAGCAAGGCAAATGGGTGACAGTGAGGGATTGCTCTAGTCGCGGATCAAAAATCCGCTCTTCCGTTCCGATTACAGTGAGACACCCAGGGAGTGCATTGTAGTCTCCCTGAGGAAAAATTTGATTCATTTGTTACTATAGGAGAAGCAGAATTTTGCAAGATCGTTAACTCATCTAAATCGAAAACTTGTATGTTAGACCCTATACCGACTAAACTATTGAAAGAGATGCTTCCAGAGGTCATTGATCCTCTTCTCAATATCATAAATTCGTCTTTGTCTCTAGGATACGTACCAAAACCCTTTAAGCTAACTATGATTAAACCTCTTGTTAAAAAAACGCAACTTGATCCTACAGAATTAGTCAATTACAGGCCGATCTCGAATTTGCCTTTTCTGTCAAAGATATTAGAAAAGGCAGTATCCTCACAACTGTGTTCCTTTCTTGAAGGAAATTATATCTGTGAGAATTTTCAGTCAGGATTTAGACCGCACCATAGCACTGAGACAGCTCTCATTAAAGTCACAAATGATTTGCTCTTATCATCCGATCGTGGTTGTATCTCTCTATTAGTGTTACTTGATCTTAGTGCTGCATTTGACACCATTGACCACAACATTCTATTAAATAGACTAGAAAACTATGTTGGCATTAGTGGAATTTCACTAGCATGGTTTAAATCATACTTATCTGACCGTTATCAGTTTGTAGCAGTAACCGCGCACCCTGAGGCCGCGTTCATTATGTCCGGGGAATTTAACAAAGCCAACTTCAAGAAAATAGCACCTAAATACCACCAACACATAAACTTTAACACACAAGGGGACCAGGTTTTGGATCATTGCTACTCCCCTTTCTGGGATGGCTACAAATCCCTCCCCCGCCCCCCTTTTGGCAAATCGGATCACTCTTCCGTTCTCCTTCTTCCATTCAACCGCTCCACTGATGATGCTATTGCATCTACAATACACACTGCTCTCTCCCACCTGGAAAAGAGGAACACATATGTAAGAATGCTGTTTGTAGACTACAGCTCAGGATTCAACACCATAGTGCCCTCCTTGTTTGATGTGAAACTCCGGGCTCTGGGCTTAAACAGCTTGCTGTGCAGCTGGATCCTGGACTTCCTGTCAAACAGACGCCAGGTGGTTAGAATAGGCAGCAACATCTCCTCATCACTGACCCTCAACACTGGAGCCCCACAGGGCTGTGTTCTTAGCCCACTCGTGTACTCCTTGTACACAAATGACTGCGAGGCAACTCACAGCTCCAATACCATCATCAAGTTTGCTGATGATACGACGGTCGTAGGTCTGATCACCGACAACGATGAAACGGCCTACAGAGAGGAGGTGCTCACTCTGACACACTGGTTTCAGAAGAATAACCTCTCCCTCAACATCAGCAAAACCAAGGAGCTAGTGGTCGACTTCAGGAAGAACGACAGAGTACACAGCCCCATCACCATCAATGGAGCAACAGTGGGGAGAGTCAGCAGCTTCAAGTTCCTCTGTGTCCACATCACAAAGGAACTCACATGGTCTGGCCACACTGAGGCCGTCGTGAAGAAGGCTCATCAGCGCCTCTTCTTCCTGAGACGGCTGAGGAAGTTTGGAATGAACCGTCACATCCTCACACAGTTCTACACCAGAACCGCCGAGAGCATCCTCACTGGCTGCATCACTGCCTGGTATGGCAATTCTACCAGCCGTAACCGCAAAGCCTTGCGAAGGGTGGTGCGCACTGCCAGTCGTATCATCGGAGGTGAGCTTCCCTCCCTCCAGGATATTTATGCCAGGCGGTGTGTGAAGAAAGCTCGGAGGATCATCAGAGACTCTAGCCACCCGAGCCATGGGCTGCTCTCACTGCTACCATCAGGCAGGCGGTACCGCAGCATCAGGACACACACCAGCCGACTCCATGACAGCTTCTTCCCACAAGCAATTAGATTTCTAAACTCTTGATCCCTCATGATCAATAACTATAAACAGTCTAACTGTCAGAGCCGATCCGCCCTATACGCTCACTACGCAAGCTGCGTAGGGCCCCGCAAATTACTCAAGGCCCCGCCTCCCCCTCCTCGTGTCATAGCGCGTCAATTAATGTTGACAAAATGAAGCGAAACTATCCCTCTGGTCACGAAAAGAGGAAGAAGAAAAAACATGAGAGTGAATTGCGGGAACAACATTCAGGTAAACTTGTGTTCTCTCCTATCCAAGTTTGATGTCAGTCAGCAAAGTAAAGTTAAGTTTATGTGCATTTCTATTGTGTTTTTTCGGTCTTGCTAACCTCGCTGGGCAGACAGGCAGTGCATCTCTTGCATCACTTCTCTTTGTGCCTGACTGACAAAAGTGAGAGTAAAATACAATTATTTATTACGTTTGTTTTTGATAAACAACAAAGTACAAGTTGTGCAACGGTGTTTGTTTACTGCAGCTAGGAAAAGATAACCGCGTCGCGTGTGTTAGGCTATCATGCGTTCATATGCGCGTGCACGAAATTAAACGCACATTTTTCAAGCAGAAATATATGTGGACATACTGTACAATATATGGGCGGGAAATGATGGCACTCCTCATCAAAGTACACATTATACATACATACTTTTAAAACAAGACACTGATTATCTAGTCTCAGTCAATGTGTAGTTAAACATTCTAAACAACTGCAGCAGCACTAATTATGCAAGATGGAAAGCAATATTGACAATTTGACATTGATTGACTATTGATATATAGGCTATATTGAATTCAAAATGTTGATTAGCTGGACATACTGGTCAATATGGATGCACATCCCTCAGTAAATAATAACCATAAATCAAGAATTGCTTCAACATGCATAATAAAAAAAAAACTTTAACATGCCATGGCAAGCCATTTTAGCTTTTATTCATTCACAGTTTATGTATTTTTGATATCAAGAATTAATTTTTTTTTTTTACTATTTGCAATGTGAATTCTTGATTATTTTTTTCTAGTAAGGCCCCTTAGTTACATTTTTATCTACCAATGTCTATTTTTGATATCAGGAATTACATGTTCACTTGTACAAAAGTTAATTCTTGATATCAATGATGTCATCACTCACAGGGATTATTGATATCTGCATCACTAGTTCACTAGTTAAATATTACAAGAGCCAAGCCATAGTTTGAATGGGTCTGATGAAGCTTATAAAATTAGTTATTTATAATTTGCAGGTGCTATGCTTAAGTTTGTCAGTAGAGGAGATGCTGGATCATCAGCCAGTACAAGCACAGACTCAGTTGATACACATCTAGCCTCAGCCAGTACTAGCACAGACCCAGTACAGTCAGCTTCAGCAAATACAGCACAGCCGTCTTCAGCAAGTACTAACACAGACCCAGGTGAAGTACAGGCAGTCTCAGCCAGTACTAGCACAAACCCAATACAGCCGTCTTCAGCAAGTACTAACACAGTGACCGGCCCAGGTGAAGTACAGGCAGCCTCATCCAGTACTAGCACAAACCCAATACAGCCAGCTTCAGCAAATACAGTACAGCCGTCTTCAGCAAGTACTAACACAGTGACAGACCCAGGTGAAGTACAGGCAGCCTCAGTCAGTACTAGCACAACAAGAGGTGTACAGCCAGCAGCAGATACAAGCAGCTCAGACCCAAATAGAACAGTTGCCGCTCCACCAAATGACCCAGCAGATTGGCCCCCAGTCTTAACAGACTTTATGAGGACTGAGTTGCGCAGAGGTCCATTCAAACCAGGACTGGATTTTTCTTTTCCTAAAGACAAGTCTAGAAGAGCTTTCCATTCAGGCTTATTACAGAGACAACTGTCAAATGGGGAAAAGATTCACAGGAGCTGGCTTTCATACTCAATCAAAAACAATGCTGTTTATTGTTTTTGCTGTAAGCTCTTTTCAACAAAATACAACAAAATTATAAAGGAAGGTGTGAATGACTGGTCAAATATCAATGCCATTCTGAAACACCATGAGAGTAGTCCTGAACACACAAAACATGATTAAGTGGAGAGAACTTGATCTGCGCCTAAGTCGGGGACAGACTCTTGACCAGATACAAATGACCATTTATGAGGCTGAAAGAAAGAGATGGCGGGATGTCCTTACACGTTTAATAAGTATCACCCAATCTCTGGCTGAACGAAACCTAGCATTCAGGGGTTTGTCAGAAAAACTCTTCCAGCCAGATAATGGAAACTTCCTAAAAGAGGTTGAATTACTGGCAAAATTTGACCCCATTATGGAAAACCATCTCAGCAAAATTAAAGATGGAGATACACATGCTCATTACCTTGGGCACAAACACATAGAATGAGATAATACAGATTGTGAGTGGCAAAATTCTGGAAGCAATAGTGACTCAAATAAGAGACTCAAAGTACTTCTCCATTATCTTGGACTGTACACCTGACATTAGTCACCAAGAGCAAATGTCCATTATTCTGAGAAGCGTGGCTTTAAGGGGAAAGCCAGAGATCAAGGAGCACTTCCTCGGCTTTGTGAATGTTGAGGCTACAACAGGTTTAAATCTGTCCACTGTCATCTTAAATAAGCTGAATGAGCTGAAGATTTCATTTGAAGATTGCAGAGGGCAAGCTTTTGATAATGGGGCCAACATGAAAGGCAAGAACCAAGGAGTACCAGCCAGACTGCTCAGAAAAAATCCCAGAGCCGTGTTTGTCCCATGTGGAGCACATACTCTAAACCTTGTAATTGCAGATGCTGCCAAATCTTCAAAAGATGCAGTAGGGTTCTTTGGACATGTGCAAAAGCTCTTCACCTTCTTTTCAGCTTGCACACAAAGATGGAGTGTTTTAAAGAAACACGTGAAGATAACCATGAAGTCATGGAGTGACACAAGATGGGAGAGTAGGCTCAAAAGCGTGCATGCAATAAGGCACCAGGCATCTGAGGTTCGGGAGGCATTACTGGAAGCCAGACAGACAATCAATGATCCTGTGGCCAAAGTGGAGGCACAAGCACTTGCAGAGGAAGTTGGGTCCTACCGCTTCTTGATTTGCTGTGTCGTATGGTGTGAGTTACTGACTATTACAAACATAGTGAACAAGCTCCTCCAATCCGCCTCAATGCAGTTGGATATGTAGAAGATTTTATTATTTAGAAAACAAGTAATTTTGCTATATATTTGGACACAATTATTTCTTCTGTCTGTGACTTTGGATTTCCTCTGTGTATGTGAAAGACCTTGAATGGAATGTTGTTTGCTGCAGAAAATTCTATTCTGAGAAGTCACATGGTAAAAGACCTTTACCCAAAACTATCTATAGGGTGTGTTACCTTCTATGGGAGAAGATGTATGTATATAACTCTGAACCAAAATATACTCGGGAGCGCACTAGAAGGCCAGGGGGCCAGTGGGCTGCAGGCCTAGAGCGTTAGAGTGTCGTTCTATGGAACGGAACGGCATTCGAAAATAAAGTCTAATTATTTCTGGCATCAAAGATCTCTGCGAAGTTATTTTTCAGAAAGATTGAAAACCACAACATTATAGCAGTTAATTTAATCTCGAATGCAAAGGCTTCCCTCGCTACATACCGGGAAACGTCTCGGTTACGTATGTATCCCTCGTTCCCTGAGTAGGGAACGGAGACGTTACGTCGGATGACGACGAATGGGGTTTCGCTTAGAACACCTATCGACTTTGAGTATTACAAAACGAGCCAATGGCAAGGAAATGCCATGGGTCTGCGGAATTTGCATGGCGTAACTCCGCCCCACCTCGTGGGTATAAAAGGAGGACGCCGGCAACAGGCAGATATGTTTCTTCGCTGAGTAGCCAAGACTGAGCTCAGGCGATCCCCGCGGTACAGCGGAAAGTGGCAGGCAGACGTAACGTCTCCGTTCCCTACTCAGGGAACGAGGGTTACATACGTAACCGAGACATTCCCTTTCGTTGTCACTCCGAGTTACGTCGGATGACGACGAATGGGGTTACCAGTCTAATCACGCCACCTTCTCAGCTGTCTTCCAGTGCCCTGCGTAAATCTGAGATCCCTGTCGTGAGACTGGCACGGACGAAGGACTCCTATTTAGCACAGGAATACCAAGGTACACTGGGGAGCATATCCCAAGTTCAGGGGAAATATGCAATTACTGCCAACCCAGAGGGGGGGACTTAGAGAATACACATGTGACCCGAAGGAGACATGGAGAACACTGGGGTGTCCAGCCGCAGGTGGAATATTTCAACCCCAGGGGTGGCAAGGTGGCTTGCCAAGGGAAAGACACATGCTCAAAGAGGCTTACAGTGGAATACACATGTGGGGTCGCTCAGGGGAGGGACCATGCACACGGGAGGCACCTAGCCGACACACAGGCAATAGACACTGGCGCCAACGTCAGGAGTGCTGGAGGAACTCAGGGCTTTTCGGGGAAGCTCACCTGAGGAGAATATCGCACGTATCCAGTCCGTGGAGTGGAATGGCGAGCAAGCGAAGACACCTGAGCGGGTCCAGTACTAGCTGGTTGAAGCGAGTACATGAGAGGACACTGGCTCCACTCGGAGATTGTAGAATCTGGCGAATGTGTTAGGTGTCGCCCAGCCTGCAGCTCTGCAGATGTCTGTTAGCGAGGCGCCATGCCCTAGAGCCCAAGAGGATGCCACACTCCGGGTGGAGTGGGCAGTCACACCAAGGGGGCACGGTCGACCTTGCTGCTGGTATGCCAAGGCAATGGCGTCCACTATCCAGTGAGACAACCTTTGTTTGGAGAGAGCCTTTCCCTTCAGCTTCCCACCATAACAGACAAAGAGCTGGTCTGAGGTCCTGAAACACTGCGTCCTGTCTACACAGGCGCGGAGGGCGCGTACTGGACAGAGCAGTGCCAAGGCTGGGTCTGCCTCCTCCGGGGGCAGCGCTTGCAGGTTCACCACCTGGTCCCGGAAGGGAGTGGTAGGAACCTTGGGCACATATCCAGGCCGGGGTCTCAGGATCACGTGAGAGTAAGCCGGCCCAAATTCCAGGCACGCTTCGTCAACGGAGAATGCATGCAAGTCCCCCACCCTCTTGATGGAGGCCAATGCAACCAGGAGCGCTGTCTTCATAGACAGGAACTTAAGCTCCACTGATTGCAAAGGCTCAAAGGGAGCACTCCGCAGGGCAGTTAGAACCACTGAGAGGTCCCAAGAGGGAACGAGAGGAGGGCGAGGAGGATTCAGTCTCCTCGCTCCTCTCAGGAACCTGATGATCAGGTCGTACCTTCCAACAGACTTACCTTCGACTGGGTCATGGTGTGCGGCAATAGCGGCAACATAGACTTTCAGGGTGGAGGGAGACAGCCTTCGCTCCAGCCTATCTTGAAGGAAGGAAAGCACGACACTAATCGAACATCTCCGGGGGTCTTCTCGGTGAGAAGAGCACCAGTTGACGAAGAGGTTCCACTTCAACGCGTAGACGTGTCTCGTGGACGACGCTCTAGCAGAAGTGATGGTAGCCGCCACCGTAGGTGGAAGGGTACTCAAACCTGCTTCATCCCGTCCAGGAGCCACACGTGGAGGTTCCAAAGATCGGGACGAGGGTGCCATAGGGTGCCCCGTCCCTGAGAAAGGAGGTCCTTCGTCAGGGGAATCGGCCAAGGAGGTACTGTCGCGAGGAGTACTAGTTCGGAGAACCAGGTCCGGGCGGGCCAGTACGGCGCGACCAGAATGACCTGCTCCTCGTCCTCCCTGACCTAGCGCAAGGTCTGCGCAAGAAGGCTCACTGGGGGAAACGCATACTTGCGGCCCTGCGGCCAGCTGTGCACCAGAGCATCCGTGCCGAGCGTGCCCTCGGTCAGGGAATAAGACTGGGCGCAATGGGTCGAGTAGTGGGAGGCAAACAGATCTATCTGTGCGTCCCCGAACTGGTCCCAAATCAGCTGGACCGACTGGGAATGGAGTCGCCATTCTCCAGGGAGTGGCTGAAGCCGTGAGAGCTCGTAGGCTGCACAGTTCAGGGCTCCGGTGGAATAAATGGCATGAAGCGACCTCAGATGCTTCTGACTCCATATGGGGAGGTGGCGAGCGAGTTGCGACAAACGGCGGGAGCGTAGACCACCTTGATGGTTGATGTACGCTACAGTGGCGGTATTGTCTGAGCGGACTAGTACGTGTTGGTTCTTGATCACGGCCCGGAAGCGGCGCAAAGCAAGACGTACGGCCAGCAACTCGAGGCAATTGACATGCCAGAGGCGACGGGGTCCTGTCCAGGAGCCCGCGGCAGCACGTCCATTGCACATGGCACCCCAGCCCGTGGAGGAGGCATCTGTCGTTACAACAACATGCCGCGAAGCTCGTTCCAGGGGCACTCCGGCCCGTAGAAAACTGAGGTTCGACCACGGGGTGAAGGTCTGACGGCAGGTCGGAGTAACTGTTACTCGGAGGGTGCCGTGTTGCCATGCCCACCTTGGGACTCGGTCGCGAAGCCAAAGCTGAAGCGGTCTCATATGAAGCAATCCGAGCGGCGTTGCCGCGGCTGCAGAAGCCATATGCCCAGGAGTCTCTGAAAAAGTTTCAGTGGAACCGCACTCTTGCCCTCGAACTGTCTCAGGCAAGTCAGCAGTGACTGCGCGCGCGCTAGCTCGTAAGCTGCGCGGACATGGCGACCGAGTCGATATCCATACCGAGAAAAGAGATCCTCTGCACGGGGCAAAGTTTGCTCTTCTCCCAGTTGAACCGAAGGCCCAGACGAGCTAGGTGCCGAAGCACTAGGTCCCTGTGTTCGCAACCTGAACTCGAGAGTGAGCTATGATCAGCCAGTCGTCGATATAACTCAGGATGCGAACCCCGTGTTCCCGAAGGGGAACAAGGGCAGCCTCGACGACCTTCGTGAAGATGCGAGGAGACAGGGCTAGCCCGAAAGGGAAAACCGCGTACTGGATGCCTGCCCCTGAAAGAAAACCGAAGGAACGGTCTGTGTCAAGGAGAATAGAGACATGAAGTAGGCGTCCTTCAGGTCGATCGCTGCAAACCAATCCTGGGCCGTATGCATTTGAAAACGCGTTTGAGCATCTTGAGCGGCATCCTGTGAAGGGAGCGGTTCAGCACGCGCAAGTCCAGGATTGGCCGTAACCCACCGGTTTTATTGGGGACAATGAAGTAGGGGCTGAGAAGCCGGCTGGACCTCATCTCACCTGGAGGGACAGTCTCGATTGCGCCCTTCGCCAGCAGGGTGGCAATCTCTGCTCTCCTGATGGGGGCATAGCCACCGACAAAAGTGGAGCGGACTCCCCAAGTGGGGAGGAGACCGTGCGAACTGAATCGCATAGCCGAGCCTGATGGTCCGCGCGACCCAGCGGGACAGACGGGGAAG
Organism: Siphateles boraxobius; assembly: GCF_051911475.1. Taxonomy (NCBI): domain Eukaryota; kingdom Metazoa; phylum Chordata; class Actinopteri; order Cypriniformes; family Leuciscidae; genus Siphateles; species Siphateles boraxobius. The sequence continues at coordinate 13,677,803 of NW_027509141.1, read as the reverse complement.
CTCTAACCAGGCTCCCAGGAACTGAACCAGCGGGATCATGCGACCACAGGCGTCCCCCCGGAGGGGCAGCGAAGCGGAGTAACTGGCCCAGACGTGGACGGCATAGCGGCCCGATGTGGGGGCACAGTTAGCAACCGCGCCCTGGCAGAGGGGCCAGGGGAGGACCAGGCTGGTCGTCCCGCGGGGGCCTGCTCTGCCAGGGGTCTGGCGACAGAGGGGGACAGGGGCGAATCGGTCCGTGGACGGCACGCCATGTCAACCACCTCTGGGACAGAGGGGGACGAGGAGAGCACGGCTTGTGGGCGGCGCTCTGTGACGTCCGAGAACTCTGTGCTCAGAGACGGGAGAATCAGGTCTTTGGAGAATAAGGATTCTTCCCCGGCCCTCCCCGGGGAAAGGAGTGGTCCTGCTACCAACTCCTGGAAAGAACTGAGTCCCATCTCTGAGGAGCCCAACTCAAGAGCGCCGCTTAACCCGGCGTGTAGCGGGGGGGGGGCGCCCTCGGCAGTGGGCAGACCGAGGGATCTGAGCGGACGGCGGGGCCGTCGGGACAGAATCAACCTCAGTCTGCTCCATCGCCGAGGTGCCCGTCTCACGAGCGCCGCTTAACCCGGCGTGTAGCGGGGGGCGGGGCTGGAGAGGGCTGTGGCGTCCGCCCGCGGCCCCCAGAGCCGGCCCGTGAACGGGCGGGGTGGGAGCCGCGGGAGGGCGCCTTCGGTGGTGGGCAGACGAGGGATCTGAGCGGACGGCGGGGCCGTCGGGACAGAATCAACCTCACTCTGCTCATGGGCGGCTGAGAGCTGTTGGGCAAGCCCTCAACCGCACCGCCGAAGAGGCCGACCTGGGATATGGGAATGTCGGACAGACGGGTCCGCGCGACATCCAGCACTTCAGACAGGTTCAGCCACAGACTGGTGAGCATCACCTGACCCAGGGAGCGTACGGCGACTTTCGTCGCTCAGAGAGCAAGATCAGTGGCGGCGCGCAGCTCAGTGAAGAGCCCTGGGTCAGTCCCGCCCTCGTGCAGGTCCATGAGCATCTGGGTCAGGTGGACCAGCAGAATGACCATGGCATGCAGTGAGGCGGCTGCCAGTCCCGTGGCGCTATAGGATCTCGCCACAAGCGTAGACGAAAAACTACAGGCCACGGGCGGGTGCTTAGGATTGCGCCGAGAAGAAGCACTCTGAGGACACATAGCATCGCAACAGAGCGTTCAGCCGGGGGAACCCCAGTGTACCCAAGGGCAGCGGCCCCATCGAGGGGAGGAAAGGCGGATGAGATCAGCGAGCGGTCCTGAGAAGACAAGGGGGTCTTCTAGGACTTCGAGATCTCATCATGCACGTCCGGGAAGAGAGGTATTGGGGTTTGCCACGGACGAGGGTCGGCGGCCTTACCCAAAACCAATCGTCCCAGGAAAGCATGGCCGTCATCTCCGGATCAGACTCAGGCACAGCCATATGCACACCGGAAGGTGGCAGCTGTGACGAGCCCTCACTTCCAGAAGACTCAAGCCCACCTAGTGATGCTGCAACAGACATGGCATCTTCCTCTGTAGCTTCAACTGAAACACGCGGGCCACCAGAGGGTAGACTCGCGGGAATCAGCAGTTCACTAGCGGGCACCGTCATTGAAGAGGGGGGCTGGGGTCACGGACACATAGTCGGCGCCTGGTTCCAGACCGTAACCCTCAGGTCACCCTGGCCACCCGCCGAAGATCGGGGGGTGGATGAGGGGACTCTCACTCTTGCGAGTTCACCGAGTCTCGACCTATTTATGACGCGATGATCACGTTCCCTTGCGAGAACATGAGTCACCCACGAGCGCTGTTCAAGCATGATCAAACACACTAGACAGCGCTCGTGCCCATCAGAGTCCGATACCAGTCCGCTGCAACCAGAAATGCACGGGCGAGCCGTCTTTAAAAAGACGTGCCGCGTGCGAGCTCTTTTATGAGAGGAGAGAAAAAACTCCGCGATGTTGAAGCGCACAGGGAGACACACACACACTGGCAGATTACTGCACAGATCAGCAGGCACTGTGAGCTCGCTGCAGATCGCCGTCACACCAACACCGGAGAGAGAAGCTCGTCTCGTAGAGCGAAGTCAGAGATGACTGTGGAGTGAAGAAATGCTCTTGGCTCCGAAGCGAAAACATATCTGCCTGTTGCCGGCGTCCTCCTTTTATACCCAGGAGGTGGGGCGGAGTTACGCCATGCAAATTCCGCAGACCCATGGCATTTCCTTGCCATTGGCTCGTTTTGTAATACTCGAAGTCGATAGGTGTTCTAAGCGAAACCCCATTCGTCGTCATCCGACGTAACTCGGAGTGACAACGAAAGGGAACTGGATTCTCTGAGGCACAGACAACAGCCAAAAGCATTTGCGAAGTAATGAATGTGGAGGCTGTTCTGAAAGAGAAGAGATTGAGAAACAGCAAGAGGCATTTCAGCTATGAGGCTCCTGATGAACCAGTGACTGATGCACTGAAAAACCTTGAAGTCAACTTGTTTAACATTGTGGTCGACTCTGCTGTGACATCCATGGATGAGAGATTTGAAACACTAAACGAGGTGAAATCCAAATATGGAGTGTTGCTAAACTTCAGCACTGCCTCACAGATGTCTAGTGAATATTTAAAGGCTCACTGCATGGAAGTTCAAAATACTCTAACCTTCAGAGATGACTATGACATCAGTGGAATGGATCTGGCACACGAGATTCAGCATTTACCTGATCTGCCATCAGATAAAATGACTGCATTTGAGTTGCTTTCATTTCTCTGTGAGAAAAACCTGGAGGAACTCTATCCTAATCTTTGGATAGCCCTAAGAATTGCAGTCACCCTGCCTGTAACAGTAGCATCGTCAGAGAGGAGCTTTTCAAAATTAAAGCTCATCAAAAGCTACCTGAGGTCTTCAATGTCACAGGAACGTTTGAGTGGATTGGCCATCATGAGCATAAATCATGATGTGGGGAAACACCTGTCCTATGATGACATCATTGATGATTTTGCCTCAAGAAAGTGCAGAAAAGGAATATTTTGATGGTAAGATTTTAATCCAAACATTCAAATGTTTACACATTTGTAACATGTAACGATGACTGTTTAACTATGTTGTATAGTATTCACAGTCATTACGTTCCTGTGTATATTGCGTGGATGACGGGTGGTTGGGCAGATATTGTGTTTTGTGGTAGGTGGTATGCCATACGGAACCGTTGCCACTGAAACTGCATATTAACGCACCAGTGGGGCTCGACAGCCTTAGTCAAACGGGTTGGCGCGTATGGTTGGGTTGCGGAGAGATTGTGAGATTGTGGTTAGGTCTCAGCAGCAAGAGGGAAGTAGAGGTCAGTAAGCTGGGCTGAGTTGAGTGGGGGACGGAGGGGGTGACTCTGGGACGCCAGAGTCACTGTCGAGCCCTCTTGAGGTGTCGTGGGCTAGTCGGCGAAACACTGAGGACGGAAGGTGCCCACTTGAAGACCCTAGAGATGTTCCCTACTCCGCTCAATCCAGAGGGTTGTTATGGGGGGACCGCACTGTGGTTGCAGCCGTTGTGTGTGCTGACGCGCAATACACTGTATTAACACCAGACAGAAAATTCACGTCACCAGATGGAAAGAATGGATGGAGAAGCATAGGTTACTGTAAAGCTACGTCTTAGTTGGTGATTATCTTGGCGAAAGCCGAGTACAAATCAGCATGAAGTTTTAACATCTACTCTCGTGTAATGGAAATCAGCACTGCCTCACAGATGTCTAGTGAATCTTTAAAGGCTCACTGCATGGAAGTTCAAAATACTCTAACCTTCAGAGATGACTATGACATCAGTGGAATGGATCTGGCACACGAGATTCAGAATTTACCTGATCTGCCATCAGATAAAATGACTGCATTTGAGTTGCTTTCATTTCTCTGTGAGAAAAACCTGGAGGAACTCTATCCTAATCTTTGGATAGCCCTAAGAATTGCAGTCACCCTGCCTGTAACAGTAGCATCGTCAGAGAGGAGCTTTTCAAAATTAAAGCTCATCAAAAGCTACCTGAGGTCTTCAATGTCACAGGAACGTTTGAGTGGATTGGCCATCATGAGCATAAATCATGATGTGGGGAAACACCTGTCCTATGATGACATCATTGATGATTTTGCCTCAAGAAAGTGCAGAAAAGGAATATTTTGATGGTAAGATTTTAATCCAAACATTCAAATGTTTACACATTTGTAACATGTAACGATGACTGTTTAACTAACTATGTGATATTCTTCTAAGTTTCTTCTAGACAGTCCAAATAGACTGGTGTTGCCCATACTGCTGCCGAAAATGCCCAGGCTGTAGAGAGAACAAAAGTAAATTACAAAAGCCAAAGCTCAGGGTTATAATTTATTATATTATTCTTATTTATGTTTACGTTAATTTTCACTTACTTAATAATATTCACTTGTTATCTTAATATTCTATGGAAAATACTCTATTCAATAAATATTGTTTGTTTGAACCTCATTCTGTTCTTTGACTGTTTTGTTTAAAGGAGGGAGGATTGTATTTGGAGCACTGAAGTGTCAGGTGTGAGTGTGACTGTGTAGCATTGGCAAATGGTTTACATAGCTCACGTCACGGCGTCACGGGTCAGGTAGAGGGCCCCTTAGCAGAATTTTGCTTAGGGCCCCAGGGAGGTCAGGATCGCCACTGCTAACTGTCAACACAGCACAACATAACCTACTGCATATTACATAATATATACAGTGTTGGGAGTAACGCGTTACAAAAGTAATGCATTACAGTAACATATCACTTTTTGCTGTAACGCAGTAGTGTAAGCCATTACTTTTCAGTAATATTTTACTCGGTACATGTTCAGTAAAGCTTGCGTTACAACAGACTTTTAGTTTTAATTGTGAAACAAACAACAACAAAAAACAGCAAGACAGCGAGACATTAACGAATGAAAAATGCAAGTAGGCTAAATTACCTGTTCGTGGTCAGTCAATAGCCGCGTGTGGTGTCCAAGTCTGTAAATAAAGACTAAATGGCAGCGTCTGATATATTTGTATAGCGATTTATTTTTTTACAGGAGTGCCATGAGGTATAATTTCGGCCTCTGTGCTCGCGCTGGCCAGTGGAAAAGCGGCTAATGGTGAAGATGGCATGAAGAAGACTATACATTCGCGAGATGGACGTATGCGCATTTTTCTTTCTAAACAGTTAGACTATGTTTATGTGGTATTTTTCATGTTTTCATCACACAATCATGTTTTTGATGCGGTGGTGACGCGTTCATGTAAGGGCGGCGGCGCTGCCGATAAAGCACCTAAAAGCTGTCACAAAGAACCGGCAAAAGCAATGATTATGAATATGTCAAATATAGCAAGGAGACATTTTAATTGTTTATTAATAAAGTCAAGATGAAGTTGACGATGCTGACTCGCGATCTTCGCAGTAGTGAATGCACCAGAGAGAAATGCACATTTCATTTCATAAGCAGAGAGCAGTCTGTTTCCTTTCGTTTTGAATTGTTCTGTTAACAAATAGACATTTCAATATAGATATATTTTTCAAGTCCGTGAATAGGCTACCTTATACACTGAGTTTCGGTTCATTTATGAGACGCGCTCCAGTTCACGCGCTTAAATCCAGACAATTGGTTGACGAAACAATGATTAAAATTAAGATACAATTAATACAAAACGAAATTCACTTTAAAGAAAGGCTTTGTGTGTGTAAGGTCTCTGTGAAAGTTTTAAAGCAGTCTTTTAGTGCCGCTTCAGAGCGGTCGCGTCCATAACGGAGAACTGTCACGTCTTTAACATTGTTTTTTCCTCATAAATGCGAACACGAAAAATAAAATAAAATTAATATTTTAGCCAACCCTTTTTCATCCGATTTGCGCTGTGTAATTCACAGAATTACAAAATAAATAAATAAATAAAAAATCGTTGCCTCCTAAAAGTTAAAGATTTTTTTTGTCACGCATGACTGTCTATTTCCCTAATATTAAATATAAAACGCATGTGTAGACTGATATTTTTCTAATGTCTGGACTCCTTTCAGGGAGGAGCCTATGGATAAACAGACGTTTCAATATTTTGGTATTAATGCATTTTCTGAGAATTTATATTTCAAGTTTTGACTGCAAATGTCATGTCCATAACGCTGGAATTCCCAAATTTTAAATAATTTATCCTCAACTAGTTTTGTGGTGTAGGTCTACGTATTTTATAATGTTAAGTTAACTTCAGATAATACTAATAGTAATTTAAAGATGTGGTAGCATTGGATCTGGACGGTATGGGTAACGCTGGGAGTTGGAAGGGGTGTGTCGCGATTCTGCAGGTTCGTGGATCTGAGTGTCGCGATTTCGGTTTCATATGATATGGCATATCCTTACAGCCCTAGTCATTTTAGAATGTTAAGTTCTACTCCTGTATAGTTATTTTGGTGAAAGTAACTCAAAAGTAATACAGGAGTAATGTAACGCATTACAATTCTGAGACAGTAATATTGTAAGGTAATGAATTACTTTTAAAAAACAGTAACAAGTAATATATAATGTATTACAGTTTGGGAGTAACTTGCACAACACTGAATATATATATATATATATATATGTACTGAATATATATATATATATATATATATATATATATATATATATATATATATATATATATATATATATATATATGTACACTCTGTACATGCTACCGTTAGGAGATATCATTAGGAAACATTGAATTAGCTTTCACTGTTATACTGATGATACTCAGATGTATATTTCTTCAAAACCTAAAGAAACTTACCAATTCACAAAATTAACGGAATGCATAGTTGATATAAAAAATTGGATGACAAGTAATTTCCTACTACTAAATTCTGAAAAAACAGAGATTCTAATTATTGGACAAAAAACTTCCACACGTAATAACCTAGAATACTTTCTAACACTTGATGGCTGCTCTGTTAAGTCTTCGTCGTCAGTTAGGAACCTGGGTGTGCTCTTTGATACCAATCTTTCATTTGAAAGTCACGAGTCTATTATCTGTAAAACCACATTTTTCCATCTTAAAAATATATCTAAATTACGTCATATGCTCTTATTGACAAATGCGGAACAACTAGTTCATGCGTTCATGACCTCAAGGCTAGATTATTGTAATGCTCTACTGGGTGGTTGCCCTGCACGCTTAACAAACAAACTACAGCTAGTTCAAAACGCAGCCGCTAGAGTTTTTACCAGAACCAGGAAGGATAGCCCGGTTCTGTCAACACTTCATTGGCTGCCTATTAAACGTCGTATACATTTGTAAATATTGCTGATAACTTACAAAGCACTAAATGGTTTAGCTCTGCAGTACTTGAGCGAGCTCTTAACGCATTATACTCCTTCACGTCTATTGCAATCTCAAAGTTCCGGCCTGTTGATAATACCTAGAATATCAAAATCAACTGGTGGCGGTAGATCCTTTTCCTATTTAACACCAAAACTTTGGAACAGTCTTCCTAACATTATCCAAGAAGCAGACACAGTCTGTCAGTTCAAAGCTAGACTAAAAACACATCTCTTTGACCTAGCATTCACATAATACATTATCGACTTCTATAATTCAATATTAGGCTGCATAGATTAGGTCAGCCGGAACTGGGAACACTTCCCTTAAATACTGATGTACTCGTTACATCATAAGAAGAATGGCATCTGTGCTAATTTTAGTGCCTTTGTTTATCCCAAGGTTTTCCCGCAGCCTGCCAGATCCAGGCCGTTTCCAGATCTGACGAAGGACCTTCGCCTGGACCCGATGACAATGCAGTGCTGAACTGCCAACTAGCCTCTCTCTATGGAGGATTCCTATACCACTCTACAGATAAAGCGCTGTGGAATTTTTCCGGTTCGCGTACCTACCCGAAGTGATAAAATAAAATAAAATTATGCATCAAAATTTATAGGCAAGACAATTAGTTTGTTTAGGCATGGTTTGTAGGGAATTACAAACCTGCGCACATATATTCAAACGCACATAACTATAGAATCAATTCTTAATGCACATGTGAACGCCATCAGTGTCTATCACAGGTTCGCGTTTAAAGTCTGTTTAGAGAGAACGCTGTCGTCTTAGCGGCCCCTAATTTAATAACAAATGATCATTTCGATTGAAGTGAGTCAATCAAAACTAACTTTAGCTGGAAAAAACATTATTCAAGAACCACTATAAAACCAAACCAATCTCTGTTACCTTAAATTATATGTTTATCTCTGTAAAAAGCTGCTTTGAAACAATCTACATTGTTAAAAGCGCTATATAAATGAGGATGACTTGACTTCACTTGACTTAAACTCGCAAGCGGTGATGAAACCAATGTAATATCTATGGTATTTTATTACATAAAATTTTATTTTTTACATTTTATTTCTTCTCAAATCAATTCTGGTACCCTTTAGTAGTTATTATGCTACACCATGTGTCAAAATGATTGATGGTGACCTCTTGACCTTGCCACGCCCCCTGGACCACCCAAGTCGTTCCCTACCGATGACCTAGACCACCCAGGTTGTCACCTTTGACCTTGGGTATCCTCCGGGGATGAAAATGACCTATGACCATTGGATAATTGGAATTCCCATGACCTCCTGAGTATAATATGCCCTAAATTAATATATTAATATTAAATTAATATGACATAAATTGTCCCGACACTTTATTTAAACCTTGAAATGTGCAATGCGCTTTCAAGCTTAATCAATTTTAGTGTTCTTTTACAGTTTCATTGGTTTTTATATTGAAAGCAATACTATTTAGTTAGTCTGTTATTTCAAGTCAACAAAATCAGTCTTTTTCTGATTTGTTGAATGTATGGATCAGTTTTGAAAAAAATCTTCCGTTGCTATGGCCGGGTATCACTGTCAGTCATCTCAATTTTGTGAATGATTCACAAAACAATAATTTAGCAGATTAAAGACGAGCTTCTTTATTATTATTTTCTGATGGTATCGGCTGACAATCTTCCTTCATCAGTTTTGTCGTCTGTGCAGCGGCTCTACTGGAATGTAGCAAATTTATGTTGTAATGTGCCATTGATAATTAAACAAACCGCTTGACTAAATAAATAAACAGTTAATAAACTCGCAGATAAATGGTTACATATTTAAGCATCAAGAACGGTAAAACATAAAACGCTGTCGGCCAAAATCATGCCATGCAGGCTTCACTGAGATTCGATCTCAGATTGCTTGAAGCTCCGCGAGGCTCATGTTGTTTCGTTAACCACAGAGCTACCATCTGAACGCTGTGAAGATAACATCTTATGCTCTTGGAAAGCCTCATTGATGTAACCATATATGTTTCTATTGCAATGTTTTATGTTGAAATGTTTTCATTATTTATTCAATTTAATTTCAGTAATTTCAGTATTGTGATTATGAATTTGTTTCACTACAATGTTTCACTTGAATTCATCTGCTACCAGCTTTCAATCGCTCTGAATGCCGGCGGCAGATTACGCAATCGAGAGAATAAACTGACACTTTTCAAAGTCTGTGATTGCAGCACCTCTTAGCGGTAAAAGGCAGCAAATACTCACCCGCAATTACCGCCACGGGAACGGCGGCGGTAAGAGTATTATTCTGGTTGAGTACCAACTGTACTATACTTATTTATAGAAATTTATAAATGAAGCCAGACTTCACTACCAGTTCACTTCACTGTTCACACACACACAGTTCCATTGAAGGCTATGGGAGTCCCCTGTTGGCCAGGTAGACATCGGTCAGAGTTGCAGATCCCCTCTTTGCATGTTTAAAAAACAAAAAATGCATATTTGAAGTTATATTATGAAAAAAAGACCTTACATGAATTTTTGTATGTCATTTTTACACTGACACTTTATTTTTAACAAATAACCTTTATTTTACCAGGAAAAGAAGCACATTGAGATTAAGAATCTCCTTTACAAGAGCGTCCTGGCCAAGACTCACAGTCACAGCTCGTTTGAGTTTAACAAATAACATCCATCAATACATACACATATACACACACAAACAAATCCAATCTGTTTCAATATCAATACATAACTAGTTAAAACATCTACAGCTCGATGTGTCATTCTCTGAATCATTTAAAACTAATTTGAAACTGAGAGAGCTGGTTTCATTTGACACTTTAAAGGTCCTTTGCAAATTATTCCAGGCAAAGGGAGCAGCCAATTTAAATGCCTTCTTCCCGAATTCAGTACGTACCACTGGAAGAGACAGTAAGAATAATTCCTGGGACCGTAGGCTATAGCTACAAACATACTATTTACAGATGTATGTACAAAGATATGAAGGAAGTAGACCCAGGATATATTTATAAATAAAAACATGCCAGTGATTTTGTCTTCGGATGGACAATGCAGACCATCCAACCCGAGCATGCAACACACAATGATGAGTGAGGGTTTTAAGATTTGTTATAAACCTCATTGCACCATGATAAACGTTGTCTAAAGCATGTAAACACCGTGAAGATTCATGCATATACTGTATATAACATCACCATAGGTCCAGTACAGACATAAAAGTGGCTACAACAAGCCTCTTTTTTGCCTATAAGGAAAGACAGTATTTGATTCTAAAGTAAAGTATATATATATATCTATGTATATATATATAGATCCCCTCTTTGCACAATTATTTACCAAATAAAGTGTCAGTGCTAAAAGACATTCAGTTAACATAATTAAATTTTTCTCTATATATATTGCCCATCTGAAATTTATTTATATTTATACTATATTTACTATATATATATATATATATTTATATTTATTCTATATACTATATTTATTTATAGCTATTTAAATATATATATAAATATTATATATATATATATATATATATATATATATATATATATATATATATATATATATATATATATATATATATATATATATATGCAGTGTGTATGCAGGCTATAGTAATCCAGTGTTCGATAGGTAGACATCGGTCAGAGTTGCAGATCCCCTCTTGGCAAGTTTAAAAAAAAAGTTATATTATGAAAAAATATACATATATGTTCCTTAACTAAGCAGCCAGTTAAACAGCAGCTCTACAGTCGCCTCTCTGGGACAGCAAGCCATTCAAACAATAGAGAAGTGTGAACAACGTGTGTTAATGGGCCATTGCAGTTCCTGCTCCAGCCTACAGGACCGCTGCTGAGTATGGGCTTAAACACACACACACACACATGTAGGTCCCCACTTGGTCAAAAATTTAAAAACAATCACCAGAGTGTTTTTTACTTGATTTTAACATGTTTTAAAGCAAGACCAACAGGGGACGTAAAAATGTCCACACTTGGCTCGGCGGTCCCCTGTTGGTGAGTGTGTAACGACACCAAGGTCCCCTTTTAGATTGGTAGACTATTACAGTGTTTCTCAACCCTGCTCCTGAAGGACCCCCAACACTGCACGTTTTCTTTGTCTCCCTAATCAAACACACCTGATTCACCTCATCAGCTCATTATCACATATATCACACACGCCTCATTTCGTACCATCACATCGTTATCGTGCCCACAGGTCACGGTACAGCGACGTGCAGCGAGTGGGTCTGTTTACAAGAAGATCGCGATGCCACGCAGATGTGCTGTTCCTGGCTGTGGACAAACAACACGTTTGAATACACTGCCGAAAGATCCAGACGTCAGGGAAAAATGGATGCAGTTTATTTTTTGCGGATGTCCCAGTCACGGCAGTGTTAATTTAAGATGTCTTCTCTAGCATACATTTCATGGATGACTGTTTTGAGAACAAATCGCAGTATGATGCTGGCTTTGCCAGAAAACTTTTGCTTAAAGATCAGGCCGCGCCGACTATTCTAGGCCCAACGATGCCGCACACTGTAGTCATGTATTTCATCTTAAAACTACTTATTAAAATGTTAATTGCACTTTCATTCATTAATTATGAATAATGTGTTTTTACTTAGTTTACTTGCATATTGTTTTCAGAATCCGGCATGTGATTCCGGCTCAAACATATAGGATTATATCATTGCAAGAGCCATCGCCTCGCACGCAGCAATCGGCAGCACCCGCTACTAATGTAAACAGTTCCACAGAATCCACACATGTTCTGTGGGATTCAGAACATAAATGGGGTCATAAATCACTCAATTTTAAAAGGTTTTTGTCCAAAAAACTATAGTAATACTATATTTGCACCTAAAGGAACATAATGAAACAAAAAACAAAAACCATGTCATGACCCCTATGACTGTATCATGTGTTAAATGATAACATTTTTTGTTTTCCCACTTTATTTAGATTTTTTCCATATAAACAGAGTACATCACACAATTACAGATACCATTGGAATAGCACATGTAATTAATTCCATCTCTTTTGTTCATAGAAAGGACCATACAGCAAACAGAGACAGATTAAGATTAAGATTAATTCTAAATTAAGCAATAATAAAAAGGAAATATACAATTATGGATCTGTCATATGAAGCAAATTACGTCCAAAAAGCATTCAGCGTGAGAGAATACAACAATGACAGAAATACAAACAATATACAACATAAACCAAAAAGTAACAATAAATAAATAAATAAACATATATATATATATATATATATATATATATATATATATATATATATATATATATATATATATATCCTGAACGAGTATTATTGGTCCTGACAGAAGCTTGTGGGCCAGAATACAGTAACCTCAGCCAAGAACCTCAGCCAAGAAAAAGCCAATAAATTTGTGACCGAAACCAAATTTTTCTAAAGTGTAAAAAAGATACTTCCACTCCACCCGGTAAAATGGTATCTCTGCATCTAATGAAATGGCCTCAGGAACAACAGAAGAAGAAGGGCTGTATACAATATTAAACAGTCTCCTAATATTAAAAAATGAGTGTCTATTTTTAATAAACCAAGTCTGATCCGGAGAAATAATGGATGGTAAGACTCTAAATGTATTGCCAGCAACTTTGATAAGAGTTTAAAGTCAACATTAAGAAGACTGATCGGGCGGTAAGAAGTACAATGTAAGGGATCTTTATTCTTCTTTAATATCAAAGAGATAGAAGCCTGATTAAGTGTTTGAGGGAGCTTGAGTGAATCAAATGATTCAACATACATGTCAATCATCATGGGGATCAATTTGTCTAATTTTTTTTATTATAAAACTCTACTGGATACCCATCCGGCCCTGGACATTTACCATTTTGCATAGAGGTAACAGCTCGAGTGAGTTATTCTATAGTGATAGGTTCTTCCAAATGGCCAGCAAAATCGACAATAGGTGTGTTCATTTTGCTAAAAAAAAGACATCAAAAGCAAGGGGATTATCAGTTTGTTCAGATATAGGGAAATAAAATACTCTTTATAATGATCATTAATTAGTTGGGGGTTTGATGTTAACCCTGATGAGGTTTGAATCTGAGGAATGAGATGCAAGGATGCATCCTGTCTTAATTGATGGGCCAGCAGCTTACTTGCCTTATCACCCTCTTCGTAGTACTTGTTGATCTAAGCATTAGATCTAAGCATAAGATTCTCTGCATAGCATGATGAGAGAATATGTCAAATTCTGCCTGTAGAGCAAGAGGATAATAAATATTCTCTATATGGGCGATTTTCTGAACAATCTCTGATAGTTTACGTTTCCTCATTTTTTTCCCTATATGCAGTGCATTTGATGATTTCCCCTCTTAAGTACGCCTTCATAGTTTCCCAAAGTAGGGATGCTGAAACATCTGAAGACTTGTTTGTTAATATAAACAAATCTATCTGATTAGACACAAATTCCATAAAATTCTCATCTGACAACAAACGGGTATTTAAACGCCACGGAGGCCATGTGCCCTCAAGTTCCTTAACACAAATCTTCATACTAACCAGGGCATGGTCTGAAATAACAATAGCGTTGTATGAGCACAACTCAACTGAAGAAATTAACCTGTTATTTATAAAAAAAAAGTCAATCCGAGTGAAAGTATGATGAACCTGAGAAAAGAAAGAGTATTCTTTCCCAGACGTGTTTAAAAAAAAACGCCAATGATCTGAGACCTTAAACTCCTCCATAAAAGACTGAATCACCTTTGCAGACTTAGATGGTGTATTATGTCTAACAGAGGAGCGGTCTCGTTTGGGATTAATCCAGTAATTAAAATCACCTCCCAAAATAAGATCTTGAGAAGAGGTATCAGGCAGTACAGAAAATAAATGTCTAAAAAAATTATCATTATCCCAGTTAGGCGCATAGACATTACGAATGACTGGAAAGTTACCGTTTTACCTGACAATGACAAATCTCCCATTGGGATCTGCTATGAAATCCGACCACACAAAAGGAACTGACCTGTGTTTAAGTATAGCAGTGCCCCTGGCTTTACCCTGAAATTTGGAATGAAATACCTGCCCAACCCATCTTCTCCTTAACAATACTGTAGGTGGTCTTGAATTTTAAGATGTGTTTCTTGAAGATAGACAATGTGAGCTCCTAAATGATGGAGGTGATGTAATATCTTGCTACGATTAATGGGATTGTTCACTCCATTACAGTTCCAACTAACAAATGTGAAACTCCTCCCACTTAGATGTTGAGTCATTTTAGGTTGTGTCATATACGATATGGATCAAATTTTGAATGTGGAATAATTCTTTACTGTGAAACTTACTAAAATTGAGCAGAGACCAAGGAAAAAGGAAGAGAAGAGAGAGAGAAAAAAAACATAAAAAAAACAAAAAAACAAACAAACAAACATGAGAACAGCACCAAGACCCCTTTTCTCCCACCCCCCACCCACTCCGGCAGAAGCATCTCCCCAAAAAGACACGCGCACTTTGCCTTTTTAACACTCAGACAGCTACAATTAACTCTATGCCACCTGGGAGAAAGTGCAATGATAAATAAAAAAAAAATTAAACACAAAGTGTCATAATCCGGCCTTCTTGTCCTTGATTTCCCCTTGTCTTGAGGCTGGATCATGACAGACCCATGTTTTGTGTGCAAGCACATGGCCTTTTGTTTGGGCCATGTGCTTGTGTTGTCTCGTTACATACCCCGCCCCCTTGTTATCCTCGTCTTGTCATTATTGTCTAGTCAGCTTCACCTTTTCTTTTCATCAGTGTCTCTCTATATCATCCCCTTGTGTTTGCTGTCCTTTGTCGGTTCATTGGGATTCTTACCTGCGTGTTACCTTACCTGTATCATTCCTTTTGAGTATCCTGTCTAGTATATTGTCTAGAGAATGTTCTACTGTTTGTTTTTCCATCAAGTAATCAGTCAAGTCTTATTCTAAGTTTAGTCTCTCCTAGTCTTGTCTGCTTTGCCCCCTTGTGGGTTTTGTTTTCCTGTTTTTGTTCCAATAAACCTTGTGTTCATTGTACACTGTCTGCATTTGGGTTCATCTCCTTGCACCATCATAACAGAATGAACCGACCAAAGTTGAACCCAGCAGACAGAATGTCCTCCTATGTCAAGCATAACCCAGATGACCTTATAGATTGGTGGCACAGGACCATCGCTGACTAGAAGAGGGGCAAACTCCCGATTCCCTCCCAGGGAGAGCTATCAATGAGGAAGTATGCCCGAGTCGCGAATGAGAGGAGGTTTTTCCTGCCTGATGTCCTCTTAAACCGCTACCTCATTGGGGGTCTCAACTCTGCTCCACCCTTGGCTGAACAGGAGAAGCTGGTTTGCCGTTCGTTCACTGATATGGTGGATTACTTATCTCGGGCAGAGTCCCAGGCACCCACGAGCTCCTCATCTGCCAAGCTGCCCATGATCCCGGAGGTTCGTGTATTAGCTGTGGTCACGCCTGGGGACCAGGCTCACATCGCTTCGACTCCTGAGGCATCATCTCCGCCCATTAGTCTCTGCGGTAAATGGGGAAGACGTCCCTCGTGGGAGTCCGCTTCGGAGTCCTACGCTACGGAGTCAATTCTTCCAGAGGCTGCTCTTTCGCTACCTGGAACGGATTCTGTTGAACTTCCCCAACCGGCTGCGAACCTGGCAGAGGCTTCTGCTCCACGACCTAGAAAGAGGAGGAGGAGGGGAGTCTCTTGTCCTTTGTCATCCCCTGTGTCTGCAAGTGCTGTCCCAGAGCCTACTATGGATAGCGCTGTCCCTGAGCTCGCTGCAACTGAAAGTGCTGTCTCAGAGCCCGTTGGAACCGAAGGTACTGTTCCTGAATCGGCTGCTGAGGGCGCGGCTCCAGAGTCTGCAGCAGTAGGGGCTGTTCCCGAGCTTACAGTCGTGAGTGCTGCAGAGAGGGAAGCGGCCAATTCTGCTGCTGAGGCTGTTTTGCGCTCTGTTTCAGCTAATCAAGAGATGACGGTCATCATTGCTGCAAGAACCTGTCAGAGTACTTGTCCCGTCTTGTCAAGATCCTTGAAGCCCCTGTCTGTCCTCTCTCATCCCCAGCACCCACGCCTGCCGCCGAGAGCGCAGCACCCACGCCTGCCGCCGAGAGCGCAGCACCCACGCCTGCCGCCTAGAGCGCAGCACCCACGCCTGCCGCCCCGAGTCAGCTACTTTGAACGCCACTACAGAATCAGAGATGAGGAGTGTCGATTCCGCTTGGTGAAGCGTTGATTCCTGGTCTGATTCTGAGAGCTCATTTCCTGTTTCCCCCGCTGCCGGCAGCAGCAGTTCCCACTGTCACCCAACCTCTGAATGTTTCCTCGGTCTCCCCTGTCATGGTTCAGTCCCAGACGGTTTCACCTACTTCCCACACTACACCACCCAAACCCACCCAGATCCCTCGTCCGAAGCCCAATTCCCATAAATCCAAGACCCCCAGCCCACCTACCACCCTGGACTATCTGGAAGCATCTGGAAGCCGCTCGGGGGTTCTTTCATGATCCGGCCTTCTCCTTGATTTCCCCTAGTCTTGAGGCTGGATCACGACAGACCCATGTTTTGTGTGCAAGCACATGGCCTTTTGTTAGGGCCATGTGGTTGTGTTTTCTCGTTACATACCCCGCCCCCTTGTTATCCTCGTCTTGTCATTATTGTCTAGTCAGCTTCACCTTTTCTTGTCATTAGTGTCTCCCTATATCATCCCCTTGTGTTTGCTGCTGGAACTTTGTCGGTTCATTGTGATTCTTACCTGCGTGTTACCTTACCTGTATCATTCCTTGTGAGTATCCTGTCTAGAGAAAGTTCTTCTGTTGTTTTTCATCAAGTAATCAGTCAAGTCTTAGTCTAAGTTTAGTCTCTTCTAGTCTTGTCTGTTTTGCCCCCTCGTGGGTTTTGTTTTCCTGTTTTTGTTAATAAACCTGGTGTTCATTGTACACATTCCTCCATAACACCAATAACAAATGTGTGGACTTATGTTAAACTAACATAATTATATCAATAGAGACAACAATCACAGGCAAGTTATCGAGCAGAATGACAATAGTCATATTCTGTCAGTGCACACTGACCAAATGTTTAAAGCCAAATTGACTACATGATATTTACCTCAGGTATTTGCAGGCAAGACATTATAAAAAGAAAATAGTCAGAAGGCCAAACTTAACCCTGGGGCATGAGTGAAGGAGATGTTTTGAGTCCTTGAAAGCAGCTTGTTTCTTCACAACAAATGTTGTGTAATCCGCAAAGACAGATATCTTGTTCCCATCATGAATCAGAGGTGATAGCTGCGCGGCACGTCGTAGAATCTCATCACGGGCTTGAAAGTAGTGAACTCTAATGACAAGGGGACAGGGGGACTCCCCCTTCCTTGGCCTCTCGCGCAGTGTGCGATGTGCCTTATCTAGTAGAGGCTTCTCCTGGAGATGCAGCAAACTCTGCAAAAGCTGAGAGACGAAGTCAGCTGAATGCGAACCCTCAGCTCCCTCGGGTAACCCGACGAGGCGAATGTTGTTCCTTCTGGATCTTCCCTCCAGATCTTCACATTTGTCATCCAGTTGTATCACCTGTTTTTGAAGCGTGGATATAACGGATTGCATTTCAGTTATGCGATATGAGTGATATTTCTGTTATATATATATATATATATATATATATACATATATATATATACTGTATATATATATATATATATATATATATATATGTTTTATTTCTTCTTTTGAAATTATCAAAAACAACTTTAAAAAAAAAAACTTGAAATAAATACTGTACTTATGGACAAAATAATTTTTGAGCTGCAATAGATAACTTTGCACTAATTTCAAAGTGACCTAAGACATTCCATTCCATCTAAATTTAAATGATCTCATGAATCTCAGCATGATTCAGTAGATGTGGTGTATTCAGACAACTTTGATATGGTTCTTTTACCGAGGTTAACTTCATAATGCCCGTCGTGCACAGTTACTCTAAAGCCACTGGCTTGGGCCCGTCATCACTGCTCGCAGCTAAGTTTGATAATTGATTTTCCTCTAATTTGCTCAGACTGTTGTATTTCTCTACATGGAGAGGACACAGTGATCTACACATCTAATGTGTCTGTCACTAAGATTCAATCCTCATTGCAATCTAACTTTAATGCTATTCAACTTTGGTTCCAATCCAACCATCTTCCATTAAATAAGAAAAAGTCATATAGCATATTGTTCCCCACCAGATCAGCTACATTGAATCAAGATAACAATCTTTCACTCAAATTCCTAGACAATACTCCACTTGTACAAGTTTATGAACTTTGATCGCCTTTGGCTTGACTCACAACTCTCCTTTAGGTGTCATATCAATTCAGTTGAAAAAATATTAATTGTAATTTACGAATATTGTATCGCTGTATTAACTGATTAGGTTAATTGTGTCACAGTTAATATTTCCCACATTAGACAATGCGGATGTTGTCTATCAGAATCAAATTGAATTGCATTAAATGTTGCTTTCAATAATATATGTAGATTTGTGCTGAGGTTTTCTTTTATTACTTACCACTGTGTAATGTATGACTCACTGAACTTATTATCACCAAAAACCAGAAGACAGTATCATTGGTATCAGGTCATTTTTAAATGTGTGTATTATGATTATCCTCCTTACCTTAAGGAATATTCAATTCCAAATAGACCCAGCTATAGATTGAGATGCACTGAATATCCCTCCTTCACTGTGTCAAACATCTTCAAAGAGATTGGTAGATGTGCATTTAAATTTAAAGCCCTTTCACACTGGAATAGCTTGTCTGGGTCGCTAATATCTGTCACTTCCTTGCGTTCCTTCAAAATATCGCTCTTTACTTACTTGCAAGTAAACTGTTGCTGTGAATGTTTTCCTCATGTGTGACTGGACTTTTGTTTTATATACCTAAATATGCGGTATACTATTTGTCCTTTCTTTTTATTTATGTGTATATATGGGAGTATGGGTGTAGGTGTGCGTATGTATATTATGTGTGCATATATGTATGTATATACATATGTGCATGTAAGGGCTAAATGTTGTCATGCCTCTTAATACTGCAATATGTTTTATACATGGATTTGTTTCCAATAAGGAGTCAGTGGGCCGGGTGGGGCGGGCGAGGCGGGATGAGGGAGAGTTTTAGTGAGTGTGAATGTACATGTGCTGTATTATCTTTGTCTTTGTCTTGAGGACCCCCTCGAAAACGAAATGCTTCTTCTCAAGGGGTTATCCTCCTAACAATAAATTTCAATTTATGAATAACTGTAATTTAATTACCCATTTTTTCTTAGTAACTGTAAATGATTACAGTTACAATTATTTTGTAATTAAATTACATAACGCCGTTACATGCAACTAGTTACTCCCCAACACCGCACGTAACCTTGTAAAGGAGACTCTGGAAACCAGAAATTAAAAATAACCTACCATTAAAAATACCACTCAGGACATGAAATGAAATTTTTATAGATTGTCATTGCTTATGGGAGGTGCCCAATCCCATGCTTTGCCAATAATTTTTTCCAGTATATCTGGCCTATTCTTTAGGAGCTGCAAAAGTTTGAGGCGTTGCAAAAGATTATCCACATTATTGGTTCTCCAAGGTTTAGTAGCTAGAGATTTGCCGTTCAGGAAGAAAATAAATGACTTCCTCCATCAGCATCATTTCAGTTGAGTCAGCATTTGGTTTAAAGTTATCGTGCAAATGATCTTTCAACTTCCTGCAGTTATAATTGAACATTCCACTGCCTTCATGCATGCTTGAGATTGCAGAGCTCACAAACACACATGCTCAGGGCCCAATATTGGAGACCAACTCCCACCCCATTCCCATAGAGTAAAAATTCAATTCGAAATTTTAAAGATGTAAATGATTTATTTAAAAAATCACCTTTAAAATTATATTTTCTTCAGTAGTAAATCTTATTTATTTAGTTTTTTATTTTAAATTATTCACCAATCCAGGTGAAATTTATCCCGTGAATTGAGCATCTGTTCCAATCAACAAGTAGTTCTGTGCAACAAAAAAGTAAAGTAAATTAGTACTATATAATAATAATTATTATACTTATTATTATTAATGTTAATGTTATTATTAGTATTATTATTACAACATATTAGGGCAATGTATAAAATTGTAGAACACTAATGCAAACCTTCTAAACCTGGAGTTGACTGTTTACAAGCTGCATCTTTCCAATGGCAGGAAGTGGATAACCTTCCTGTAAACGAGCTGAGAGGGAATTCCATGATTAAAAAACATCTCTATAGCTTTTCACACTGTACTTAACCCTGGGTTGTTGTCGTTCAAAACCCCGCTTTTAATTCTGGGTAAAGGAACATTTCACAATTATAATTTAGAAGCGGCGTTAGCACCGCTTTTGACCCAGAGTTATAAAAACCTGCAGGGTGCTGTGTTAGATTTTTTTGGATATTCTCAGCAACCGACAGCCAAATTATGAGCAATGTGAAACGTGAAACAAGATAATTCAGGATTCCGTTCACTGGGGGTTTAGAATGACACAGGGTTAATTATTTCAAGTGTGAAAATCCCTATTGTTAAAAAGTGAACTGTTAGGTCTTAAAATTTCTGTAATAACAATAATAATAATAATAAAACATCTTACCATTAATATTGGGAATCACAGCAATTTTCAAGACAATTTTGAAAATATTGTCAAGAGATGTCACCTGTTGATTTAAATTTTATGATGATATTCTGAATGATTGCTTTCAGATCAGTCAGAAAAAACTGTTTTCATAGTTTGCAGTTCTTCTTACCTGGAATGGTCCCACATAGCTTTTTGATAAGCTCATATAAATTCTGTTTTAAGAAAATTATGCCATTTGTATCAATCCTTTAAGAACTTAAGAACATAAACTCACATCCAGTTGTATATGGATTGACTCTGTGTATGACTCCAAAACTCACTTGTTAAGGATTACATTTCCTGCCAGTATGAGCTCAGTCACATATATGTCAGCAATGACACTGCCCTCCTGTTGGTTGAAGGGAAGATTTATTGAAAACATATTTATCTTATTTAACTCAGTTTGTGGTTATCCCTCATCTTGGTGCATCTTACCAGATTGAGGACAAAGATTGGAGATAGTGTACTGTTGGGCTGAATAGCGTAAGCTGTCACTGTACTGATTGCCTGAACAGTCATATTGTTCGGTTCCAATATAATGATTGGTTCCTTAACTGTCTCAACCAACAATTTCATCATCAGACCAGGATACATTTTCGCGATCTGAAATAAATCACCTTAGACTTAGTGTTTTTTGTGTTTTGAATTTAATGACTGAACATGGCTATTTATTTTCATACTTGAGGAATGAATGCTCCAAATGTCCTTGTGTTAAGACGAATTGGAGAACCAGAGGGAATCTGCAAAAAAACAAAAAAAGGTCTCTTAAGTAGCTGCTCTCAGTTCCGTCTCTAATAAACCAGCAGATCATTCTTCATCTAGACCTGTCCATCTAGTTCCGTCATCATTGAATTCTTTAGGGTGGTCACATCTGGGGGAAGACTGGGGCACAGACCCTGTCCTGGCATCAGCAATAACAGGGGGCAGGTGATGACATACAAAATAATGTATGAACCCCACTGGACGACATTGTTACCAGCATCAAAATGCCATCTCTTGTGGATGCAAGAGTGATTGTAGAAAGCTCTCTCTCTCTCTCTCTCTCTCTCTCTCTCTCTCTCTCTCTCTCTCTCTCTCTCTCTCTCTCTCTCTCTCTCTCTCTCTCTCTCTCTCTCTACTAATTAATCTACAAATGCTGTGAGAAGCAAGTGGGGAATAATGTCTCTTTCTGCAGTCAAGGACTGTAGGCCAGGAAGTTTAGGGAGTCAGATAAAATGTTTCCAATTAAAAAATATTTATGAACGTCAGGTAGGCATGTTATGAGATGTTGAGGAAGACCAAGTTTGATAAAGATGAACCAGAAAATGTACTCATGATAAAAGGAACTAGGAGGCCTTATGATAATCTCCTCAATTCTAAAAGCCTATTGTTCAATAAAAAATTAATTTGGTGATTTTCCACCACAGACTATGTTGGATTCTCAACAGTTGCTCTTAACCGACTGCGCTGATCAAAAGCACATTGGGAAACAACTTTCTGACGACACAGCTTCATGTTTATTGGTTTAAACAACTATCATGTATTGTTCTCTTTTAAAATGCTTTATTTTGAAACTGATATTATGTTTTAATGTGTATAAATTATGTGTGAATATTCCCAAACTCTCAGATAGTGCAATCTCTCTGTGATTGTTGTTATATTTATAAAAAATTTAAAACAAAGACTTAAATTAGTACTTTGGATGTATTATTCATCATATCTATTTTCATATGAAATAAACAGAACTTAAATTACATACAGTTTATTAGCAACACAGCACATGAGTCTGAATCCGCCTTTGATCTCGTAGGTGACTCACTACGAGAAGAGAGAACGTCTCGACGTGTAACTCTTGTTCTCTGAAGGAGGGAACGGAGACGTAGTCGACGTGTCAGCTGATTGGGATCACGCTTAGGGAGCCTGTCATCTTCGAGTACTGTTAAAACAAGCCAATGCACATTGGCGTGCGAGATATATGCACATCGCGGCGCGGGTATAAATACGTACGTAACCGAGACGTTCCCATTCAGTCACTCACGTTCGAAGTACACGACGTGTCGACTGATTGGGATCCCAATTAAAACGCCACTTGTGCTGCCACCTTCCAGCGCCTAGACAAAAGCCTTCTGATCCCCCCGCATCATTTGAGGCGGAGATGGGACAGGGCTTAGGCCAGGGAAGTCACTGCTGTTCCACAAGACCACTGGGAAAGCATTCTCTTTCGTTGGAAAGGAATACGCTGCGGAAGCCACATCCTGCCCGAAGGGAGGTAACATGTGGAGAAAACACATATGGACTGGGTGGATGACCGGGCAGTACAACATATGGTATTTCACTGGGGTGGCTCCAGGGGGAGGACAGGGGGAGACTCAACCGGACAATGATGGGGGAAGACACGGGCTCACCGCAGGGAGCCGTACCGTGGAAGAATACACATATGGGATCGCCTTAGGAATCACAACACATGGACCCAGCCTACAGGTTTCACCAGTGCAAACAAGTGATAGGCCTGGTTTCGGACGATCCGCCACGTCCGTTGCCGAAGGGTATGGAGGAACTCACTAGAGCAGGAATTGCGCACGTATCCAGTCCATAGGAAGGGAAAGGTGCAGAAAGTGGAAACTTCGAACCGGGCTTACAGTGAAACTGTCTTCATGTGAAGGGAGCCCAAGGGAAGCAGCGGTTCGACACATGGGCTAGTTCTCTAGCGAACGTGATAGGTGTCGCCCAGCCCCCAACTCTAATTGTCATCTGTTCAGCGGGGCACTCTGTGTCAACAACTAGGAGGGAGCAATACACTCACTTGGGAGGAGCTCACCACACAGGTGGGCACGTGGAAAATCACCAAGATGAAGGTAACCACATGTAGTGGGCCAACCCCTGCTTGGAAACAGCCTTCCCTTCTGCTGGTCTCCGTAACAGACAAGAGCTGGTCTAAGGTCCAGGCTTTGAATTATGAGCACGTATAACCACAATGGAGCGGATGGACAGAGAAAAGCCAGGGCTGGGTCTGCTTCCTCTGGGGCAGGCTCAACACCTGGTTCCGTAGGAGAGGTTGGAACCCTGGGCTCATATCCAGGCCGGGGTCTCAGATTTTCATGAGAGTAGCCGGCCCGAATTCTAGGCACGATTCGTTGACCGAAAATGCGTGCAAGTCCCTACCCTCTAGATAGTGACCAAGCAAGCAGGAGAACTGTTTCTCTAAAAACAGGATTTTTAACTCACTGCCTGCAGGGCTCAAGGGAGGCCTCTGCAGTGCAGCAGCACCAGAGAGAAGTCCCAAGAGGGCAGAGAGGGCAAAGAATCTGCAAGGCAGATTCAGTCTCCTTGCTCCCCTCAGGAACCTTACTATCAGACGTGCTTCCCACAAATTTGTATCCACTGCATCAAGATGTGCGTCAATACAGAGGCAACATACATTTTGATGGTGGAAGAGACAGCCTCACTCCAACCTATTTTGCAGCAAGAAAGCACTGAAGTGATCGAACACCTTCGGGATCTCCTCACGCAGGGAAGACTCATTCAATGAATAGTTCCACTTCTAAGGGGAAGCATGCCTCATTTTGAGAGGGTGCTCTCACAGAAGTGATGGTCTCTACGGCATAAAAATTCTTGCGGTAGCAACCAGAACCTCCGCGTCCCGTTTTTTAGAACCAGACCTGGAATTCTCCAAGGTCTAAACGTGGGTGCCATCATGCCCCATCCCTGAGAATGTACTCAGAGGAAGGAGTCAGGAAGGGCTGTCGAGAGGAGAGGTCTGGTTGGGCTAATAAGGGGCAACTAGCAAGACCTGCTCCATCTCCTCCCTGACTTTAGCACAGTTATGTGCCAGAAGGTTCACTGGGGAACGCATTTCTGCGGGGGCCCCGGGGCCAGCTGTGGCCAGAGTTTTTTATGTGTCGAGGGATGTCCACTGAGACAGGAGAAAAAAAACATCTGGCGAAGGGACGAGTTCGGAAGGGCAACAGATGTAACTGTGCCGCCCCGAAGTGGTCTCAAACAGCTGGACTGCCTGGGGACGGAGACTCCACTCTCCCTGGGCCATAGGCTGTCGTGAGGCTCGTCAGCGGCACGATTGAGCAGGCCAGAAGTAATAAATGGAAAGAAGCAACCTCAGAAGCTTCTGTCTCCGAGGAGGAGGTGGCGGGCGAGTTGTGACATGCGAGGGAAGCATAGCGCAATGATCGCAGTGTTGCCCTTTCAGACAAGAACAAATTCTCTGAGTAGCGGTGACTCAAAGCGAGATGAACTGCAAGCAACCCGAGGCAATGGATGCCAATGCAGTCGGAGGGCCACCCGGACATCCGTCACTTCATGCCCTTTGTACGTGGCCCCTCAGCCGGTTTTGATGGACACTCGTTCTAGGGATCGTTGGCATGATGAATATCACTGAGTTTGGCCGGAAGCCGAGCAAAAATGAATCGCAAGCCGAGTCTGATGGTACAATTTGAGGTTGGGAAACATGTTAGGCTTCCATTAACCGGGCCAGGGGCCAGGGAACCACAGATGTACCCAAGGTGGGGCTTTGTAAGCTCTACCCGTCGGAATGGAAGAGAACTCACAGGCTTTAGGGGGAGACGAGAATCCTCCGCCGGACACAGTTGCACCTGTGTAAGTTCACGTCCACGACCTGGTAAGTTCTCCATGCACTTTGGGAGAGAAAGGCACTGGGGCAGCAAGCTGAGAACCAGCGTAGCCCGCTCCGAGATATCAATTTCCCTCTTGGCTCTCAACGAAGGCGGTCGCATTTTCTCTCCCTCTCCCTCCCCTCGCCTCTCCTGCTTTGCTTCTCTCGTCACGTCTACTGTCTTGTACTTTGAGAGACTCTCGCTACACTGCTCTCCAAAACCAAGAAATTATGGATTTGATCAACTGGTCTCTCAACGCAATTGACACCATCTTCTCGACGAGAAGCTTGGGTTCGGGGGAACCTGACTGCCCTGCCGGGACGTTCGCAGCTGGCTACACGATGGACGCGTGGGAGAGGTGGCGGGTCGTGTGTCTGGCGGCTCTTTCCGTGGAGGACGTTGAGGATATCTACCTATTCGGCACCATGATAACAGGTCTTCTGCTGATTGGATTAGGCATTGCCCTGGTTTACCGAGGAACTAAGGAGACGGTGACAGCTGTCAAAAGCCCCGCAAGGCTGCCCGTGATGATTGAAGCGGTGGGCAGAGCTGTCTGCACTCAGACTGGGTCTATGAACCACAATATGGATAACATCATGGAGAAGCTCACAGCTTTGCAAAGGCAAATGGATCTTTTCAGAGATGGCCAAGGCCGCTGCTGGAACAACAACTCTCCCGGAAGAGCACTGCAGTGAGCCGCTCTTGCATTCCTTCCCCGACTCCTCAGACACCTGCTGATTGTTGACTCTGCCTGGGACATGATCAAGGTTGTCTCCATGGCAACTTGCTGTGTATCGCTATGACAATCCTGCGGACTGAGGCTCCTAGATTATGGTGCTGGCTTAGCGACTCTCTCCAGGCCTACACACACATGAACTTACACATACAAAGATATGCACCTAACCCACACCCCATCCCACGCCTTCGCCGCTTCGTACCCCCAGTCTGACAGGCGGGTCTGTGACCAGCGCCATAATGGCTGCAGGACCGGATGCTGCTTGCCTGGGCTGGACTACCTCCATCCCCCACTCCCCACCATGTTGCAATGTCTTGTTTGTAGAGTGTACTGTTTATGTGCTAATGTTGCTGAGGTGTTTTTTCCTGTTCCCAGACTGTTCTCCTTACAGGAGCATAGTCTGGGGGTCGCCTTTTTTATCTCCTCACCTCTCCTCATGTCATGCTGTTTTTTTTTTTTTTCTCAAGTTGGCGCTGATATAGCAGCCTCGGTAACACCTTATTACCAAAGCAAATTCCTTGTATGTGCACAACACTACTTGGCAATAAAATTGATTCTGATTCTGATTCTGATTCTGATCATCCAACCGAGACTGTTCGGGACACGGTGGAGAATTCCACTCGAGCCAGACAGCCTCGGTGGCCCGTTTCAGCATAGCTGACATTTCTGGATCTGGCTCGGGCAACTTTACACTTTCAGGGGGAGATAACGCAGCCGAGTCATCATTTCTAGAGGTCAGCTCACCCTCCGATACTGCAATTGACATACTGTCCTCTGGAGGGGCCCTGAATGAAACAGCTGGTCGGTCCATTACAGAGGGGCCAGCGCGCTCAATCGGGTGTGATAGAGGAGTGAGGGGCACACAGGGATTGGTTACCGGGCGGGAAAGCCTCACTATGATCCTATGATCACCCATCCCACACGGCGCCGTAGCGGGGCGTGGTAATGGGGACTCCACTTTCACGCATGAAGGCAAGTCTTGATCTCAACACCGCGATAGTCATATTCTCGCAATGAGAACATAAATTATCAGTCAGACAAACAAACATAAACACAGAATTAGTTGAGAGCTCAGAAGGCACCCGCATTTATACCCGCGCTGTGGGGCGGAGTGTGAGATACAGATCTCGCACGCCAATGTGCATTGGCTTGTTTTAACAGTACTCGAAGATGACAGGCTCCCTAAGCGTGATCCCAATCAGTCGACACATCGACTACGTCGAACGTGAGCGACTGAAAGGGAACTGTTTGTCTTGCCTGCACTTTTTCACTCAAGACCGGTCATCTTCTGGTGATGACTCAGCGGGTCTACCCCGTTCGGTGGCTGCGGCTGAGCCGGATCCGGAAATGGCCGCTATGCTCGAAAGGGCAGCCGCGAATGTCGGGCTCGTCTGGAACCTTCCACCGGGCCCCGAACCTTCGCGGCTGGATGATTGGTGTCTCGGAGCAGGCCGTACTGTTGTCCCACAGTCTGCTCCAGTACCTTTTTACAGTACTCGAAGATGACAGGCTCCCTAAGCGTGATCCCAATCAGTCGACACGTCGACTACGTCGAACGTGAGCGACTGAAAGGGAACTGTTTTCTTTATCAGTACCTTTCTTCCCTGAAGTGCATGAGGAGCTGAGGAAGTCTTGGCTGGCCCCTCTCGTGGCCAGGCGTAGGCAACCTCGCTCCTCCTTCCTCACCACTCTTGACGGCAGAGCGGCGCACGGGTACGAGGGAATCCCCCCAGTGGAGCATTCCCGTCCGTTGCAATTGTGTCCTAAGACCGCTTCCTCCTGGCGGGGTGGTCCTCCTGAGTCCCCTCCCGCGCCTGTAGGTTTTCCTCTGGTCACGCCGCTTCCGCCCTGCATGCCATTGCGCTGATGCTGGTCCACCAAGCCAAGGCACTCCATGACATGCAGGGGGTCTTGACCCAGGATTGCTGCAGGAGCTGCGTGCGGCGACGGTGGTCCAGGTGGTCCAGGTGGTCCAGGAATGCCACCTGTGGCTTAGCTTTGCGGATATGCAGGAAGCTGAAAAGAACAAACTTTCTCAACGTCCCCATTTCCCAACTTCCCCATTTCTTCGGTGACGCGGTGGAGAGCTTCGCCCAAGAGTTCTCCACCGCCCAGAAGCAGTTGGAGGCGATACGGCATGTCCTGCACTGGAGACTGTGGCCATAGAGCATCCGGCTGCTCGTCGCCGGGGGCGCCCTGAGACGGGCGGCCTGGAAGGGAACGTGGATGCTGCTCGTCGGGAGGGTGCCTCTGCACACCTCCTTCCCCCGGGGGAGGGCCGGGTGGAAAATCTTGTGTTGACTTTTGTTTCTGTTCCACTAGGTCAGCGGTACCCACATTTTCAAAAAAAGAGCAGATTCTTCTTCCTCCTCCAGGTCATCCACGGCCGAGACTGGTGGGCACACAGTCTCCCCCATTCAAGAGGGCCAGAATGGCAGCGTGTGCCGCCCCCGTGTGGCAACACCCTCGTTCCCCTCTTCCCAGTTTGCGGATAGCAGTGATGCAGCCTCGGCTGCGTCATCCGGTCTGCGGCTGGGCCCGGAGGCGCAGAGACCAGGACGCGAGGAGTCAGGGCCTCGTTCCTCGTCTCTCCCCCTCCCCTCGCCACCGGGTAGTCCGCAGCAGAAAACCCACAGGCCTTCTCTGCCGTCTGCCCCTCGGTGGAAGCAGGTTGGTTCAATCACACCCAGACCCTGCTCTCGGTCGCTACGATGCCACCAGAGTCGGGTCCATGTCTTCCACCTCGCTGCCCCTCCGCGGGTACGCCGGTGGTCTGGTTGGGTTCGTTGGGACGGTATCTGGAAGCCTGGCTAGCGCTTCCGGGTCCATCCCGATGGCTCAAACGCACCATTCGGTTCGGCTATGCAATTTAGTTTGCACGCCGGCCTCCCAAGTTCAGGGGCGTTCACTTTACCCATGTGCGTTCGGTGGACGCCCCTGTTTTGCGGAAAGAGATCGATGTCCTGCTGGCGAAGGACGCGATCGAGCTGGTCCCTCCTGCCGAAATGAGATCCGGGTTTTACAGCCCCTACTTCATTGTACCCATGAAAGGCGGTGGGTTACGGCCAATCCTGGACCAGCGAGTTTTGAATCGGGCCCTGCACAAACTCCCATTCAAAATCCTCACGCAGAAGCGCATTTTCTAATGCATCCGTCCCCAGGATTGGTTTGCAGTGATCGACCTGAAGGACGCGTACTTTCACGTCTCGATTCTTCCTCGACACAGGTTTCTACGGTTTGCTTTCGAGGTCGAGCGTATCAGTACAAGGTCCTACCCTTCGGGCTGGCCCTGTCGCCTCGTGTCTTCACGAAAGTCGTGGAGGCGTCCATTGTTCCCATGAGAGAACAGGGCGTTCGCATTCTCAACTATCTCGATGACTGGCTCATTTTAGCTCACTCGCGAGATGTGTTGTGCGATCACAGGGACATGGTGCTTCGGAACCTCAGCCGGTTGGGGCTTCAGGTCAACTGGGACAAGAGCAAACTCTGCCCTGTACAGAGGATCTCTTATCTCGGTATGGAGCTGGACTCGGTCACCCAGACTGCGTGCCTCACGGAGGAACACGTCCAATCAGTGCTCACCTGCCTCGGGTCCTTTCGAGGCAGGACAGCGGTTCCACTGAAACAATTTCAGAGGCTCCTGGGGCATATGGCAGCCGCAGCCGCAGTAACGCCGCTCGGCCTGTTACATATGAGACCGCTTAAGCTCGATGGCTTCACGATCGAGTCCCGAGGTGGGCGTGGCACAACCGCACGTTCCGGGTCAGTGACCCAGCACTGTCGCCAAACCTTCTCCCCGTAGTCGGATCCTGTGTTTCTTCGGGCCGGAGTGCCCTTGGTCCAGGTTTCCAGGCATGCTGTGGTTTTCACGGATGCCTCTGCCGTGGGTTTGGGGGCCACGTACAACGGCATGCAGTCTCGGGTCTGTGGACGGGGCCCCAGCTGCATTGGTACATCAACTGCTAGAGTTGCAAGCAGTACGCCTAGCCTTGCGTCGCCTCAAGGGGTTTCTCAGACACAGGCACGTCCTGGTCCGTACGGACAGCACTGCGACCATTGTGTACATCAACCATAAAGGTTGTCTACGCTCCCGTCGTATGTTGCGACTCGCCTCCCACCTCCTCCTATGGAGTCAGAAGCATCTAAGGTCGCTTCGTGCTGTTCACGTTCCAGGGGAGCTCAACCGTGTGAAAGACAAGCTCTCTCAGTTGCCTCCCCTGCCGGGAGAATGGCGACTCCATTCCCAGGCGGTCCAGCTGATTTGGAGTGTCTTCGGAGTCGCACAGGTAGACCTGTTTGCCTCTCCAGACACGACCCATTGCCAGTGGTTTTACTCCCTGACTGAGGGAACCCTCGGCATGGACGCCCTGGCTCACAGCTGGCCCTGGGACCTGCTGCAAGTATGCGTTTCTCCCAGTGAGCCTTCTTGCACAGACCCTGTGCAAGGTCAGGGAGGACGAGGAGTAGGTCCTTCTAGTGGCGCCGTATTGGCCTACCAGGACTTGGTTCACGGAACTCATACTCCTTGCGACAGCCCCTCCTTGGCCGATTCCTCTGAGGAAGGACCTCCTTTCTCAGAGACGGGGCACTCTTTGGCACCCGGGTCCAGACCTCTGGAAACTCCATGTCTGGTCCCTGGACGGGACGCGGAGGTTCTAGGTGGTCTACCACAGGCAGTGGTAGACACCATCACTTCCGCTAGAGCCCCCTCTACGAGGCGCCTCTATGCGTTGAAGTGGGACCTGTTCGACGATTGGTGTTCCTCCCGTCAGGAGGACCCCCAAACTTGCCCGATTGGAGTCGTGCTTTCCTTCCTGCAAGATTGGAGCGAAGGCTGTCCCCCTCCACCCTCAAAGTGTATGTCGCCGCAATAGCCGCGCATCACGATGCAGTGGAAGGTCACTTGGGGAAGCACGACCTGGTCATCAGATTCCTTAAGGGTGCCAGGAGGTTAAATCCACCTCGTGTTTTGCACTCTGTACCCTCTCGGGACCTAGCTCTGGTACTTAGAGCTCTTCAAAGTCCCCCCTTTGAGCCTTTGCTGACAGTAGAGCTTAATGTCCTGTCCATTAAGACAGCGCTCCTGTTAGCATTGGCCTCTTTCAAGAGGGTCGGGGATCTGCAGGCTTTTTCGGTCGATGAATCGTGCCTAGAGTTCGGGTCGGGCCTTTCTCATGTTGTATTGAGACCCCGGCTCGGAGATGTGCCCAAGGTTCCTACCACTCCCTTCGTGGACCAGGTGGTGAACCTGCAAGCACTGCCACACGAGGAGGCAGACCCAGCTCTAGCTTTTCTCTGTCCCGTCCGTGCTCTGCGGGTTTATATTGACAGAACGCAAAGCTTCAGAACCTCAGATCAGCTCTTTGTCTGTTACGGAGGCCAGCAGAAGGGGAAGGCCGTCTCCAAGCAGAGGTTAGCCCACTGGTTAGTGGATGCTATCACCCGAGCGTATGAGTCTCTGGGTGAGCCTTGTCCTCGCAGGTTGCGCGCTCACTCCACTAGAGGTGTTGCCGCTTCCTGGGCTGTGGCTCAAGGCGCCTCGCTGACAGACAGTTGTAGAGGCTGGGCGACACCGAACACGTTCGCTAGGTTCTATAGCCTTCGTGTGGAACCTGTTTCCTCCCGAGTTCTGGCTACGGCCAGTGGGTCGAGGGAATAGGTTGTGTCGGCTTGCTACGCCACTCCAATTCGCAGCGGATACGTGCGTTCTTTGCTCCGTATGGCGCCCTAGGTCGGTGAGCCTCGTGAGTTCCTCCTTCACCCCTCGGTGCTGGGCGCGGCGGACCGCCCGACGCCAGGTCTGCTACCTCTAGTAGAGAGTTGTTAGTAGACTGGGTGCTTCCAGTGGTGTCTACTGTGACCCATGGTGCCACGTGCAGTTCAGCCGTGTCTTCCCCTTGACGGACTCGTTTGTCGTCCCTGTTGAGTGTGCTCCCACTTCCCTTGGATTGGGACCACCTCAGGGACTGCCATATGTTTCACTATCCCACTGGGCTAGTACATATGTGTATTCCTGGCCTTCCTCAGTCAGGCTGGGGATTCCGCAGCGTTCCCCCCCTCTCTTGGGCGAATGCTTTCCAAGTGTTATCCAATATCCACTGTGCGGGTCTTGCGGAACAGCAGTGCTAGCACTCCCATGCTAGCTCCCGCAACTTATTGAGAAACTTCTTCAGGGTAGCTTAGCCGGGCACTGGAAGGGGCCAGTACCATGGCGTTTTATTAGGGATTCCAATTCGTCAGGGAACTCCCCCGACGACACGTTGGAGTTTCCAGGATGAAAGGGAACGTCTCGGTTACGTATGTAACCCTCGTTCCCTGAGTACAGGGAACGGAGACGTGTCGTCCCTTCGCCATGTTGCTGTACCTTCGCGGACGACTGGACACTGTTCGGCTCCTCAGCGAAAAGCATTGCACAATGTTTACTTCCGCCTTTTATACCCGCGCTGGTAGGCGGGCTGCGAAACGCAAATCTTGTATGCCAATGTCCATTGGGTCGTTTTTAATTCTCTCGAAGGCAATTGGCTCCCTCGGGTGATCCCAATTCGTCAGGGAACTCCCCCGACGACACGTTTCCGTTCCCTGTACTCAGGGAACGAGGGTTACATACGTAACCGAGACATTTTACATGTACATGTAAATAATTAAATAATTTAAAAAAGAACAGTTATTTTGTGGAATGTATCCTTCTTCATTAAACTTTTAATTTGTAAGTGTAACTGTAATGACATATTTTCCTTTCATCTGAATTGTGAAGCTGACATAATATGGCTATTTAATATTCAGCTTTGACTTTGACTGCTGTGTTGTGCAGATACCTGGCCCCGCCATGAAATTTGACGTTGACACTTCCCACAGTTGCTGCACAGTTGGTCGTGCTGACTGTTTGGTGGCCAGTGTCATCACTCATGACTGCAATAGTGGTGCTTATGGTCAGTTCACTCACAGCCAGATTAAATGATCCACTGTCTTTTCTTTGTGTGAAGAGATCAGATATTTAGCATTTTACATTTTTGTTCCTGAATTTAACTAATTTAGCTTGTGAGAATAAGTAATGTGGACACTCTACTTACATGATCCTGAGGTATTTGACTCTCCAATTTCCATGCAGATTGATGTAGGCGTCGCAAATTGAAAGCATGACTCCAGTGTCAGTGCCAATGCTGATTTTGAAGTCCCAGGTTTACACTCTGCATCCTATGATGTATATTTGAGCTATTACCAGCAATCATATCATCATATCATATCACATCATAATTTAATTTTTTCAAAAATAATAATTAAATACATATAATTTATATAAAATTATTGTTGGATCTCATTCAATGCGGTATGGGAAATTCAACTGGAAATAAATACTTATATAGAAAATATTAAGCATGATTTAAAAAATCTTTGCAATGCCCAGTGCCCTAATATAGATGGTATTAAATGTGGCACTGAACAAGAGCCTGAAAAGTATTTTGTATTTTACATGGATTGGACCACAGAGTTTTGTTCTAATAACATGCTTTATTCTCAACACAAACATTGAATTTGTATGTGTGTGTGTTTGTGTGTCGGCGAACGTTCTCTGCATGAAATCTGTCTCTGACATGATTTCTTCTTAAAGAAACTTTGGATGCCCTGTTGCGGTGTAAAAATAAACAAAAACCCATTCAGTATAAATTACACAGAGTTGCATGTAAAGTTCTCACATTTTAATGTTTACCACAGCTCTGCTTTTTTGGAAAAATATTATAGTGCCTTTAGTCTTTAAAACAAAAGATAAAGTAATATGTATCTATTTTAAATTTATGTAGTCGTGTGTGCTGCTGCGGAATAACATTGACAAGTCATCTCTATTCAGTCTGCCAATGTTACGTTAGCTAATCTAACGTTACTGGCTTGATCAGTCACACATGAAAGTAATCAGACTAACCTACGTCTATATATTTCAAAATATATACTGTAATTGAGTGTGTATATACCATAAACAGTGACGTGTCGAGGTGTCTCTCTCTCCTACTGTTTGAAAAAACAGTGTTGCCAACTATTTTCAAAGGAAAGTAGCTATCGCCTTCCCTAAAAGTCGCTAAATGTCACTAGATGATGCATACGCTAATTATCATATTCATGACGTCATGACGCCTAATGTGTTTTCTCTCTAAATTCATGCTCACATTCTGTATTTTAATATAATATAATATAATATAGCCGAATGTTCAATAAAGCTGTTCTCATTACCTATATTATTTTTGTCAGACAATAGAACAAGTAGCTATGAAATAGTGAAAGACGAATTTTTTTTATGTGTAAAATTAACTGAATTGAGAGAGTTCGGAAACTGGGTGAAAGCTCTGTAATAGTGAGTATTACAAGTGAATTCAAGTTTGAGAATTCTGCTGGCAACTGTCTACAGGCAACCAGGGCACCATAAAGATTATATCAAAGAATTTGCTGACTTTCTATCAGAATTAGTATTGATTGCAGATAAAGTCCTAATTGTTGGTGATTTTAATATACATGTAGATAATGGAAAAGATGCAATGGGATTGGCATTTAAAGACATTCTATTGGAGTTAGACAACACGTGTCAGGACCTACTCATTGTCGTAATCATACTCTAGATCTAATATTATCACATGGAATCAATGTTGATGCTGTTGAAATTCTGCAGCAGAGCGACGACATCTCAGATCATTATCTAGTCTCATGTAAATTACATTTAGCCAAGTGTTGAAAGCCACATAAAAGCCAACTCCGTGTTGCAAGTATGTTAGACCTATCACTTCTGCCACTAAAGATTGCTTTATCAATAATCTTCCTAATCAGTTTCATCGTCTCAGTATCCCAGATAGCTTAGAAGAACTTGATATTGCAACAGAAACTTTTAACTCTCTCCTTTCCAGCACTTTAGATACAGTTGCTCCGTTGCGCTTAAAGAAGATTAAAGAAAATAGTCCAACACTGTGGTACAACGAGCACACCCGGGCCCTTAAGAGAGCAGCCAGAAAAATGGAGCGCAACTGGAGGAAAACAAAACTAGAGGTATTTCGGATTTCATGGAAGGAGAGCTCGATTGCTTACAGAGAGGCTTTAAAAGCTGCTAGATCTGCTTATTTTTCAACCCTATTAAAAGAAAATAAACATAATCCAATGTATTTATTTGAAAAAGTGGCTACACTAACGAAAAAGAAAGCTTCAAGCCCAGAAGTTTCCAAGAAACACAGCAGTAATGACTTTATGAACTTCTTCACTTATAAGATTGATAATATTAGGGACAAAATTATAACTATGCAACCGTCTACTACAGCATCACATCAGGGAGTGCATTATAGTCTCCCCGAGGTAAAATTTGATTATTTTGTTGCCATAGGATAGGAAGAATTTTGCAAACTCGTTAATTCATCTAAATCGACAACATGTATGTTTGACCCTATACCGACTAAATTACTGAAAGAGATGCTTCCAGAAGTCATAGATCCTCTTCTTAACATCATTAATTCATCTTTGTCTCTAGGATACGTACCAAAAACCTTTAAGCTGGCTATGATTAAACCGCTTGTTAAAAAAAGGCAACTTGATCTTACAGAATTAGTCAATTACAGGCCGATCTCAAATCTACCTTTTCTGTCAAAGATACTAGAAAAGGCAGTATCATCACAACTGTGTTCCTTTCTTAAAAGAAATGGTATCTGCGAGGATTTCCAGTCAGGATTTAGACCGCACCATACCACTGAGACTGCTCTCATTAAAGTCACAAATGATTTGCTCTTATCATCCGATCGTGGTTGTATCTCTCTATTAGTGTTACTTGATCTTAGTGCTGCATTTGACACCATTGAACACAACATTCTCTTAAATAGACTAGAAAACTATGTTGGCATTAGTGGAATTGCACTAGCATGGTTTAAATCATATTTATCTGACCGCTATCAGTTTGTAGCAGTAAATGAAGAGATGTCTTATCGATCACAAGTTCAGTATGGCGTACCACAAGGCTCAGTACTAGGACCGCTGCTGTTCACTCTGTACATGCTACCTTTAGGAGATATCATTAGTGAACATGGAATTAGCTTTCACTGTTATGCTGATGATACTCAGCTCTATATTTCTACCAGAAAGACTCGGGAGAATAAATACTGTAACAATAAATACATTTATTGATAGCCCAGCAAGCAATAAAGTTCTTTGGCGTAGGCCCCGTCCATAGCTCGCAATCCGAGGGTCCGGACTCTGCATTTCCTGCCTGAAGACGAAGGCAGGGGCGCAGCCGACCCCCCGTGAGGTATAGGAAGGGGCCATCCTGGTGGTGGTGAGGAGGATGGAGGATGGAGGGGAAGGGACCATCCTGATGGTGGTGGGGAGGATGGAGGTGCATGAAAGCGTCAGCATCTGTGAACTCAGACATGTGTAAGTACTGGTCTTTTATACCACAAGTCTTAGACACGATTGGATAGATGAGAAGGTAATAAGTGACGTAGCAATTGAGTCTTCCTGGCAGAACTTAACGCTAGAGCTTCCATTTCTTCCAAACCTAACGAAACTCACCAATTCACAAAATTATCGGAATGCATAGTTGATATTAAAAATTGGATGACTAGTAATTTCCTACGTCTAAATTCTGAAAAAACAGAGATTTTAATTATTGGACAAAAACTTCCACACGTAATAACCTAGAATATCGTCTAACACTTGATGGCTGCTCTGTTAAGTCCTCGTCGTCAGTTAGGAACCTGGGAGTGCATTACAGAGGGGCCAGC
The DNA here is from genome assembly GCF_051911475.1 of Siphateles boraxobius. Classification (NCBI taxonomy): domain Eukaryota; kingdom Metazoa; phylum Chordata; class Actinopteri; order Cypriniformes; family Leuciscidae; genus Siphateles; species Siphateles boraxobius. The sequence goes on along the minus strand of NW_027509141.1, from coordinate 13,640,699 downwards.
GCGCTCAATCGGGTGTGATAGAGGAGTGAGGGGCACACAGGGATTGGTTACCGGGCGGGGAAGCCTCACTATGATCCTATGATCACCCATCCCACACGGCGCCGTAGCGGGGCGTGGTAATGGGGACTCCACTTTCACGCATGAAGGCAAGTCTTGATCTCAACACCGCGATAGTCATATTCTCGCAATGAGAACATAAATTATCAGTCAGAGAAACAAACATAAACACAGAATTAGTTGAGAGCTCAGAAGGCACCCGCATTTATACCCGCGCTGTGGGGCGGAGTGTGAGATACAGATCTCGCACGCCAATGTGCATTGGCTTGTTTTAACAGTACTCGAAGATGACAGGCTCCCTAAGCGTGATCCCAATCAGTCGACACGTCGACTACGTCGAACGTGAGCGACTGAAAGGGAACTGTTTGTCTTGCCTGCACTTTTTCACTCAAGACCGGTCATCTTCTGGTGATGACTCAGCGGGTCTACCCCGTTCGGTGGCTGCGGCTGAGCCGGATCCGGAAATGCCCGCTATGCTCGAAAGGGCAGCCGCGAATGTCGGGCTCGTCTGGAACCTTCCACCGGGCCCCGAACCTTCGCGGCTGGATGATTGGTGTCTCGGAGCAGGCCGTACTGTTGTCCCACAGTCTGCTCCAGTACCTTTTTACAGTACTCGAAGATGACAGGCTCCCTAAGCGTGATCCCAATCAGTCGACACGTCGACTACGTCGAACATGAGCGACTGAAAGGGAACTGTTTTCTTTATCAGTACCTTTCTTCCCTGAAGTGCATGAGGAGCTGAGGAAGTCTTGGCTGGCCCCTCTCGTGGCCAGGCGTAGGCAACCTCGCTCCTCCTTCCTCACCACTCTTGACGGCAGAGCGGCGCACGGGTACGAGGGAATCCCCCCAGTGGAGCATTCCCGTCCGTTGCAATTGTGTCCTAAGACCGCTTCCTCCTGGCGGGGTGGTCCTCCTGACTCCCCTCCCGCGCCTGTAGGTTTTCCTCTGGTCACGCCGCTTCCGCCCTGCATGCCATTGCGCTGCTGCTGGTCCACCAAGCCAAGGCACTCCATGACATGCAGGGGGTCTTGACCCAGGATTGCTGCAGGAGCTGCGTGCAGCGACGGTGGTCCAGGTGGTCCAGGTGGTCCAGGAATGCCACCTGTGGCTTAGCTTTGCGGATATGCAGGAAGCGGAGAAGAACAAACTTTCTCAACTTCCCCATTTCCCAACTTCCCCATTTCTTCGGTGACGCGGTGGAGAGCTTCGCCCAAGAGTTCTCCACCGCCCAGAAGCAGTCGGACGCGATACGGCATGTCCTGCACTGGAGACTGTGGCCATAGAGCATCCGGCTGCTCGTCGCCGGGGGCGCCCTGAGACGGGCGGCCTGGAAGGGAACGTGGATGCTGCTCGTCGGGAGGGTGCCTCTGCACACCTCCTTCCCCCGGGGGAGGGCCGGGTGGAAAATCTTGTGTTGACTTTTGTTTCTGTTCCACTAGGTCAGCGGTACCCACATTTTCAAAAAAAGAGCAGTTTCTTCTTCCTCCTCCAGGTCATCCACGGCCGAGACTGGTGGGCACACAGTCTCCCCCATTCAAGAGGGCCAGAATGGCAGCGTGTGCCGCCCCCATGTGGCAACACCCTCGTTCCCCTCTTCCCAGTTTGCGGATAGCAGTGATGCAGCCTCGGCTGCGTCATCCGGTCTGCGGCTGGGCCCGGAGGCGCAGAGACCAGGACGCGAGGAGTCAGGGCCTCGTTCCTCGTCTCTCCCCCTCCCCTCGCCACCGGGTAGTCCGCAGCAGAAAACCCACAGGCCTTCTCTGCCGTCTGCCCCTCGGTGGAAGCAGGTTGGTTCAATCACACCCAGACCCTGCTCTCGGTCGCTACGATGCCACCAGAGTCGGGTCCATGTCTTCCACCTCGCTGCCCCTCCGCGGGTACGCCGGTGGTCCAGTTGGGTTCGTTGGGACGGTATCTGGAAGCCTGGCTAGCGCTTCCGGGTCCATCCCGATGGCTCAAACGCACCATTCGGTTCGGCTATGCAATTTAGTTTGCACGCCGGCCTCCCAAGTTCAGGGGCGTTCACTTTACCCATGTGCGTTCGGTGGACGCCCCTGTTTTGCGGAAAGAGATCGATGTCCTGCTGGCGAAGGACGCGATCGAGCTGGTCCCTCCTGCCGAAATGAGATCCGGGTTTTACAGCCCCTACTTCATTGTACCCATGAAGGGCGGTGGGTTACGGCCAATCCTGGACCAGCGAGTTTTGAATCGGGCCCTGCACAAACTCCCATTCAAAATCCTCACGCAGAAGCGCATTTTCTAATGCATCCGTCCCCAGGATTGGTTTGCAGTGATCGACCTGAAGGACGCGTACTTTCACGTCTCGATTCTTCCTCGACACAGGTTTCTACGGTTTGCTTTCGAGGTCGAGCGTATCAGTACAAGGTCCTACCCTTCGGGCTGGCCCTGTCGCCTCGTGTCTTCACGAAAGTCGTGGAGGCGTCCATTGTTCCCATGAGAGAACAGGGCGTTCGCATTCTCAACTATCTCGATGACTGGCTCATTTTAGCTCACTCGCGAGATGTGTTGTGCGATCACAGGGACATGGTGCTTCGGAACCTCAGCCGGTTGTGGCTTCAGGTCAACTGGGACAAGAGCAAACTCTGCCCTGTACAGAGGATCTCTTATCTCGGTATGGAGCTGGACTCGGTCACCCAGACTGCGTGCCTCACGGAGGAACACGTCCAATCAGTGCTCACCTGCCTCGGGTCCTTTCGAGGCAGGACAGCGGTTCCACTGAAACAATTTCAGAGGCTCCTGGGGCATATGGCAGCCGCAGCCGCAGTAACGCCGCTCGGCCTGTTACATATGAGACCGCTTAAGCTCGATGGCTTCACGATCGAGTCCCGAGGTGGGCGTGGCACAACCGCAAGTTCCCGGTCAAAGTGACCCAGCACTGTCGCCAAACCTTCTCCCCGTGGTCGGATCCTGTGTTTCTTCGGGCCGGAGTGCCCTTGGTCCAGGTTTCCAGGCATGCTGTGGTTTTCACGGATGCCTCTGCCATGGGTTTGGGGGCCACGTACAACGACATGCAGTCTCGGGTCTGTGGACGGGGCCCCAGCTGCATTGGTACATCAACTGCTAGAGTTGCAAGCAGTACGCCTAGCCTTGCGTCGCCTCAAGGGGTTTCTCAGACACAGGCACGTCCTGGTCCGTACGGACAGCACTGCGACCATTGTGTACATCAACCATCAAGGTTGTCTACGCTCCCGTCGTATGTTGCGACTCGCCTCCCACCTCCTCCTATGGAGTCAGAAGCATCTAAGGTCGCTTTGTGCCGTTCACGTTCCAGGGGAGCTCAACCGTGTGAAAGACAAGCTCTCTCAGTTGCCTCCCCTGCCGGGAGAATGGCGACTCCATTCCCAGGCGGTCCAGCTGATTTGGAGTGTCTTCGGAGTCGCACAGGTAGACCTGTTTGCCTCTCCAGACACGACCCATTGCCAGTGGTTTTACTCCCTGACTGAGGGAACCCTCGGCATGGACGCCCTGGCTCACAGCTGGCCCTGGGACCTGCTGCAAGTATGCGTTTCTCCCAGTGAGCCTTCTTGCACAGACCCTGTGCAAGGTCAGGGAGGACGAGGAGTAGGTCCTTCTAGTGGCGCCGTATTGGCCTACCAGGACTTGGTTCACGGAACTCATACTCCTTGCGACAGCCCCTCCTTGGCCGATTCCTCTGAGGAAGGACCTCCTTTCTCAGAGACGGGGCACTCTTTGGCACCCGGGTCCAGACCTCTGGAAACTCCATGTCTGGTCCCTGGACGGGACGCGGAGGTTCTAGGTGGTCTACCACAGGCAGTGGTAGACACCATCACTTCCGCTAGAGCCCCCTCTACGAGGCGCCTCTATGCGTTGAAGTGGGACCTGTTCGACGATTGGTGTTCCTCCCGTCAGGAGGACCCCCAAACTTGCCCGATTGGAGTCGTGCTTTCCTTCCTGCAAGATTGGAGCGAAGGCTGTCCCCCTCCACCCTCAAAGTGTATGTCGCCGCAATAGCCGCGCATCACGATGCAGTGGAAGGTCACTTGGGGAAGCACGACCTGGTCATCAGATTCCTTAAGGGTGCCAGGAGGTTAAATCCACCTCGTGTTTTGCACTCTGTACCCTCTCGGGACCTAGCTCTGGTACTTAGAGCTCTTCAAAGTCCCCCCTTTGAGCCTTTGCTGACAGTAGAGCTTAATGTCCTGTCCATTAAGACAGCGCTCCTGTTAGCATTGGCCTCTTTCAAGAGGGTCGGGGATCTGCAGGCTTTTTCGGTCGATGAATCGTGCCTAGAGTTCGGGTCGGGCCTTTCTCATGTTGTATTGAGACCCCGGCTCGGAGATGTGCCCAAGGTTCCTACCACTCCCTTCGTGGACCAGGTGGTGAACCTGCAAGCACTGCCACACGAGGAGGCAGACCCAGCTCTAGCTTTTCTCTGTCCCGTCCGTGCTCTGCGGGTTTATATTGACAGAACGCAAAGCTTCAGAACCTCAGATCAGCTCTTTGTCTGTTACGGAGGCCAGCAGAAGGGGAAGGCCGTCTCCAAGCAGAGGTTAGCCCACTGGTTAGTGGATGCTATCACCCGAGCGTATGAGTCTCTGGGTGAGCCTTGTCCTCGCAGGTTGCGCGCTCACTCCACTAGAGGTGTTGCCGCTTCCTGGGCTGTGGCTCAAGGCGCCTCGCTGACAGACAGTTGTAGAGGCTGGGCGACACCGAACACGTTCGCTAGGTTCTATAGCCTTCGTGTGGAACCTGTTTCCTCTCGAGTTCTGGCTACGGCCAGTGGGTCGAGGGAATAGGTTGTGTCGGCTTGCTACGCCACTCCAATTCGCAGCGGATACGTGCGTTCTTTGCTCCGTATGGCGCCCTAGGTCGGTGAGCCTCGTGAGTTCCTCCTTCACCCCTCGGTGCTGGGCGCGGCGGACCGCCCGACGCCAGGTCTGCTACCTCTAGTAGAGAGTTGTTAGTAGACTGGGTGCTTCCAGTGGTGTCTACTGTGACCCATGGTGCCACGTGCAGTTCAGCCGTGTCTTCCCCTTGACGGACTCGTTTGTCGTCCCTGTTGAGTGTGCTCCCACTTCCCTTGGATTGGGACCACCTCAGGGACTGCCATATGTTTCACTATCCCACTGGGCTAGTACATATGTGTATTCCTGGCCTTCCTCAGTCAGGCTGGGGATTCCGCAGCGTTCCCCCCCTCTCTTGGGCGAATGCTTTCCAAGTGTTATCCAATATCCACTGTGCGGGTCTTGCGGAACAGCAGTGCTAGCACTCCCATGCTAGCTCCCGCAACTTATTGAGAAACTTCTTCAGGGTAGCTTAGCCGGGCACTGGAAGGGGCCAGTACCATGGCGTTTTATTAGGGATTCCAATTCGTCAGGGAACTCCCCCGACGACACGTTGGAGTTTCCAGGATGAAAGGGAACGTCTCGGTTACGTATGTAACCCTCGTTCCCTGAGTACAGGGAACGGAGACGTGTCGTCCCTTCGCCATGTTGCTGTACCTTCGCGGACGACTGGACACTGTTCGGCTCCTCAGCGAAAAGCATTGCACAATGTTTACTTCCGCCTTTTATACCCGCGCTGGTAGGCGGGCTGCGAAACGCAAATCTTGCATGCCAATGTCCATTGGGTCGTTTTTAATTCTCTCGAAGGCAATTGGCTCCCTAGGGTTTATCCCAATTCGTCAGGGAACTCCCCCGACGACACGTTTCCGTTCCCTGTACTCAGGGAACGAGGGTTACATACGTAACCGAGACATTTTACATGTACATGTAAATAATTAAATAATTTAAAAAAGAACAGTTATTTTGTGGAATGTATCCTTCTTCATTAAACTTTTAATTTGTAAGTGTAACTGTAATGACATATTTTCCTTTCATCTGAATTGTGAAGCTGACATAATATGGCTATTTAATATTCATCTTTGACTTTGACTGCTGTGTTGTGCAGATACCTGGCCCCGCCATGAAATTTGACATTGACACTTCCCACAGTTGCTGCACAGTTGGTCGTGCTGACTGTTTGGCGGCCAGTGTCATCACTCATGACTGCAATAGTGGTGCTTATGGTCAGTTCACTCACAGCCAGATTAAATGATCCACTGTCTTTTCTTTGTGTGAAGAGATCAGATATTTAGCATTTTACATTTTTGTTCCTGAATTTAACTAATTTAGCTTGTGAGAATAAGTAATGTGGACACTCTACTTACATGATCCTGAGGTATTTGACTCTCCAATTTCCATGCAGATTGATGTAGGCGTCGCCAATTGAAAGCATGACTCCAGTGTCAGGAACTAACCCCAATGCTGATTTTGAAGTCCCAGGTTTACAATCTGCATCCTATGATGTATATTTGAGCTATTACCAGCAATCATATCATCATATCATATCATATCACATCATAATTTAATTTTTTCAAAAATAATAATTAAATACATATAATTTATATAAAATTATTGTGGGATCTCATTCAATGCGGTATGGGAAATCAGAAAATTCAACTGGAAATAAATACTTATTTAGAAAATATTAAGCATGATTTAAAAAATCTTTGCAATGCCCAGTGCCCTAATATAGATGGTATTAAATGTGGCACTGAACAAGAGCCTGAAAAGTATTTTGTATTTTACATGGATTGGACCACAGAGTTTTGTTCTAATAACATGCTTTATTCTCAACACAAACATTGAATTTGTATGTGTGTGTGTTTGTGTGTCGGCGAACGTTCTCTGCATGAAATCTGTCTCTGACATGATTTCTTCTTAAAGAAACTTTGGATGCCCTGTTGCGGTGTAAAAATAAACAAAAACCCATTCAGTATAAATTACACAGAGTTGCATGTAAAGTTCTCACATTTTAATGTTTACCACAGCTCTGCTTTTTTGGAAAAATATTATAGTGCCTTTAGTCTTTAAAACAAAAGATAAAGTAATATGTATCTATTTTAAATTTATGTAGTCGTGTGTGCTGCTGCGGAATAACACTGACAAGTCATCTCTATTCAGTCTGCCAAAGTTACGTTAGCTAATCTAACGTTACTGGCTTGATCAGTCACACATGAAAGTAATCAGACTAACCTACGTCTATATATTTCAAAATATATACTGTAATTGAGTGTGTATATACCATAAACAGTGACGTGTCGAGGTGTCTCTCTCTCATTCTGTTTGAAAAAACAGTGTTGCCAACTATTTTCAAAGGAAAGTAGCTATCGCCTTCCCTAAAAGTCGCTAAATGTCACTAGATGATGCATACGCTAATTATCATATTCATGACGTCATGACGCCTAATGTGTTTTCTCTCTAAATTCATGCTCACATTCTGTATTTTAATATAATATAATATAATATAGCCGAATGTTCAATAAAGCTGTTCTCATTACCTATATTATTTTTGTCAGACAATAGAACAAGTAGCTATGAAATAGTGAAAGACGATTTTTTTTTATGTGTAAAATTAACTGAATTGAGAGAGTTCGGAAACTGGGTGAAAGCTCTGTAATAGTGAGTATTACAAGTGAATTCAAGTTTGAGAATTCTGCTGGCAACTGTCTACAGGCCACCAGGGCACCATAAAGATTATATCAAAGAATTTGCTGACTTTCTATCAGAATTAGTATTGATTGCAGATAAAGTCCTAATTGTTGGTGATTTTAATATACATGTAGATAATGGAAAAGATGCAATGGGATTGGCATTTAAAGACATTCTTAACTCTATTGGAGTTAGACAACACGTGTCAGGACCTACTCATTGTCGTAATCATACTCTAGATCTAATATTATCACATGGAATCAATGTTGATGCTGTTGAAATTCTGCAGCAGAGCGACGACATCTCAGATCATTATCTAGTCTCATGTAAATTACATTTAGCCAAGTGTTGAAAGCCACATAAAAGCCAACTCCGTGTTGCAAGTATGTTAGACCTATCACTTCTGCCACTAAAGATTGCTTTATCAATAATCTTCCTAATCAGTTTCATCGTCTCAGTATCCCAGATAGCTTAGAAGAACTTGATATTGCAACAGAAACTTTTAACTCTCTCCTTTCCAGCACTTTAGATACAGTTGCTCCGTTGCGCTTAAAGAAGATTAAAGAAAATAGTCCAACACTGTGGTACAACGAGCACACCCGGGCCCTTAAGAGAGCAGCCAGAAAAATGGAGCGCAACTGGAGGAAAACAAAACTAGAGGTATTTCGGATTTCATGGAAGGAGAGCTCGATTGCTTACAGAGAGGCTTTAAAAGCTGCTAGATCTGCTTATTTTTCAACCCTATTAAAAGAAAATAAACATAATCCAATGTATTTATTTGAAAAAGTGGCTACACTAACGAAAAAGAAAGCTTCAAGCCCAGAAGTTTCCAAGAAACACAGCAGTAATGACTTTATGAACTTCTTCACTTATAAGATTGATAATATTAGGGACAAAATTATAACTATGCAACCGTCTACTACAGCATCACATCAGGGAGTGCATTATAGTCTCCCCGAGGTAAAATTTGATTATTTTGTTGCCATAGGATAGGAAGAATTTTGCAAACTCGTTAATTCATCTAAATCGACAACATGTATGTTAGACCCTATACCGACTAAATTACTGAAAGAGATGCTTCCAGAAGTCATAGATCCTCTTCTTAACATCATTAATTCATCTTTGTCTCTAGGATACATACCAAAAACCTTTAAGCTGGCTATGATTAAACCGCTTGTTAAAAAAAGGCAACTTGATCCTACAGAATTAGTCAATTACAGGCCGATCTCAAATCTACCTTTTCTGTCAAAGATACTAGAAAAGGCAGTATCATCACAACTGTGTTCCTTTCTTAAAAGAAATGGTATCTGCGAGGATTTCCAGTCAGGATTTAGACCGCACCATAGCACTGAGACTGCTCTCATTAAAGTCACAAATGATTTGCTCTTATCATCCGATCATGGTTGTATCTCTCTATTAGTGTTACTTGATCTTAGTGCTGCATTTGACACCATTGAACACAACATTCTCTTAAATAGACTAGAAAATTATGTTGGCATTAGTGGAATTGCACTAGCATGGTTTAAATCATATTTATCTGACCGCTATCAGTTTGTAGCAGTAAATGAAGAGATGTCTTATCGATCACAAGTTCAGTATGGCGTACCACAAGGCTCAGTACTAGGACCGCTGCTGTTCACTCTGTACATGCTACCTTTAGGAGATATCATTAGTGAACATGGAATTAGCTTTCACTGTTATGCTGATGATACTCAGCTCTATATTTCTTCCAAACCTAACGAAACTCACCAATTCACAAAATTATCGGAATGCATAGTTGATATTAAAAATTGGATGACTAGTAATTTCCTACTACTAAATTCTGAAAAAACAGAGATTCTAATTATTGGACAAAAAACGTCTCAGGTTACTATTGTAACCATAGTTCCCTGAGAACAGGGAACGAGACGATGCGTCCATCGACGCAATGGGAACGCCCCCAGCGTGACTGCGTCTGAAGCATCTATGTCAACTAGTCCAATGGAAAGAATGAGCGTCACGGGCGGGTGACGTCATGACCAGGATATGATAAAAGCACATCCGGTGCAAACCGGCATTAGCTTCGAAAATTGCCGAAGCAAGCCGATCACAGGGATGCAGGAAGTATGGCAGGGTGACGCATCGTCTCGTTCCCTGTTCTCAGGGAACTATGGTTACAATAGTAACCTGAGACGTTCCCTTACGAAGGGAACTCAACGATGCGTCCATCGACGCCATGGGAACGAGAATACCCAAAGCGCCAGAATTCCAAGTACCTGAGTGTCAGTCTGTTGTAACTAAGCACTAAGCACCTGAGAACCTGGGGCAGCATCCAGGTCCAAGCTGTAAAACCTCATGAATGTGAGCGGTGAGGACCAGCCCGCCGCATCACAAACGTCTTGGAGAGAACTCTGAATAATACGCTTAGAAGCCATACTCCTAGTGGAATGAGCCCTGACCACCAAATGGTTGGCCAGAAGACTCACAAGCAAGAAGAATAGTCTCGACTATCTATATGCTCAATAGGTTGGATTTTCTCGACAGAGAAGTTCGATGAACATAAGTGTCCAGTGCTCGCACTGGCACAAGAGGTTCAGCTTTTCCTGGTCCGAACAATGGGGGAGGACAGAAACCTGCAGCACAATAGGCCTCGGAATAATGGTAGGCACCTTTGGAACATATCCATGTTTCGGGTAAGATTGCCTTGGCCATCCCGGTGCACTCAAGGCAGGTGGGGACCGAAAGGGCCTGAAGGTCTGACTCTTATAGGGACGAAATAGCTAGCAGAAAATAGTCTTAAAAGAAAGGAACTTCTCTGAGACCAAATCTAAGGGCTCGAAGGGAGCCCCAGATAGGCCTTCTAGAACTATTGCAAGGTCCCAAGCCAGCACCTTAGTGCAAGTTGCATGCCTCAGCCTCAAAGTGCCACGAAGGAAACGAGTGATCAGGGGGTCTCGACCCAAAAATGTACTACCCACCAGGGCGTGGAAAGCCGCAATGGCCGCCACACATATTATACCTTAAGCGTGGAAGGACATAGACCTGATACAAAGCGTTCTTGCAGAAACTCGAATACTGTGTTTACTGAACAGTTAACCGGATCCCACTGACGCTGGTAACACCAAGAAGTGAAAAACTCTCGAAATAGTGAATATAGTTTCCTCGTAGCGGGAGCTCTGGAGCTTAGAATGGTCTAAACAACCTCGGTTGAGAGACCACTCTCTATGAGTTGGGCCCCCTCAGAGGCCAAACCCACAGTTCCCAAATCCCCTGCCGGGGGTGCAATATTGCATCCCCTGCCTGAGACAGAAGGTCTCTCCTGATCGGGACCTCCAAGGGAGGTCCGTCGAGGAGAAAAATTAGGTCCGCAAACCAAATTCAGCTCGGCCAGGGTGGTGCTACTAAATAGGCTTATTCCATCCTGGCGGATTCACTCCAGAACTCCTGGGAGCAGAGCAACGGAGGGAAATGCGTACAGACGTAGCCTCGACCACGTCTGCACCATAGCATCCAGCCCCGAGGGGACTGGTTGAGTGAGGGATAACCAGAGTGGACAGTGCGTCGTATGCTGAGACGAGAACAAATCCACTTCTGCCTGGCCGTAAAACTCCCATATTTGCTCCACCGCCTCGGGGTGGAGTCCCCTGGCCTCAGCCCCTGCCTCGACAGGGTGTCTGCTCCAATATTCTGGCCCCCCCCGGAATATACACTGCCCTCAGACAGCGTAATTTCTTGAGGGACCAAAATAAGAGGCCACCAACGTGTTGTCTGTGGGTCAAGAACCAGAGTTTCCTCCATATAACCAAGGCGCGGGGATACTGCCGCGTGATCTTGATCGTAAGGAGTGGGTTTCCCCTCAGGGAGAACCCTCTGGTCCTGAGCCACCTCTGTAAAGGTCTCACGTACAGCAGGTCAAAGGGTATCACATTGGACGCTGCTGCCCTGAGGCCTAACAGTCACTGTTCCAGAACAACACATGATGGCCCCTCAGGTCTGGGAGGAGATGTCTCAACGCATTGAAGACGACCATCATCTCTAGGCAATTCATGTGCCAAGAGAGATGATGACTCCTCCACAAGCCCTGAGCTGAGCGGCCTTCCAATACCGCTCCCCAGCCGGTGAGGGAAGCATCTGTCGATATCACAACTCGATGGCAAAGAGCTCCCAACACCGGACCCTGGGTTAAGAACCAGTGTTTCCTCCATATAACCAAGGTGCGGAGACACCGCCGCGTGATCTTGATCATACGAAGTGGGTTTCCCCTCGGGGAGAACCCTCTGGTCCTGAGCCACCACTGTAAAGGTCTCATGTACAGCAGGCCAAAAGTTATCCCGTTGAACGCTGCTGTCACAAGACCCAACAGTCTCTCTAACTGTTTTACAGTGCGTGACTGGCCTAGCCTCAGCTCTTTCGTGGCTGTTAGGATAGCAGCTACACGAACGGGCGACAGAGTGGCCCGCATCGTCACTGAATCCCATACCACACCAAGGAAAGTGGTTCTCTGTACTGGAGAAAGCACACTCTTCTTGGCATTGAGCCTCAACCCCAACATCTGCATAGGAGCGAGAACGACACCTCGGTGCCGAACCGCTAACTGTTCATCTATGCAATTCAGAATGCATATGCACTGCAGCCTGGCGGGGCCAGAGCTGCGTCTACACGCTTCGTGAATGTGCGGGGTGATAGAGCTAGACCGAAAGGAAGTGCCTGATACTGGTGTTCTTTGCCCCAAAGAAAACCTCAGGAACCTCCTGTGCTGAGGGAGGATGGAGATATGGAAGTATGCGTCTTTTAGATCTATCGTGACAAACCAGTCCTCGGATCTGATTTGAGTCACGATCTGTTTGAGTGTCAGCATTTTGGAATTGAGTTCCAGCACCAAACACTCCAACAGACGAAGATCTAGTATGTGACGCAGCTCTCCATCCTTTTTTGGAACAATGAGATAACGACTGTAAAGACCCGACGCAATGTCGGGTGAGTACACCTGCTCTATAGCTTCCTTTGCTAACAGGGCTTTACCTCTTGCTCCATTACCAGAGCCTGCTCGGGATGCACCACTGTGGGCAGCACCCCGTTGTAACGAGGAGGACGAGAACCAAACTGGATTCTGTATCCTTTCTCTACAATCTGCAGGACCCAATGAGAAATATTCGGCAGAAGCTTCCACGCTGCCAGAAAATTTACTAAGGGAACCAGCCTCTCGAGGCTGGTCTCTGGTGTTATCGAGACAGCCAATTCCGGAGCCTGAAACATAATGGCAGGAACTACCTGAACTGGCCGCTCTAAGGCCCCCCTCAGAGGGCGCGAAACCGATGCTGTGCCGCAGCATAGCATCAGCGACTCGCTGGAGACCGCTGCGCCCTGAAGCACCGAGGGTGGCAGGGTTGGCAGAACGGTCTCGTGAGGACCCCGAAATGGAACGGGCACCGTAAAATGAGGTGTACACCGCTCCACTTCGGTCGGGGCTGTCCTCACAGGCCTGATGCGTGAACATCAGGACCTTTTTTTCTTTTGAGCCGCAGCCTTCTCAGCGTGAAGAACGGTCCTCGGATCCGGCTTCTGCTTTGAAGGCTTTGGCTGCTGTGTTGTGTATGAGAAACTAGACGGCTGGAGCTGCTCACGCCCAGCAGCCCCAGGGGGTTGGACATAGCGAGGGAGAGATTATCTTGTATCTTTCTCTATGATTCCCATCAAATTGAGCCAGAGGTGTCTCTCAGTGACCACAAGGGCTGCCATCCCTGAGAGATAAATCTGTGGCCCGACGGAGTTCTCAAACCCCATCGGGCCAAACTCCCTCACTTCTGTCCAAATACCGCAGCAGGTCAGCCTGATATGCTTGTAGCACTGCTATGGTGTGCAAGCAGGCCCATGCTAGACCCACTGCCATATATGCTTTTCCCACTAGATTAAAAAATAGTTTTCTTTAATGGTTTAGTGAGAGAAGCCGACGCCTTCAGGTACAATACTGAACCGGGAGACAGATAGCTCGCAAGCGTCTGTTCTACCCGGGGTATTGCCCCATAGCCATACCCTCTTAACCCCCAAATATCTGAATATACATGAATGTGGGGGCTAAAAGACAAGAGGAGTAAGGCTTTTTCCATGATCTAGACAGCTCGCTGTGCAGATCGGGAAAAATGGAAGGCCCCGTGATGGAGGTGGAAAAATAGAGGGAAGGAAACTCGTTAAATTTATTTTATTTTTAGGACGAGTGCCCCCTTATTTCTGCTGGCCATAAATATTTAATTTATCTACAGCCTTAGTAAACACTTCCACCAGCTTATTATTTTTTATATATATTTTTTATATATATTCACTTTATTTTATATATAATATATAAACTATCATATATATATATATATAGGCTATATATATTTCTCATACGCTGGGGAAAGAGATGGCAAATTCACTTCCCCCATGATTGTGTCACTTTCAATGCCCAGCACATCTACCTCCTCGGAGGTAGAGCACTGAAGCATTGATTTCTCTCTCTCCCCGGGCGGAAGAGACCGCAGCGCGGGCTTCCGAGGCCGGCGAGAGAGCACTGGATCCCTCGTGGAAAGGGAGGAGATAAGATCCGCGGACCCGTCTCCAACCCCGTAAAGAGATCCTATTCGCGATCCACAGGAATGCATTCTCCGCGCTGCCTCGGCAGACGCGGGACCTGTCACCCTGAGAATTGCGAGCCCGGCCACTTTCCTCGGAAAGTGACAGGCGGGAGCGGAGCATGCGAAGCGAAAGCTTCTCACAATGTTGGCAATCAGCCCCCTCGGAGGCTGATACCGCATGCTCTACTCCCAAACCCATCACACAAAGCTCGTGTGTGTCCCTACTCGTTAAATAGCGCGAGCAGGGAGAACACAGAGTTGTGCAATTGTTTAGTTTCCATAAATATATATATATCAGACAGACAACAGTAAATATAACAGACAGTTTGACACAGATCGCTTGCTGAGGCAACAGAAGCTAATGCCGGTTTGCACCGGATGTGCTTTTATCATATCCTGGTCATGACGTCACCCGCCCGTGACGCTCATTCTTTCCATTGGACTAGTTGACATAGATGCTTCAGACGCAGTCACGCTGGGGGCGTTCCCATGGCGTCGATGGACGCATCGTTGAGTTCCCTTCGTAAGGGAACTTCCACACGTAATAACCTAGAATATCGTCTAACACTTGATGGCTGCTCTGTTAAGTCCTCGTCGTCAGTTAGGAACCTGGGAGTGCTCTTTGATACCAATCTTTCATTTGAAAGTCACGTGTCTAGTGTCTGTAAAACCGCATTTTTCCATCTTAAAAATATATCTAAATTACGTCATATGCTCTCATTGACAGATGCGGAACAACTAGTTCATGCGTTCATGACATCAAGGCTAGATTATTGTAATGCTCTACTGGGTGGTTGCCCTGCACGCTTAATAAACAAACTACAGCTATTTCAAAACGCAGCCGCTAGAGTTCTTACCAGAACCAGGAAGTACGACCATATTAGCCCGGTTCTGTCAACACTGCATTGGCTCCCTATTAAACATCGTATAAATTTTTAAATATTGCTTATTACTTACAAAGCACTAAATGGTTTAGCTCCCCAGTACTTGAGCGAGCTCTTAACGCATTATAGTCCTTCACGTCTATTGCGATCTCAAAACTCCGGCCAGTTGATAATACCTAGAATATATAAATCGACTGCTGGCGGTAGATCCTTTCCTATTTAGCACCAAAACTTTGGAACAATCTTCCTAACATTGTCCGGGAAGCAGACACAGTCTGTCAGTTCAAAGCTAGACTAAAAACACATCTCTTTGACCTAGCATTCACATAACACTCTATAGACTTCTATAATTCAATATTAGGCTGCTTAGATTAGGTCAGCCGGAACTGGGAACACTTCCCTCAAATCCTGATGTACTCGTTACATCATAAAAAGAATTGCATCTAATTTTAGTGTCTTTGTTTATCCCGAGGTTTTCCCGCAGCCTGCTGGATCCAGGCCGTTTCCAGATCTGACGAAGGACTTTCGCCTGGACCCGATGACAATGCAGTGCTGAAGTGCCAACTAGCCTCTCCCTATGGAGGATCCCTATACCTATACCACTTGACTTGACTACGTTACTATTACCATCACCATTAAATATTAGCTTTTGTTAACTTAATCTCTTGATTAGAATAAAGGTAATGCTGAGTTATTGGAATTATTGACAAGCTCAGCCTTGATGATACACGTGCAACACTAACCATATCGTTTTTTGTGTATTTAATTTTTCAGGGGATTGTCTGATATCCAACCATTTATTGATTTTTGTTTTATAACTATTGCATTTTTTGACCAAACAGTTATTTTAAGAACTACCTTTCTATCTCTAATATCTGTGTAAACTCTAGAGATGCGCGGTTGGTTGTTATAGCCGCGGACTCCGCAGATAAACCGCGGATCGGGCGGATGACGTGACGGAAAAAATATTTTAATTAAATTTGGGCGGGTGGCGGGCGGTTACTAGTCTCGCGGCTGTCATCAGCAGCGCCTTGTACCAGCGGATGGCGGAACTGGGAACACTTCCCTCAAATCCTGATGTACTCGTTACATCATAAAAAGAATGGCATCTAATTTTAGTGTCTTTGTTTATCCCGAGGTTTTCCCGCAGCCTGCTGGATCCAGGCCGTTTCCAGATCTGACGAAGGACTTTCGCCTGGACCCGATGACAATGCAGTGCTAAAGTGCCAACTAGCCTCTCCCTATGGAGGATCCCTATACCACTCTACAGATAAAGCGTTGTGGAATTTTTCGGTTTGCGTACCTACCCAAAGTTATAAGATAAAATAAAAATTCTGCATCAAAATTTATAGACAAGTAGTTTGTTTAGGCATGGTTTGTAAGGAATTACAAACCTGCGCACATATATTCAAACGCACATAACTATAGAATCAATTCTTAATGCACATGTGAACGCCATCAGCGTCTATCACAGGTTCACGTTTAAAGTCTGTTTAGAGAGAACGGTGTCGTCTTAGCGGCCCCTAATTTAATAACAAACTATCATTTAGACGGAAGTGAATCAATCAAAACTAACTTTAGCTGGAAAAAACATTTTTCAAGAGCCACTATAAAACCAAACCAATCTCTGTTACCTTAAATTATATGTTTATCTCTGTAAAGCTGCTTTGAAACAATCTACATTGTTAAAAGTGCTATATAAATGAGGATGACTTGACTTGACTACATTACTATTACCATCACCATTAAATATTAGCTTTTGTTAACATGTTAACTTAATCTCTTGATTAGAATAAAGGTAATGCTGAGTTATTGGAATTATTGACAAGCTCAGCCTTGATGATACACGTGCAACACTAACCATATCGTTTTTTGTGTATTTAATTTTTCAGGGGATTGTCTGATATCCAACCATTTATTGATTTTTGTTTTATAACTATTGCATTTTTTGACCAAACAGTTATTTTAAGAACTACCTTTCTATCTCTAATATCTGTGTAAACTCTAGAGATGCGCGGTTGGTGGTTATAGCCGCGGACTCCGCAGATAAACCGCGGATCGGGCGGATGACGTGACGGAAAAAAATATTTTAATTAAATTTGGGCGGGTGGCGGGCGGTTACTAGTCTCGCGGCTGTCATCAGCAGCGCCTTGTACCAGCGGATGGCGGGCGGGTGCGGTTTTGAAAATTGGTCAAAAAAGTTGGTGCGGATGGATGGGGGACAGATGATGAATTTTGTGATGCGGTTGCGGATGAAATAATAGCCCGTCTGTGCATCTCTAGTACACTCTGTTCTACACCTCTTGTGTAAGTGGCAATCAATTATGGCAGGTAAGAAGCCAAGTTAATTTGAGCAGAACATGCAAAAACCTGCCCATGTTAAATATGTAATTAGACTTCTAAAATGTTCTACCTTTATATGTGAATGAATTTGTTGCTATTTTGAGGTATCTTATTTTCTCGTATACACTGCATGTTTAGGAATACTCCTTGCTTTTGGAAAAGATCTCATCTTTTCTGGGACAGGCAGTTGTCCCTACTGTACAACTGGGGTGATGTCAAGTCCTGAGCACTTTCAGGCAAAGAATGTAAAACATCCAATGGTATGCTTTACATTCTTTGCCTGAAAGTGCTCACGAATTGACATCACCCCAGTGATGGCCCCCGGTGATGTCAACAAACAACAAACTTGTAAAATGCATGTGTGCTTAGTACAATGCTTATGGACAATGGTAAGCATTGTACAAAGCACACATGCATTTTACAAGTTTGTTGTAAGTTAAAATATATTCAATTTCTCTTGTCTTTCTAGAAAAATATTGTGTTCCTTGCTTTTGTTTGAATACCCGACAACAAAAGAGGTGCCATTGGCATTGCACTAAGTGTCGGCACATCTTGTGTCGTGCCCCTGACCTACATAATCATAGTATGTGCAATTAGTTAAATTTTAAATCTTGTTTCGTTTAGATTTCATTCATGTTATGATTAACTCACCTCATCTTTTGTCCTTTTTGCAGATCTTTCAGTTACATGCAAAATTACCAGTCTGGTGGATACAGACTCATTTAGGAGGAGGGCACACTCCTGCTGGCTTGACAGTATGTATTTACTTTATTTTACACATTTAATTTAAATGTGGTTAAAATAGTAATTG